>NW_019154093.1:76283904-76536384 GCF_002288905.1 Enhydra lutris kenyoni | reverse complement strand
AAGGTATATTGGAGAGAATTATTGTAGAGAATTTCCCTAATATGGCAAAGGGAACAAGCATCAAAATCCAGGAGGTGCAGAGAACCCCCCTCAAAATCAACAAGAATAGGTCCACATAGTAATAGTAAATTAATAGTAATAGTAAAATTTACAAGTCTTAGTGACAACGAGAAAATCCTGAAAGCAGCCCGGGAAAAGAAGTCGGTAACATACAATAGTAAAAATATTAGATTGGTAGCAGACTTATCCACAGAGACCTGGCAGGCCAGAAAGAATTGGCATGATATATTCAGAGCACTAAACGAGAAAAACATGCAGCCAAGAATACTATATCCAGCTAGGCTATCATTGAAAATAGACGGAGAGATAAAAAGCTTCCAGGACAAACAAAAACTGAAAGAATTTGCAAACACCAAACCAGCTCTGCAGGAAATATTGAAAGGGGTCCTCTAAGCAAAGAGAGAGCCTAAAAGTAGTAGATCAGAAAGGAACAGAGACAATATACAGTACAGTCACCTTACAGGCAATACAATGGCACTAAATTCCTATCTCTCAATAGTTACCCTGAATGTTAATGGACTAAATACCCCAGTCAAAAGACACAGGGTATCAGAAGGGATAAAAAAACAAAACCCATCAATATGTTGCCTACAAGAAACTCATTTTAGACCTGAAGACACCTCCAGATTTAAACTGAGGGGGTGGAAAACAATTTACCATGCTAATGGACATCAGAAGAAAGCTGGGGCAGCAATCCTTATATCAATCAATTAGATTTTAAACCAAAGACTATAGTAAGAGATGAGGAAGGACACTATATCATACTCAAAGGGTCTGTCCAACAAGAAGATCTAACAATTTTAAATATCTATGCCCCTAACGTGGGAGCAGCCAACTATATAAACCAATTAATAACAAAATCAAAGAAACACATCAACAATAATACAATAATAGTAGGGGACTCTAACACTCCCCTCACTGAAATGGACAGATCATCCAAGCAAAAGATCAACAAGGAAATAAAGGCCTTAAATGACACACTGGACCAGATGGACATCACAGATATATTCAGAACATTCCTTCCCAAAGCAGCAGAATACACATTCCTCTCTAGTGCACATGGAACATTCTCCAGAATAGATCACATCCTGGGTCATAAATCAGGTCATAAATCAGGTCCCAGAAGATTGGGATCGGGGCACCTGGGTGGCTCAGTGGGTTGAAGCCTCTACCTTCGGCTCAGGTTATGATCCCGGAGTCCTGGGATTGAGCCCCGCATAGGGCTCTCTGCTCAGCAGGGAGCCTGCTTCCCCCCCCACCTCTGCCACCTCTCTGCCTACTTGTGATCTCTCTGTCTAATAAATAAATAAAATCTTTAAAAAAAAAAAAGATTGGGATCATTCCCTGCATATTTTCAGACCACAATGCTCTGAAGATAGAACTCAATCACAAGAGGAAATTTGGAAAGAACCCAAATACATGGAGACTAAACAGCATCCTTCTAAAGAATGAATGGCAGGAAATTAAAGAAGAACTGAAAAAATTCATGGAAACATGATAATGAAAACACAACGGTTCAAAATCTGTGGGACACAGCAAAGGCAGTCCTAAGAGGAAAATATATAGCGGTACAAGCCTTTCTCAAGAAACAAGAAAGGTCTCAAATACACAATCTAACCCTACACCTAAAGGAGCTGAAGAAAGAAGAAGAAATAAAGCCTAAACCCAGCAGGAGAAGAGAAATCATAAAGATCAGAGCAGAAATCAATGAAATAGAAAAACAAACAAACAAAAAAAACCAAAAACAAACAAACAAACAAACAAAAAACCAGTAGAACAAATCAACAAAACTAGGAGCTGGTTCTTTGAAAGAATTAATAAGATTGAAAAACCCCTGGCCAGACTTATCAAAAAGAAAAGAGAAAGGACCCAAATAAATAAAATCATGAATGAAAGAGGAGAAATCACAACCAACACCAAAGAAACACAAACAATTATAAGAACATACAATGAGCACCTCTACGCCAACAAATTTGACAATCTGGAAGAAATGGATGCATTCCTAGAGACATATAAACTACCACAACTGAACCAGGAAGAAATAGAAAACCTGAACAGACCCATAACCAGTAAGGAGATTGAAACAGTCATCAAAAATCTCCAAACAAACAAAAGCCCAGGGCCAGATGGCTTCCTGGGGGAATTCTACCAAACATTTAAAGAAGAACTAATTCCTATTCTCCTAAAGCTCTTCCAAAAAATAGAAATGGAAGGAAAACTTCCAAATTCATTTTATGAGGCCAGCATCACCTTGATCCCAAAACCAGACAAGGATCCCATCAAAAAAGAGAACTACAGACCAATATCCTTGATGAACACAGATGCAAAAATTCTCACCAAAATACTAGCCAATAGGATTCAACGGTACATTAAAAGGATTATTCACCACGACCAAGTGGGATTTATTCCAGGGCTGCAAGGTTGGTTCAACATCCGCAAATCAATCAATGTGATACAACACATTAATAAAAGAAAGAACAAGAACCATATGATACTCTCCATAGATGCTGAAAAAGCATTTGACAAAGTACAGCATCCCTTCCTGATCAAAACTCTTCAAAGTGTAGGGATAGAGGGCACATACCTCAATATTATCAAAGCCATCTATGAAAAACCCACCGCAAATATCATTCTCAATGGAGAAAAACTGAAAGCTTTTCCGCTAAGGTCAGGAACACGGCAGGGATGTCCGTTATCACCACTGCTATTCAACATAGTACTAGAAGTCCTAGCCTCAGCAATCAGACAACAAAAGGAAATTAAAGGCATCCAAATCGGCAAAGAAGAAGTCAAACTATCACTCTTCGCAGATGATATGATACTATATGTGGAAAACCCAAAAGACTCCACTCCAAAACTGCTAGAACTTGTACAGGAATTCAGTAAAGTGTCAGGATATAAAATCAATGCACAGAAATCAGTTGCATTTCTCTACACCAACAACAAGACAGAAGAAAGAGAAATTAAGGAGTCAATCCCATTTACAATTGCACCCAAAACTATAAGATACCTAGGAATAAACCTAACCAAAGAGACTAAGAATCTATACACAGAAAACTATAAAGTACTCATGAAAGAAATTGAGGAAGACACAAAGAAATGGAAAAATGTTCCATGCTCCTGGATTGGAAGAATAAATATTGTGAAAATGTCTATGCTACCTAAAGCAATCTACACATTTAATGCAATTCCTATCAAAGTACCATCCATTTTTTTCAAAGAAATGGAACAAATAATCCTAAAATTTATATGGAACCAGAAAAGACCTCGAATAGCCAAAGCAATATTGAAAAAGAAAGCCAAAGTTGGTGGCATCACAATTCCGGACTTCAAGCTCTATTACAAAGCTGTCATCATCAAGACAGTATGGTACTGGCACAAAAACAGACACATAGATCAATGGAACAGAATAGAGAGCCCAGAAATAGACCCTCAACTCTATGGTCAACTAATCTTTGACAAAGCAGGAAAGAATGTCCAATGGAAAAAAGACAGCCTCTTCAACAAATGGTGTTGGGAAAATTGGACAGCCACATGCAGAAAAATGAAATTGGATCATTTCCTTACACCACACACGAAAATAGACTCAAAATGGATGAAGGATCTCAATGTGAGAAAGGAATCCATCAAAATCCTTGAGGAGAACACAGGCAGCAACCTCTTCGACCTCAGCCGCAGCAACATCTTCCTAGGAACATCGCCAAAGGCAAGGGAAGCAAGGGCAAAAATGAACTATTGGGATTTTATCAAGATCAAAAGCTTTTGCACAGCAAAGGAAACAGTTAACAAAACCAAAAGACAACTGACAGAATGGGAGAAGATATTTGCAAATGACATATCAGATAAAGGGCTAGTGTCCAAAATCTGTAAAGAACTTAGCAAACTCAACACCCAAAGAACAAATAATCCGGTCAAGAAATGGGCAGAAGGGGCGCCTGGGTGGCTCAGTTGGTTGGGCAACTGCCTTCGGCTCAGGTCATGATCCCGGACTTCCAGGATCGAGTCCCGCATCAGGCTCCCAGTTCTTTGGGGAGTCTGCTTCTCCCTCTGACCTTCTCCTCTTTCATGCTCTCTCTCACTCATTCTCTCTCAAATAAATAAATAAAATCTTTAAAAAAAAAAAAAAAAGAAATGGGCAGAAGACATGAACAGACATTTCTGCAAAGAAGACATCCAGATGGCCAACAGACACATGAAAAAGTGCTCCACATCACTCGGCATCAGGGAAATACAAATCAAAACCACAATGAGATACCACCTCACACCAGTCAGAATGGCTAAAATTAACAAGTCAGGAAATGACAGATGCTGGCGAGGATGTGGAGAAAGGGGAACCCTCCTACACTGTTGGTGGGAATGCAAGCTGGTGCAACTGCTCTGGAAAACAGTATGGAGGTTCCTCAAAAAGTTGAAAATAGAACTACCCTATGACCCAGCAATTGCACTACTGGGTATTTACCCTAAAGATACAAACGTAGTGATCCGAAGGGGCACGTGCACCCAAATGTTTATAGCAGCAATGTCCACAATAGCCAAACTATGGAAAGAACCTAGATGTCCATCAACAGATGAATGGATAAAGAAGATGTGGTATATATACACAATGGAATACTATGCAGCCATCAAAAGAAATGAAATCTTGCCATTTGTGACAACGTGGATGAAACTAGAGGGTATCATGCTTAGTGAAATAAGTTAATCGGAGAAAGACAACTACCATATGATCTCCCTGATATGAGGAAGTGGAGATGCAACATGGGGGATTAGGGGGGGTAGGAGAAGAATAAATGAAACAAAATGGGATCGGGAGGGAGACAAACCATAAGTGACTCTTAATCTCACAAAACAAACTGAGGGTTGCTGGGGGGAGGGGGATAGGGAGGGGGGTGGGGTTATGGACATTGGGGAGGGTATGTGCTATGGTGAGTGCTGTGAAGTGTGTAAACCTGGCGATTCACAGACCTGTACCCCTGGGGATAAAAATACATTATATGTTTATAAAAAAATAAAAATAAATAAATTTTAAAAAATAAAAATAAAAACTAAATCTTTAAAAAGAAAAAAGAAAAAAATTGTTTCAAATTAGAGAAAGAGAGAATGTCAGATACAAAGCAAGAATCTTTTGGTAGAGAAGCCATATACATTTTCAAGGGATTAAGGACACACATGAGAAAATCTCTTCTCCCCCTTTAATAACACTGGGAAATGAAACAGTTGAGGATAGAGAATATAGATCATCTATTGCCCTGCAGTTCAGAGAAAACCATTACTATTTTGATGCTCATACATTTTTTATGGATACACATATGCTTTTTTAGTGTAATGTTTGTAACCAGTTTTTTTTTGTTTTTGTTTTTGTTTTACTTACTAATACGTTCTGTATACAGTCTCCTGTCTCAATGAACATAGTATAGCAGCTACTACTTTTCCATTGGATGGGTGTGCCATAGTTTATTTCACCATTCTGTAACTGAAAGATTTTTAGGTTGTTTGTATTTTTCACTATTAATAAACCTTATTTGTATGATAGTGCTTCTCTGTATAGCTTTGCAAACATGATAATTTCCTTAGGACAAATTTTAGAAATGGAATTACTAGGGGAAAAAGTTTTTGGTATGATTGGCCAAATATCCTTTTAGAAAGGTTTTAATAATGTAGGACTATGAGATGCAGGATCTTAGATGATGTTAGTAATAGGTATTTTCTTTTTGGATCTGTACTTTTTACTACATTAGTTAAAATTTTAAACATTTAAATATTGTAATTCATCTAGAGTATTTGAATAACATAAGGAAGGAACAAGACTCTTTGTTCCCTCTTGGTTATTCAGCCTATTGGTTACTAACTCACTCAATAAATACTTGTCCCTACCATATGTCAGGGACTGTTCCAAGCTCCGTGGGGATTGAGTCAACATGATAGATAAGATTCCTGCTCTGTAGTGGAGGGAAGCAGACAATAAACAGACCAACAAGTAAATGAGTAAGTAAGAAAAATATCAGCTTGTGATAAGTACTTTGCAAAAACTTGAAACAGAATTTTGATGGAGAAGGATTGAATGGTCCCTAAGGGGAAGTCCTCTCAGGGTTGGTGACCTTGAGTTGAGATCTGAATGATAAGTGGGAGTCAAGTTTGTGAAAATCTAGAGGAACAACTGTGCTGAGCACGTATGAGAATATGCTGAAATGTGGGTAGGAAGGTAGGTAAAGGCCAAATCTTGGTGCTTCCTAACCCAGAGTTAAAAGCCGTGGATGGTGGTCATTAGAGAGACTGAATGGGTTGTATTCTACCTGCAAACGCTCCCTTCTGCCTACAAAGGGAGTAAGAATGGGAGACCACTTAGGAGGTTATGGGATACTTGTCTCAGCTCCATTGATCGCAAAATCTACTCTTTCCCTATTAAGTTAAACGTATCTTTTGGTCCTATTTCTGTACTTTTCCCCAATTTTATTGATTAGTTTTCACATTTTTGATGAAGGGTACAGTGTTCTCATCACTGTAGCTGTAGCTATAGAAAATAGTTCTATATCTGTTACTGTTGGTCTCACCAATTATTTATACTTTTTGAATATTTCTAATGTATTTGTTCTGTAAGTGGTATTTTTTTTTTAAGATTTACTTATTTATTTTAAAGAGAGTGTGAAAGAGCAGGGGGAGGGGCAAAGGAAGAGGGAGAGAATCCCAAGCAGACGCCCCACTGAGTGCAGAGCTGGACATGGGCCTCGATCTAATGACCCTGAGATCATGACTTGAGCCAAAATCAAGAGTTGGAAGCTTAACTGACGGAGCCACCGAGGCGTCGCATCTCTGGGTGTGTTTTGCAGTCATTGTACCTCATCTGAAAAATTGAATGCATTGACATTTTCATAGAAATTACACTAAATTAGGGGCGCCTGTGTGGCTCAGTTGGTTGAGTGACTGCCTTCGGCTCAGGTCATGATCCCAGACTTCCAGGATCGAGTCCCGCATCAGGCTCCCAGCTCCTTGGGGAGTCTGCTTCTCCCTCTGACCTTCTCCTCTCTCATGCTCCCTCTCACTCATTCTCTCTCAAATAAATAAATAAAATCTTTAAAAAAATTTTTTTTCTAAAAAAAAAAAAAGAAATTACACTAAATTAATGGATTTACTAAGGTAGTGTGAGCATCTTCACAACGTTATGTTTACTGTCCTGAAATATTTTCTCTCTCCCGACCCCCTTTCTTCTTTTCCTGCCTCTGCCCCTCCTCTCTGTCTTGCTCTCTGAGTTTACAAGATTTATCTTCTCTCCTTTATGTTTTCAATTCCCTAATCTTCAGGAAACCTAAAATTATGAAATTAAACAAAGGAGCCTACATTTATTATTATTATTGCTAAAGCAAAAGGAATTATTTTAATGTTATAGTTTAAATCTAGTAATTACTGCATAAAGAGACTTTATGTCTGTATTAGATAACAGCCCACTTAATGATCTACCAGTTATAATTATGATTTTGACTTCTTGCCAGTTTGTCTAGTTGATTAATAACAAATATGTTTCTGACATTTACTATGGTATGTAATTCTTCCCCCATCCTCCCAGGTCTTGGGCTTGCCTTCAACTTGAATCCCGCTCTGACCATGATTGGCAAGTATTTCTACAAGAGGCGACCTTTGGCAAATGGACTGGCCATGGCCGGCAGCCCTGTGTTCCTCTCCACCCTGGCCCCCCTCAATCAGGCTTTCTTTGGTATCTTTGGCTGGAGAGGGAGCTTCCTAATTCTCGGGGGCCTGCTCCTAAACTGCTGTGTGGCTGGAGCCCTGATGCGACCAATAGGGCCCCCAGCAACAAGTGCGGGAAAAGACAGGTCCAAAGAACCCCATCAGGAACCTGGAAAATCTGATGTAGAAAAGGGGGCAGGTGATGCAAATACAGACTTTAATGGTGGAAACCCCAAAGAGGAGAAACAATCAGTTTTTCAAACAGTGAACAAAGTTATGGACTTATCCCTGTTTACCCACAGAGGCTTTCTACTGTACGTTTCTGGGAATGTGATCATGGCTTTTGGGATGGCTACTCCTTTAGTTTTTCTTAATAGTTATGCCAAGAGTCAACATTACTCTAGTGAGAAGTCTGCCTTCCTTCTTTCCATTCTGGCTTTTGTTGACATGGTAGCTAGACCTTCTATGGGACTTGTAGCCAACACCAAGTGGATAAGACCTCGAGTTCAGTATTTTTTTGCAGCTTCTATTGTTGCAAACGGAGTATGTCATTTGCTAGCGCCTTTATCCTCCAGCTACACTGGGTTCTGTGTCTATGTGGGCTTCCTCGGATTTGCATTTGGGTGGTTTAGCTCCGTGTTGTTTGAAACCCTGATGGACCTCGTTGGACCCCAGAGGTTCTCCAGCGCCGTGGGATTGGTGACCATTGTGGAATGCTGTCCTGTCCTCCTGGGGCCACCACTTTTAGGTATAGTATGCCCTACTCCCTCTTTGGTTCTATTAACATGAAGCAGGCATAGGAGATGGAAGGGTGCTAGAAAGCCCAGATTAGTAAGCTGCCTGGTGGCAGAAGGTATTTCTGATTCCTCTAGCCTCAGTGCTGGCACAGTGCTTGGCACAGCAGAACTGCTCCGATTCTTACGGAAGTGAATTACACTCAACCATCCACGTGAAAGGGGAGTCAAAAACAATTGCAAATTTAAATATTTATTAAAAAAGCCTTTTCTGCTCATAAAACTAACATGTTTATTATAGAAAAATATGTAACATATACTTCACCTTATAATACCTTGGTAATTCCATTTTAATTGTGGAATTTATCTTAGTAGTAATATTTTAAAAAATAACAATATTGACCAGGTGAGGGTTCACAGTGTACCCGGGACTGTCTTAATCATTTCATACACTCCATGTCCCTACTTTATTATTGAAGAAACAGAGGCTTCTAAAAGTGAAATAACTTGCCCAAGATCGTACAACTGTAAATGACCATGGAACCTGACGGACGATTCTCTAAGAACACCAAAGTGTTTACAATTTAAAATTATTATTAATGCAAAATGCAAGAATCATTTAGACTTCCTCTGGATATGACTCATGCTTTTGAGATTATCCATTCTCAATAAGGAAGGATTCATAAAAGAAGATCCACTACTAACTTTTCTGAACTCCCCACCCTCATTCCTCCCTATATCCAATGAGAGCCCAAGTCCTCTAAGTAAATTCCTAAAGATTTTTTTTTTTATTTGACAGACAGATCACAAGTAGGCAGAGAGGCAGGCAGAGAGAGAGGAGGAGGAGGCAAGCTCCCTGCTGAGCGGAGAGCCCAAATGCGGGACTCGATCCCAGGACCCTGAGATCATGACCTGAGCCGAAGGCAGAGGCTTTAACCACTGAGCCACCCAGGCGCCCCAGTCCTCTTAAGTAAATTCCTAAGTCTCTTTCTAATCAGCCCACTTTTCCATCACACCACCCTATTCACAGCTCCTGTCTCCCATCTGGGCTGCTGCTTCCCATAGCCTCCTGGCTGGTGTACCCATATCCACTCTATCCCACCTTCAATCTGTTTTCTACTCTGCAGGTAAAATTTATTTGTACAAATGCAAACCTGATAGCCCAGTTGATAAGATCTTTCCAGTTGCTTCCCAATGTTCTCAGCCTGGAGATCAGATTCCTTTCCGTGGCCTACAAGGCGTTCCCAGCCTGGCCACCAATCTCTCCAGCCTCATTTCCTGTCACTCACATTTTGTTCTCTCTGTTCCAGCAACCCCGCCCTTCCTCTTTCCCTTCTCACATCGCAGCTTCCTCCCACCTGCCTTTGCACTTGCTGTTCCCCGGCCCCAGCCTTCTCCCATCTCCTCCTCTTGGATAACTCCCATCCCCCTCTAGGTCTCTGCTTCATTTACACTTTAAGAGAAAGTTCCACATAGCTTTGTTTTGGATATCTTCAGGTCATCTGAATGACATCTGCGGAGACTACAAATACACCTACTGGGCATGTGGTGTGATCCTTATTGTAGCAGGCGTCTATATCTTCATTGGCATGGGCATCAATTACCGACTTGTGGCGAAAGAGCAGAAAGCAAAGGAGCAGCAGAAAAAGGAAAGCAAAGAGGAGAAGCCAAAAGAAGTTATTCAAGCAAAAGAATCCACAGAATATTGAAGTCCATGAGGCCCCAAAGAGGAGAAACATCCCATTTGAATCATGGATAACGAGAGGAACTTTGGACCAAAAATACTTGAAAAATACTACTGAATCATGTTCTATTAGGGCTGCTCACCATGGCCCAGGGATATTTGTGTGCTGTCCTCCAGATGATGGAGCACAAAGCTAGCTGAGGACAAAGCACAGGTGACACCCTGCAACCTCCCCGACCCCCACTGGTGGGTGCTACACATGTGACATTCCTCCAGGAAGCTCCCAACTGTCTCGATGTTAATGGCTGACTAGAGGGAAAAACAACCTGAAATTGACTATGTCAAGGCCTCCAGTATCTTGTAAGTCCTCCCTAGCATAGGAAAGTTCTTTTGAAAACCTCCCTTTCCCTTACTTCCCCCAGCTCCCAAGTATATAATCAACCACCCTGCACAACCCCAGGGCAGGGTCCTGTCCCTGTGCTTTAATAAACCACCAGTTTGCACAGGAGAGTCTCAAGATTTCTTTCTTGGTCATCAACTCCGGACCTCATCCCACCAAACCTCACCTATATTCAAAGACTACATCAATACCAAAGTCCACTGACGGCATTTTTATTTCATGCCTTTCCAGCAGTCATAATGCATATGTCACATCCTTTGGGGTCAGAGGATTTACAAAAGATAACAGATGGAAATTGCTTCTATCCAAAGTCATGTTTATTAAGGTATACTTTACATATAGGATAAGTCTCTTTATTTTTTTAAAGAATTTTTTTAAGGTTTTATTTATTCATTTAACAGAGAGGGGAGTACAAGCAGGGAGAGCAGCAGGCAGAGTGGGAGGGGAGAAACAAGCTCCCTGCTGAGCCAGGAGCCAGATGTGGGACTCGATCCCAGGACCCTGGGATCACGACCTGAGCCGAAGGCAACCGCTTAATGAACTGAGTCACCCAAGCGTCCCAGGATAAATCTCTTTTATAAGACTAAAGTTTGATGCATGGTATTTAGATCAGTAACTACCACACCAATATAGAGCATTTCGAACAGCCAAAAGAATTCCCTCCTGCCCCTCTGCAGTCAGTTCCTTTCCTTTCCCTACAGCCCCTGGAAACCACTGCTCTGATTTATGTCCCGTATGGTTTTGCCTTTTCCAGAATGGAATAAGTGAAATCACAAGGCATGTAGCTGGCTAATAGGAAATATATATTTGGTCTTTGTCCCTAGTTCCTGGTACCCAGTTCCTAAAACCCTTGGGTTTCCAGAGCAATGAGTGTCTTCTGCATGCTAATCAGATGACTGGTGGCTGGAACCCCCTAGATAGCTTCAAGAATGAGGCTGGTCTCCACAAAGGCCAATGCGTGATTAGAGGGTTGGAACTTCCAGCCCCTCGCCGTGACCTTTTGGGGGGTGAGGGTGCTGGAAGTTGAGTTCAATTACTAACAGCCAATGATTTAATCAATTGCAGCTTGGTAATGAACCCTTCTAAACTTCAAGGCTTAGAGAGCTTCCTGGTTGGTGAATATATTGATGGGCTGGTGTTGGGAGGGTGGTGTGCTCAGGGCACGCAAGCTCCCGCCATGCCTCCCCACATATCTCGCCCATTGCGTCCTATGCACCCCTTCCATGTGGCTGTTCCCGAGTCATATCCTTTAGAAATAAATCAATAAATGTAAGCAAAGCATTTCTTTGAGTTCTGTGAAATTCCTGGCAAGTTACCAAACCTGAGAAAAGCGTGATGGGAACTCCCAGCTTCTAGCTAGTCAGTCATAGGTACAGGTGGCGCCCCAGGACTTGTGGCTGGAATCTGGAATCTGAAAGCACCATGGGACCGGACCTTTAAAGCTGTGGAATCGGACGCTAACTCTAGGGACTTAGGGCTAGCCCTGAATCGGAGTACAGGACACCTGGTTTAGAGTCGAGAGTTGGAGAAGGGGTTTGTTGTCATGGAAAAAATTCAATGTCAGAAGAGTTGTAACAGAGTAACCTCTGTATCTGGCTTCTTCTTCTTTTTTTTAAAGATTTTATTTATTTGAGAGAGACAGTGAGAAAGAACATGCTTTTTGCTTCTTTTTTTTTTTTTTTAAAAGATTTTATTTATTTATTTGACAGAGAGAGATCACAAGTAGACAGAGAGGCAGGCAGAGAGAGAGAGAGAGAGAGAGAGAGGGAAGCAGGCTCCCTGCCGAGCAGAGAGCCCGATGCGGGACTCGATCCCAGGACCCTGAGATCATGACCTGAGCTGAAGGCAGCGGCTTAACCCACTGAGCCACCCAGGCGCCCCTGCTTTTTGCTTCTTTAAGATTTGGATTCTGGGGCGCCTGGGTGGCTCAGTAGGTTGAGAGAAGGAAACCCTTATGCACTGTTGGTGGGAATATAAATTGGTTCAGCCACTACGGAAAATAGTATAAAGGTTCCTCAAAAAATTAAAAATACGGGGGGCGCCTGGGTGGCTCAGTGGGTTAAAGCCTCTGCCTTCGGCTCAGGTCATGATCCCAGGGTCCTGGGATCGAGCCCTACGTCAGGCTTCCTGTTCAGCCGGGAGTCTGCTTCTCCCTCTTTCTCTGCTGCTCCCCCTGCTTGTGCTCTCTTTCTCTCTCTCTCTCTGTCAAATTAACATATAAGATCTAAAAAAAAAAAAAAAAAAAAAGGAGTTGGATTCTGGTGAAAGGGAGGTGAGTGTGACACTGAACTCAAGAGCACAAAACACAAATGGCCTCAAGTCACGATTTTGCTGGGACAGGACAGAAGCTGTGGCATGCAGAGGGTCCACAGGGTGCCAGCACCAGTGCCACCTTCCTGGAGACAGTGCTCTTGGGGACAGCATCCTGTAGTTCTCCTTCTGATCATTTTTCATCTTCAAGTGAATGTTGAACTCAGGAAGCCTGAACATTCAGCACTTAACCACATCCTAGGGTTGCAGTATACTAGAAAGTCATTTTACTGAGATCAGCATCAGGAAAAAATGCAGTGTTAGAAAAAGGGAAATGCTGTTCTGAGGAGGAAGCCAGCCACTGACCTTTCCACACATGCATCCAGCAGATATTACTTACATTTCCCCGGGGCCAGTTCTAAGCACTATTGTAGGCACCGAAGATTCCTGAAGAAACAAAACAGAACTGTCTTCCACGGTTCTTCCCTTCTAGTAGGGGGAGACTGCCAGTGAAGAGTTAAGTTATACAGAAAATGGCAGTTTAAAGAATAGAGCAATGGATATAAGACCAGCCTTCATTCATTTATTCATCTAAACAACACATTTTGGAGGGGCACCCAGCTGACTCAGCAGAGCATGCAACTCTTGATCTCAGGGTTGTGAGTTCAAGCCCCACACTGGGCATGGAGCCTACTTAAAAAAAATAATAAAACTTAAAAAAAAAAACCCAGCATTTTGGGGGAGTGTATTCTATGTGCCCGACTATCTACTGAATAGAAAAGATATAATAGTGAACAAAATTTGGTTCCTGGCACCACCCGCAGCTTCTCATCTAGTGGGGAAGATTATGTAGTAAGTGCTGTGATGGGGCAGCACATAGAAAGGCAACTATCTGAATCTTGGGAGGGCCTAGAAAGTCTAAAACACACACACACACACACACACACACACACACACACACACACACACATATATGGGTTTTTTTAGTAACATCTACGCCCAATGTGGGACTTGAACTCACAACCCTGAGATCAAAAACCACATGTTCTTCTGACTGAGCCAGCCAGGTGCCCCTAAAAATACATTCTTGAGCAAGTAATAGAGCAACTTCTCTTAGTCTCATAAAATAACGATAATATAATTGTGAGTATTAAAGGCGAAAGTACAAAACATATTGTTTTAAAGTCATTTTAGTAATAACATTGGAATCTACTCTCACCCAGCAGTATCATGAGGGAAGCATCAGTAGTGTTCCAACGTAAACCAGAATAACAATGAAAAGGAACTGCTAGTAATATCTACATAGTTCTCACAGTACATGAAATTCCAGGATAATTAACATGCAGTGTTAGTTTCGGGCATGCAACATAGTGATTCAACAATTCTATACATGGGAACAATGGCTATGAATGACACACTGGACCAGATAGACTTAACAGGTATATTCAGAACACTTCATCCTAAAGCAGCAGAATACACATTATTCTGGAGTGCACATGGAACATCTTCCAGAACAGATCACATACTAGGGCCCAAATCAGCCCTCAACAAGCACAGAAAGATATGCGTACCATGCATGTTTTCAGATCACATTGCTATGAAACTTGAAGTCAATCACAAGAAAAAATTTGGAAAGACCACTTACACATGGAGGTTAAAGGCTGTCCTACTAAAGAATGAATGGGTTAATGAGGAAATTAAAGAAGAAATTTTAAAAATACATGAAAGCAAATGAAAATGAAAACATGACAGTCCAAAAACCTTTGGCATGCTGCAAAGGTGGTTGTAAGAGGCAAGCATGTTGCAATACAGACCGACTTTAAGAAGCAAGAAAAGTATCAAATATACAACCTAACCTTACACCTAAAGAAGCCTAAAGCCACCAGAAGATGGGAAATAATAAAGATTAGAGCAGAAATAAATGGCAAAGAAACAAACAAAAACAGTAGAACAGATCAATGAAACTAAGAACTGGTTCTTTGATAGAATCAGTAAAAGTGATAAACCCTAGCCAGACTCATTAAAAAGAGAAGTGAAAGGACCTAAATAAATAAAATCAGGAAGGAACTATGAGAGATCACAACCAACACCACAGAAATACAACAAATCATAAGAGAATATTTTGAAAAATAATGCCAACAAACTGAGCAATCTGGAAAAAAAATGGATACATTCCTAAAACATACAAACTACCAAAACTGAAATAGGAAGAAATAGAGAATTTGAACAGACCCATAACCAGCAAAGAACTTGGATTAGTCACCAAAAGTCTCTCAACAAACAAAAGTTCAGAGCCAGATGGCTTCCCAGGAGAATTCTACAAGATATTTAAAGAAGAGTTAATACCTATTCTTCTCAAACTGTTAAAAACAAATAGAACAGAAGGAAAACTTCCAAACTCATTCTATGATGCCAGCATTAACTTGATTCGAAAACCAAAGATCCCAATACAAAGGAGAATTACAGGTCAATATCCCTGATGAACATGGATGCAAAAATTCTCAACAAGATACAAATCAAAGCCAACAGTATTTTAAAAGAATTATTGACCATGATCAAGTGGAATTATTCCTGGGCTGCAGGGGTGACTCCATACGTCACATCAATTGATGCAATATACCACATTAATAAAAGAAAGGATAAGAACCATATGATCCTCTCAATAGATGCAGAAAAGACATTTGACAAAATATAGTATCCAGGGGTGCCTGGGTGGCTCAGTCATAAAGCATCTGCTTTTGGCTCATGTCATGATCCTGGGGTCCTGGGACTGAGTCCCACATCGGGCTCCCTGCTCAGTGGGAAGCCTGCTTCTCCCTCTCATGCTCCCCCTGCTTGTGTTCCCTCTCTCTCCCTGTCCCTCTCTTTGTTAAATAAATAAAGCAAATCTTAAAACAACAACAACAACAACAACAAACCAGCATCCATTCTTGATAAAACCCCTCAACATCGTAGTTATAGATGGAGAAAACCTCAACACCACAGAGGCCACATAGGAAGGACCCACAGCTAAAAATGGAGAGCTTTTCCTCTATGGTCAGGAGCAAGACAGGGATGTCCACTCTCACCATTACTATTTAACACAGTATTAGAAGTCTCAGCCTCAGTACTCAGATCACAAAAAGAAATAAGAGGCATTAAAATCATCAAAGAAGGAGTCAAACTTCCACCATTTGTAGACGACATGATACTCTATGTAGAAAAGCCAAAAGACTCCAATGAAAAGTTGCTAGAACTAATACATGAATTCAGCAAAGTCACAGATTATAAAATCAACGACAGAAATCTGTTGCATTTCTATACACCAATAATAAAGCAGCAGAAAAAGAAATCAACAAATCATCCCCATTTACAGTTGCACCAAAAATAATAAGATACCTAGAAATAAGCCTAACCTAAGCAAAGAAGTAAAAGATCTGTACTCTGAAAACCACAGAACACTTATGAATGAAAGAAACTGAAGAGGACACAAAAAAATGGAAAAACATTCCATGCTCATAGATTAGAAGAACAAATACTTTTAAAATATCTGTACTACCCAAAGCAATCTATACATTCAATGTAATCCCCATCAAAACACCACCAACAGGAACCCGGGTGGTTTAGTTGGTAGAATGTGAGACTCCTGATCTCAAGAGTTTTGAATTCAAGCCCCACATTGGGTGTAGAGATTACTTAAAAATAAAATCTTTAAAAACAAACAAACAAAAAAATACCATCAGCTTTTTTGGCAGAACAATCCTAAAATTTGTAGGGAACAACAAAAGACCCCCAAATAGCCAAAGGCAATCCTGAAAAGGAAATGCAAAGCCAGAGGCATTACAATTCCAGACTTCAAGCTCTATTACAAAGCTGTAGTCATCAAGACAGTATGGTATTGGCACAAAAATAGACACACAGATCAATGGAACAGAATAGAAAACCCAGAAATTGACACACAACTATATATGGCCAACTAATCTTCAACAACACAGGAAAGAATACCCAATGAAAAAAGACGATCTCTTCAACAAATGATAAAGGGTGAGTATCCAAAATATAAACTTATCAAACTCAACACCCCAAAAAACAAATAATCCCATTAAGAAATTTGCAGAAGACATAAATAGACATTTTCCCAAGATATCCAGTTGGCCAACAGACACATGAAAAGATGCTCAACATCAGTCATCATCAGGGAAATGCAAATCAAAGCCACGAAGAGATACCACCTCACACCTGTCAGAATGGCTAAAATTAACAACACAGGAAACCACAGAGTTTGGCAAGGACACGGAGAAAAAATCCTCTTATTCTGTTGGTGGGAATTCAATCTGATGCAGCCACTCTGGAAAACAGTATGGAGGTTCCGCAAACAGTTAAAAGTAGAACTACCTTATGACCCAGCTATTGCACTACTAGGTATTTACCCAAAGGATACAAAAAATACAGATTCAAAGGGGTACGTGCACCCCAATGTTTATAGCAGCATTACCAACAATAGTCAAACTATGGGAAGAGCCCAAATGCTCATTGACTGAAGAATGATTAAAGAAGATGTGGTGTATATATACAAGAGAATATTATTCAGCCATCAAAAAGAATGAAATCTTGCCATTTTCAATGACATGGATGGAGCTAAGGGTATGATGCTCAACAAAATAAGTCAGTCAAAGACAAACACCACATGATTTCACTTGTATGTGGGATTTAAGAAACAAAACAGATGAACACATGGGAAGGAAAAAAAGAGAGAGAAGCAAACCATAAGAGACTCTTAATTATAGAGTATAAACTAGAGTATAAACCGAAGTTTCATAGAGGGAGATTGGTAAGGAGATGGGCTAAAAGGGTGATGGGCATTAAGGAGGGCACTTGTTATGCTGAGCCCTGGGTGTTATAAGTAAGTGATGTATCACTGAATTCTAATCCTGAAACCAATATACCCCTAAATGTTAACTAACTATAATTTAAATAAAATTTTGAAAAAAAATTAAAAAATAAAAATTAAACTTTTTTTTTTTAAAGATTTTATTTATTTATTTGACAGACAGAGATCACAAGTAGGCAGAGAGGCAGGCAGAGAGAGGAAGGGAAGCAGGCTCCCTGCTGAGCAGAGAGCCCGATGCGGGGCTCGATCCCAGGACCCCGGGATCATGACCTGAGCCGAAGGCAGAGGCTTTAACCCACTGAGCCACCCAGGCGCCCCAAAAATTAAACTTTTGATATGTGAAAAAAAAAAACCATTTCTATACATTACTCAGTGCTCATCACAAGTACATTCCTTAATCCCCTTCACTTATATTACCCATGCTCCCACCCACTTCTACTCTGGTAACCCCCAGTTTGTTTTCTATAGTTAAGAGTCTGGGGTTTTTTTGGTCTCATTTTTTCTTTGTTCATTTACTTTGCTTCTTAAATCCCACATGGGAGTGAAATCATATGGTATTTGTCTTTCTCTGACTGATTTATTTCACTTAGCATTATACCCTCTAGATCCATCCATGCTGTTGCAAATGGCAAGATTTTATTCTTTTTATGGCTTAGTAATATTCCATGGTGTGTGTGTGTGTGTGTGTGTGTGTGTGTGTGTGTGTGTGTGTAACCACATCTTCTTTGTATATTCATCTATCAGTGGACACTTGGGTTTCTTCCATAATTTGGCTATTGTAAATAATGTTTCAATAAATATGGGGGTGTATATATCTTTCTGAATTGGTGTTTTCATATTCTTTGGGTAAATACCCCATAGTAGAATTACTGGAACATATGGTAATTCCATTTGTAATTTTTTGAAGAACTTTCATATTATTTTCCAAAATAGCTGTACCAGTTTGCATTCCCAACAAAAATGCAGGAGGGTTTCTTTTTCTCTAAATCCTTGCCAATACTTCTTTCTTGGGTTTCTGATTCTAGCCATTCTGATGGGTGTGAGGTGATATCTCATTGTGGTTTTGATTTGCATTTGCCTGATGATTAGTGCTGTTGAATATCTTTTTTAAAAATTTTTTATTAACATATAATGTATTATTAGCCCCAGGGGTACAGGTCTGTGAATCGCCAGGTTTGCACACTTCACAGCACTCACCATAGCACATACCTTCCCCAGTGTCCATAACCCAACCACCCTCTCCCGACCCACCTACCCCCAGCAACCTTCAGTTTGTTTTATGAGATTGAGCCTCTTATGGTTTGTCTCCCTCCTGATCCCATCTTGTTTCATTTATTCTTTCCTTACCCCCAACCCCCCAATGTTGCCTCTCAACTTCCTCACATCAGGGAGATCATATGATAACTGTCTTTCTCTGATTGACTTATTTCGCACAGCATAATACCATCTTGTCCAGCACATCGTCGCAAATGGCAAGATTTCATTTCTTTCAATGGCTGCATAGTATGTTGAATATCTTTTAATGTGTCTGTTGGCCATCTGCATGTCTTCTTTGGAGAAATGTCTGTTCATGTCTTCTTTTTTTTAACTGGAGTCTTTGGGGTTTTTTGGTGTTGAGTTGTTTAAGTTCTTTACATATTTTGGATACTAACCCTTTATCAGAAATATCGTTTGCAAATATCTTCTCCCATTCAGTAAGTTGCCTTTCTGTTTCATTGACTGTTTCCTTTGCTGCACAGTAGCTTCTTATTTTGATATAAGTCCCAACAATTTGCTTTTGCTTTTGTTTCCCTTGCTCAGGAGACATACCTAGAAAAATGTTGCTACGGCCAATGTCAGAGAAATTACTGCCTGTGCTCTCTTCTAGGATTTTTATGGTTTCAGGTCTTGCATTTAGGTCTTTAATCCATTTTGAGTTTATTTTTGTGCATGGTGTAAGAAAGTGATACAGTTTCATTCTTTTCTGTGTGGTTCCTAACACCATTTGTTGAAGAGACTGTCTTTTTCCCATTGGATATTTTTGCCTTCTTTGTCAAAGCTTAATGGACCATATAATCGTGGGTTTACTTCTGGGCTCTCTATTCTATTCCTACAAAGCCCTTTTACATACAGTTTATCATCCAGTCCACACCAAAACCCAGGGAGATAGGTATAATTAGAAACAATGACTCCTCTAAGCGCACTGTGGTATCCTGGATTGAGTCCTGGAACTAAAACAGGACATTAATGGAAAAACTGATCTGTAGCTTAGTTACTAGGACTGTCCAATGTTTACTTCTTAGTTTTGACAAATAAACCAAGATAATGAAAGAGGTTAACATCAGAGGAAGCTGGGTGAAGGGTTCATAGGAACTCTGTACTAATTTTTCTGTAAATCTAAAATTCCAAAATGAAAAGTAAAAAAAAAAAAAAAAAAGATCACAACATGGATCCCCTACCGGGGCCTTCATCCTAGCAGGTCCTCTACTATCCGTATGCTCAAAACAAGAACATTAGAGCTCAGAGTCGAGGGTGGAAGACGGTGCTGGATGGAAGCTCTGAAGGGTGAATAATGGCCAAACCGATCATTTGGGTCCTACACCATAAAGAGTAAAAAAGTTCCTAGTCCCCAAAGAATTCACAATCTGATTTATAATCCTTTTTCTTGGCATTGGAATTCATAACATGATTTCTTCACTTGTGGATTTCTTTTCCTAGTATTCTTTGCTGTTTTAAGAATTAAGAGAGCTTGGGTGTGTGGGTGGCTCAGTCGGTTGAGCAGCTGCCTTCAGCTCAGGTCATGATCCCAGGGTCCTGGGATCGAGTCTCGCATCGGGCTCCCAGCTCCTCAGAGGGCCTTCTTCTCCCTCTCCCTCTGCCTGCCGCTCTGCCTACTTGTGCTCTCTATCTCTCTGTCAAATAAATAAATAAAAACTTAAAAAAAAAAAGAATTAAGAGAGCTTGCATCTGCTGGGCTTACTTCAGCTGTGTCCCAGGAGCAAGTGGCCAGCAGCCATTAGAAGCCAGGGGTGGACGTGGGCTGGGATTAAGTCATCTCACTTGGGGTACTAATAATCTATATGTGTGTAATGCAGAGAAATTCACCCTGGGTATTTCTCTCCTGTTGTCTTTTGTTGCTGTGTTATTTTTTCTCCACCCTCCCTCCCCTACTTTTTATTTTCTTTTTTCTTTTTTTTTTTTTTTTAAGAAAGAAAAGGGCCTTGGGCGCCTGGGTGGCTCAGTGGGTTAAGCCACTGCCTTCGGCTCGGGTCATGATCTCAGGGTCCTGGGATCGAGTCCCGCATCGGGCTCTCTGCTCAGCAGGGAGCCTGCTTCCCTTCCTCTCTCTCTGACTGCCTCTCTGCCTATTTGTGATCTCTGTCTGTCAAATAAATAAATAAAATCTTAAAAAAAAAAAAAAAAAGAATGAAAGAAAAGGGCCTGACTACTTATCTGAATGTAACTCTGAATGCTTTTCATATTTGAGGCTGCAGAAATATTTGGTAATACCTGTTGCCCCAGTCCTAGAACTGGGTAAATTCCAAGCATTATCTACTTTCTCGGATGCTAAGGATAAGCACAAGCAAGAAATATGTGGGCCTGCAGGGGGTGGGGGTAGTTTTCTAAGCCAGAAGCTCTGGAATGCTCCTAAACTCCTTCTGGGGGTAGGCGGTCCTCTTATTTCTCTTCCCCAATACTCATAGGTCATTCTGCCTCATGTCGTTGTGCCCCCCCCCCCCCCCCAGGCCACCTCAGCGCCTCCTCACCTGTTTCCCAGTCACAGCCCTGGGTCTGGTGCTCATGCTGCCTCATCAGGATTCTTGAACTGGCTTTCTAAGGACTCCCAGCCTTGGATCTCACTTTGTCACGTCCAACCCATCCTCAAAACTGCCACTGTCAAAGCCTAACTATTAAAGGGTTAAAACAGGACTCATAGAAACACAGAATGAGCATGGGGTAAAGATGAACTCATCCATGAAGAAACTAGCAGAATGGTAAATCCAGTTCAAAGGAAAATTCAAGAAGCTCCATTCAGTGAAAACCAGGGTGCTGAAATAAGGTTGCAAGCTTCCAGGTACAATAAAACCAATTGTTGCTTTCCCACATGTTCAGAGTCCTCCCCAGGGCCTTCATTCTTGGGTCTTTATCTGAGGCCTTGGGCTAAGGTCCTACTGGACACTTCTGCCCAATCATCTGTCTAGGGGAGGAGGGGAAATCATGAAAACACTTTCCCCCACTCCTCAGTTCCCAGGTCTTTCCCCAACCAGCCCTTCCCTCTCATCCTTCCCAACTAAGCTGCTGGAGCCTTTTGTTTTGGACTCCCTCCACCGTAAGAGGACCCCCCAAGTCTGCACCGACCCACCTGACCCTCCAGAGAATGGAACAGGGGGAGTGGGTGCTTCCTCCGGGTAGCCTCTGGATTTTAGCGCTGCAGTAAGTGGTTATAGGATTAACTCTTCCATTTATGGCTGGTTGCTTTAATCAGCTACTCCAACACCTGACAGCTCGGCTCTCTGTCCTCCGGCTCAGCTGAACTCCCAATAGAGTTATATTTTTTACTGGGTAAGAGATCGTTTGCACCTCTGCAAAGCAAAAACACACGTGTGCGCACATAACACTCCAGAGCCGGGGCCCTAAAAAATAGTAAATAGACAGCAAAAGTTGATTCTCCTAGATTCTAGAACCTAGAGAATGAAAATCTGTGGGTAGGTCCATTAGACAAGGCTCCATCCAGTAGGACTTTGAAAGGACACATAATTATCTCTTGCCCTATTCCTAAGTTGTAGCTGATTTTGTGTGACACTGCCAAAATGAGGTCGTACCACAACACTGTCACGTAATGGTGGTCAATCTCATGGGCGTGGCAGGTGTGGCGTCCGAACTTAGGCACCCGCTTCCACCGTATCTCCTACAAGTCCTGGGCCAGCTGCATCTGCAGCTCCCAGCCAAAGGAACCAGCTTCCCCGACTGGTCATCTGACCCAGCAAGAATGGTGGTCTTAACGGGTGGACGTGGGTTCTTATTTGTCCTATGGGGTCAGTGACTGTTCCGCCCCACATCTCCAGTTTTTCTTCCCAACTCCTGCCCTGCAGGTCTGCGGTAATCCCAGGCCCACGCCACATGCAGAGACAATCACCTTCCATAAAATTCTTCATTATGCCCACAATTACATAAGGTCTAGCTTCTAGAATAAATCGTTTATGTCACATCATTCTTAGAGAATCTGTTCTCTGCAAAACCCTGGCTGATGAATTCCCCAACATTTTTCAGCAGCCCTTTTGGGTTCTTTCATCTCCTTGTGGCTAGAGTGCAACCATTGTTAAGAGAATGAGCCTCCAGGTCATGATGCCAGGGTCCTGGGATGGATCCCCGCATGGGGCTCTCTGCTCAGTGGGGAGCCTACTTCCCTCTCTCTCTCTCTGCCTGCCTCTCCGTCTGCCTACTTGTGATCTCTGTCAAATAAATAAATAAAATCTTTAAAAAAAGAGAGAGAGGGACGCCTGGGTGGCTCAGTTGGTTAGGCAGCTGCCTTCAGCTCGGGTCATGATCCCAGCGTCCTGGGATCGAGTCCCACATCAGGCTCCTTGCTCGGCAGGGAGCCCGCTTCTCCCTCTGACTCTGCTTGCCACTCTGTCTCCCTGTGCTCGTGCTCTCTCTCTCTGACAAATAAATAAATAAAATCTTTAAAAAAAGAGAGAGAGAGAGAGAGAGAAAGTGAGAGAGAATGAGCCTCGATATTAAAATCCAGCTCAGGCTCTGCCCAACTTTGGGTCTCCAGGCAAGTTATCGAATTTCTCGAAGTTTCCACCTCTGTAAAATGAGAACAATCATAGGACTCCCTTAGAAGTTTGCTATGGGGATTAAATCAGGTTAATGGCAGTAAAATCCTTAGCACCATCTCTGACCTTGTATAAACACTCAGTAAATATTCACTGTTAGCATTACCTCTATCAGAAATGGCATTTGTCACATTGTCTTGCTTTTTTGAAACACCATCATCACACACACCAGACTGAACTTCTTGAGACAATGAGCAAAGAGATATCCCTCCTGCTTAGAGGAGCTAGGGAGGCTTCCTGGAAGAGGTGACATTTTAGCTGGGTCCTGACTTGCTGGAGTGGAATTAGGTAGACCAAGAGAAGAACAGCATTGCTTCTGGAAAATAAAAAACAGATGGCTGTGTAGAGACCATCAGGAGAACTAGCTAGCCTTTGAAATTGTACGGTCTTAATGCAGCTAGCATGTGTAAGCAGACTATGCATCAGGCTCTGGGCTAGGCAAGGAGGACAGAATGCTAAATCGGTTTTCTGTATATTGGGAGCAATAAAAGGAAATCAGTGCTTACTACACAGTGTATGAGGAGCGTAGAAGTGCAGGGGCTGAACTTCAGGGACCAAGAATGAATCAAGGGCAGAGTGTTTCTAAGTTCAGGTCTGATGAGGCCAGAAAACAGGATATCTCTGCGGGCTTACGGACTGCCTTGGAGAAGAGGCTGGAGTGCATTTGTGTTCTACGCCACTGGAGACACAGCCCCCCCACATACAGCCCCCCCACCTCCGCCCTGCCCCTGCCTCCTCCCAGTTCCCTCCCTCCCACCCTTTCAGGGGAATGTGGGTTAGTAATGAGCAGGAAGTGAATGCCCTGAGCCCAACTCCCCCAGAATTAAGACGCTGATTATAGAAGAGGCCACCAGAGACCAGAGCAGCACATCTAGAGGTATTGAGAAGAAAATGGGAGGCACCTGGGTGCCCCTGTTTGCTAAGTATCTGCCTTCGGCTCAGGTCATGATCCCCAGGGCCTGGGGGTCCTGGGATTGAGCCCCACATGAGGCTCCTGGCTCAGCAGGGAGCCTGCTTCTCCCTCTCCTCCCCACTTGTGCTCTCTCTCACTACCTCTGTTGCTCTCTCTCTCTCCCAAATAATATACAAATAAATAAATAAAAATCTTAAAAACAGAACAAAACATTGGAAGCACCAATCAACTGCTTTGATTCCTTCTTCTCCCCGTCCCACAGCACTAGACTTTCCTCCTCCTACCCACAGTTCTCTCAGACGAAAAAGAGAGAGACTGCTCAGTGTGCAAGGGCATTCCAGTCCACAAGGCTGATACTTTCCTGCAAGAACTCATCTCTAGGTGAGCTGCCCATCAGGCTCCCAGGCTCCCTTCAACCCTGGGCCACCAACAGGCCAAACCACTCTAGGTTCAGCAAGGCGCTGCCACCCAAGCAAGCCTCCTGCCCCATGGGCCTGGCGACACCCCCACCACACCGTCTTCCTCTTTTGACTTTGCACCCATCACTGAAGTGTTTCTCCAACACTACTGGTCTGCTCCAACCATGGGAGAGGACCCATGGGGTCTCTCATAGAGCCTGGCTCTCTTAGCAGCCTCCCTGCACCACACATCCCATAGGGTCTGCCCCGGCCTCTGGACAGCCCCCAGGACCCTGCCTCTCCTGAGTGGCCTTCTCAGGGGGGCAGACAACAGGAGCACCTGTCGGGACCCACCATGGCGGTCCTCTGGGCCCCAGCCTGCAAGCCCATGCAGCCACATCCCCCACCTGCATCTCAACCCATTTCCGCTGAGGCTAGGTGGTCTGGTGGCTCTGGGCTCACTGGCCATGTGGCTCTGGGAAAGTCAGTTCACTCCTCTGTGCCTTTGTCCCTTTAGCCGTCAAAGAAGGATGACAAGGGTTGTATCAGCTCAAGGAGGTCTGTGCAGAAATCCCAGCACTCTGGGTATTTGCAGCAGAAGGTGATTCACACAAGGGCTTAGGTGCTTGGGAGACTGTCGGGGCGGCTGGGTGGGGGAGGGGAGGCTGAGGCTAGAGAGGATCTGCTCCCTTGTGGCCTCGGGAGCTGGGGCATCTGGAGGGCAGGGGTGGGAGCCAGGGAGTGGGCAGGGCCTCGGTGGCTGCGTCCAGTGGTGTGGAACTGTGCCCAGGACATCAGTGCAGGAAAAGACGCAGGTCTGCATGACCCTGCCTGTCTGTCGGAAGGGAGAAGCCAAGCCCAGGAAGGCGGCCTCTGGCTCCCTTCCACCTGCGGAGTCCCAGATGGGGGTGCCGAGCGCTGGCTCACAGTGGGCACCCACTCTCTGGAAGGAGCGGTTTGGGAAATGTCGCTGTAGCTTTCTGCCTGCAAAGCACAGAAAATACGGGGCAGGGGGTCCTGGGTGCTCTTCAGCCACAAGAGAGTTAACTGCCCCCCCTTTTGTGCCTGGAGAGCGCTCACCTCCCCACCTCCCCAACCCCCGAAGCACCCCTCCTCCCGCACACAGCTTGTGCGGAAAGAAGGCGGTTCTGGGGCGGGCGGGGGGGGGGGGGGCGGTGACCGCCAGCCAGGGCCAGGCCCCAGGAGATTCAGCCGTGGACAAGACAGAGCCCGACCCTAAAGAAGGGCTGACCCTCCGGGGCCCGCAGAGACTGGAATCATCAAGGATGTGGCTGGTGTAACAGGGTGTCTGTCCTAAAAGCCTGGGCAGCACAGGGAGCTGAGAGCAGAGGGGGCGCACCTGGGCCAGTGTGGGGGTGGGGCAGGGCACCTGCTGGAGAGGGGACAATTTGTAAGTCTGGCCACCCAGCCTGGGGTGGTGTTCACAGAACAGAAACAGAGCTCATAGGAAGCCCCCTACCCTCCCATCAACTTTAAGGCGTGCATGTATTTCAAGTCTCCAATGTTTATAAGCATTTACAGTGTAGCGGAAACCAGCTGCGGGAGAACTGTTTTCCGATGACCCCAAAATCTACAGCTGGGGTAGAAGTTGAGGGGACAGGAACAGAAAGGAAAAGCCATTGACAATTTCTAGGAACCCTGTCCCTCTCTTCTCCGCAGCGTGTGGCTCTGAGTCTCCCCACGTGCCTGGCTCTGCACTGCGGCCCTGGCCGCCTCCCTCCCTCCCAACACAAACCTCCCCCACGCGGGCAGCCCGCACACGTGCCTTTGGAAGGCCCGGAAGCCCGCGGGGTTGCCAAGGGGACCTCACACTGACCTTCTTCAAGGGTGACCCCACGAGGAACCGGGAGAGGGGACCGGTCTGGGGTCAGACAGGACTCCCTCCCTCCCCGACTCCCAGCTGCCCCTCATCCTGCAGAAAGCCCCCGGCTCCCCTCGTGTCGGGAGCCGCAGGCTGGACGCGGCGGCGCGGGGCGCCCTCGTGTGGCCGGAGGCGGCGCTGCACTCCCGGCCGTTGTCCTCCTCCCGCGCTCCGGAGCTGCTGGCAGAGGAGCTGCCCCCGCCCCCCGCCGGGTCCCCGCTGCGCCCCCGCCCGCGGTCACTGCTACCCCGGGCTGGCGCCCAAGCTACAGGCCCTCCTCCTTTCACCTCGGAAGATTTTCTCCCTGTATCTTCCAAGTCAATATTCCTGCATGTCAAAGAATGTGTATTAGTCATCTAACCCCGTGTAACAGATTACCCCTAAAATGTAGCTGTGTAGAATAGCAAACCCTTACCATCTCCCAGAGTTTTCGCAGGTTAGGAATTCCGGAGGAGCTTAGCTGGCTGGCTCTGGCTCTGGCTCGAGTCTCTCCTGAGGTTGCCATGGAGTCGTTGGCTAAGACTGCCGTCCTGTGAAGAAAGCTGGGGCGGGCCTACTACCAAGCTCACTGTCAGCTGTCTCTCATCCTCAGGAGCCCTTCATTTCCTGCCGCTGGGGCCTCCCAATAAAGCTGCTAGGAACGTGTTCTGTGGCTTCCCAAAGAGCAAATGCTCCCAGAGAAAGAGGGCAAGAGGAACCAAAATAGAAGACATAATGTCCACTAGAATCTAATCTTGGCGGTGACATACCATCAACTCTGCCCTATCGATCACGCAGGCCAGTTCTGGGACAATGCAGAAGGAAATGAGAATTCCAGAAGGCAATGATCCCTGGGGTCCTTCTCAGAGGCCAGCTACTGCAAACACTTTTTTTTTTTTTTTTAAGATTTTATTTATTTATTTGAGAGAGAAAGAGCAGAGCGGGGAAAGGGGCCAACAGAGAGAGAATCCCAAGGAGTCTCTGTTAAGCACAGAGCCCAATGTGGGCTCAACCTCAGGACCCTGAGGTCATGATCCCAGCTGAAATCAAGATTCAGAGGCCCAATTGACTGAGCCATCCAGGCACCCCACACAGACATATCTTCTAAATGTTAGTTATAGAACAAAATATGGTCAACCCCATGAACCCGCCACTCACACCAGAACTAGCGCATCACATGCTCCCTGTTCATCTGCCCTCTGCCTCCCTGTGTAAGGGATAATTGTCTTGAATATTGTGTGTATCATTCTTTGGTTTTTTAGAAAGTTTTGTCACAAAGTTACATACGTCCAAACAATCGTTTTGTGTTTTTGATCTTTACACAAATGACTGGCTATAGGTAGTCAAGTCCTTCCAAGCTCCAAGCTTCTATAAAACTCTTCCTTTCCTTTTTGTTCCCGGCTCAGCAGTGGGCAGATCCTCCCTGTCTTCTAATTTCTGGCTTACCTCTATGTTCTTTATTTACCCACTCTCCCATGAAGGACATTTGGGTTGTTGCCACTCCTTTGCCATCCAAATAGCATGCTAAGTCCCTTTGGGACCTGTCCTCTGGTATGCATGTTCAAATTTTGCACCCGCCTATGTAAGCAGAGGGTGCTGGTTCCCCAACGCAAACCTCCCATTTCACAACATAACACCAAATTGTTTCCCTACGTGGCTGCCCCAATTTACCACGTCACCTGTAACTTATACACTATTCTCTTGGTGCTTGGGCATGTGTGGCAGAAAGGTGGACTCAGGGGCCTGGCTGAGGAGGGAGGCCGAGGGGCACAGAGGCTGGCAGTGAGGGAACCCGCATGCCCACGGACCCCAACCCAACTCAGCCAGAGGGGCTTTCGGGTCTGTAATACTGTGTTTCATCATAACAAAGGTACGTTCGCCTCCTTCCTGTTTCTGGCACGGAGGGTCTAAAAGCCTTGAAATGTCCAAAGCGGGGACTCCAGACTAAGGGGCCTTTTCTTATGTTAATGAGGTGGCTTTTGGCCTCCCCCTAAGGATGGGGGGTGGTTGCGGGAGGAGCCAGCACCTGAATGAGGCCTGGAACTTTCAGTCCCACCCCTCGCCTCCGGGGAGGGGGACAAGGGCTGTTGGTTGAATTAATCTCCAATGGGTAATGGTTTAATCAGTCGTGGTTTGGCAATGAAGCCTCCTTAAAAACCTAAAGGAACTGGTTTCTGAGAGCTTCAGGTTGGGGGAACACGTGAAGATTGCCGCAGGTGCGGCGCCTGGGGAAGGCCCAGAAGCTCCGCTCCCTATCTGCATAACTTCCTGAGAATCAGCGGAGCTGGTAAGGAAGATGTCTCTCTGCGTTCTGTGAGCCCCTCTAGCAAATTAATGGAGCCTGAGGAGGAGGTTGGGGGAACATCTGATTCACAGCCCGTCAGCCAGAAGTACCTAGATTTGCAGTCTGAAGGGTCTGGTAGTCGGCGGTCTGGTAGTCAGCATTCTGGTAGGATTTGTTAAGCAACAAAATCAACTGAATAAATTCAAAGATCCAATTGGCTTTATCAACACATCATGAAATGGGTAGCCTCCCATCCAGGAGTAGAAGGGACCTCCCAGCAGCTCTGAGGCTTTTCTAGGCAGAAGGAGGGGAAGGCAAGAAGTGAAGAGTGGATTATTTTGGGCAAGATTATCTTGCTGCTGGGGAAGGCAGGGGGTCTTATCAACAGATGACCTCCAGACCAGTTGGTTTAAAAGTTCACTCCTGGGGAGAAACCGAAACTATAATTAAGTTAGATATTAAGGCTTGTGGGGCTTAGCAAAAGTGACTCCATTTTGGACCTGTTGTTTCTTTTTAACAGACTGGTCCCTTAACCTGTGGAATCTGATGCTGTCTCTGGGCAGATAGGGACACAAGTGAGTCAACTGCAGAGAGCTGGTATTGGAAAATTGCTCGTTAGCATGGGGAAACATGACATGCTTGTGCACACGCGTGCGCACTATCTAGAATTGGGTCCAGAAACCAATTATTTCTCTGGCCCCTCCTGAGGAAGGCTCACCCAGCTGCTTCTGTTGATCCCAGGAAAACCATTTTATACCCTCCTTGTTGTAAGAATTTCATGGGAATCCTAACGTAGGATCCATTGCACAGCAGACATCACTAAACATCTTTCCTTTCTTCCCCTTGCCCCCGTCCCCCATGCATCACTCCTTTGGCAAGTGGAAGTAAGTAAAAGAAACAAACTCCCAGGCAAATCACAGTGCTCTGAACTCCATCATCATTAACAGAGCGTTAATTAATTGCTTACCCACAGAAAGGAGAAGTTAATTACGTGCCATGGAAATTTTAAAAGGAGAAAGGGAAACACGAGTTTCAATTTTAATTAGGGCTCCCGCTTCGTGGGAGTGGGAATGAGCTGGTTTCTCTGGGATCTAACTGTTGTCAAATGAAGGGAGGGCCTCTGGTCCCTGAACGGCCTCCTGCTCCTACACCTCTCACCCAGAACTCCAGCCAGACCTCTTGGAGGATGCCAGGGTGGGGGGCTAGGGGGGTGGGGGGTGGGAGGGGCTGATCGCTCCCTCCAGGACACTGGCCTTCACTCCTCAGGGGGCCAGCTGCTCAACGGCAGTGGGGTGGAAGGGCCTGGCTCTTTGCTGCCTACACTGTCAACAGAGGAATAGTGGGAGATGCTGTGAGCTGTGGCCCATACCCCCTCTATGCAGGACCCTCTCCCTGGCCCCCGGGATGGCTGCCAGCCCTCCCAGATACCTTCACTGGGCCACACTGCTTTCTCAGGCCAGCCTGCACCTGACGATTGACATGAAGTAAAGGCCCAGCGCTCACCTCAATTTGGGTCGACTCTGAAGGTCATCTGGGCTGTTGGGCTCCCCAGGGCGGTGGGGGGGGTTGTCCAGCACCCTTACTCACACTGCCTTGCACCTGGCCCCTGTCTCCAGTCCCGCCTCCTGTCTGCCACAGGGGCTAATCCCTTACAGATGTCCTGCAGGCTTATCTCCATCTCCATGCATGCTTCTTGGGCTCACCCACTTGGGACAGAGACTAAAATTAAGCAGTGTTAAAATTTTACATTTTTGCGGTGCCTGGGGGGCTCGGTCAGTTAAGCGCCTGACTCTTGATTTGGCTCAGATCAAGATCTCAGGGTTATAGGATCGAGCCTCCCACCAGCCTCTGTGTTTGGCATGGAGTCTGCTTGAAATTCTCTCTCTCCCTCTGCCCCTCTCCTCTCTCTTTAAAATAAATAAGTAAATCTTTCTTAAAATTTACATGTTATTGCATCATCAAATCAAGGAAACTTTAGAAGGCATCTGATCTCCCCTGGCTGCCCTCCCAGTACAGCCATACGTTTAGCATCTGACCTGGCATCGGCTGTGTGAAGTGCACAACCGTGACAGGCTTGTCATCTCACGCAGTGACCCTTCGGTTTCTGGACAGCTCCAACTGCTGGAAGGCTCTTATATGGGTCAGCTCCTGCCAGGACCAGCCCCAGAGCAAGCAAGGGCCTAGGTGGGCCCCAGTCCCTTGCCAGGCTGTAAAGAATACAAGATAGTGCTTATCCTACGTGAGCCCTCAGAACAGACCAGGTCTGGATGTGGACAGGGCCCTGGTTCCCATCCTCCTCAGCAGTCCTGTGAACATGCATGTCTGGAATGTAGGACAGTCACCCGACGGTCTGGACAGTCCACCTCTATGAGCAGCTTCGTCCCGACCTGGCTTATGTCGAACATTTCCAGGTGTTTTTGATAAGGCTAGTCCCTACCTGCTCCTCTAAGAGCATCCCAGCCTAACCCTGGGACCCCATTGTAGCAGCATAGGTCTCCAAGCTGGGGACCCCTTAAGCTAAGAGTGGAAGGAAGGGTCAGAGTTCACTGGGCAGAGGCAGTGGTGGGAAGGGCTCCTGGTGGGCTGGGAAGCAGGAAGGAGGCCTCCCTTGAGGTCCTGGGGCTAAAGGATCCACTTCCCTCCACTCCTGGCACAGGGAGTGAGGGACAGCCCAGCCGTCTATAGGACTGAGTTCTGAGTGAGAAATCCAGTCCGGCGGGCTGTACCATAACCTGCGGAGCTGGGCTTTCTCCTGGAGTCCCTGGTACTTCCAACCCCACCCCCTCAGCTTGCAAGGGAGCACCCAGAAGCCAGGGAGCCCCTCCTAGGGTGCCAGAGGGCAGAGTGGAGAACACAGCTCAGCACTCTGCTCCGGTCTCAGTCCCGCCTGGCACAGGGATCCCCAGAGGTCCCCCCAGCTTCCTGGGGGCTGGGGAGTTGAGCTGGGAGTTGAGGTGTGGATGTGTAGTCATGGGGAAAGCAGGACGTGAGGCACAGCTGTGAGCACCTGGTTTTCCTCGGGGCTGTGCCGGCCGGGAGAGGATCCGGGGCCCAGACCCCGGCTGTGACAAAGCCCTGCGACCAGGGCAAGTCTTTTCCTCTAGGAATCTCAGAGCAAAGGAGGGAAGGTGTTTCCATGTGAGAAAGGCCTCCAATTCCCCTGGAGGCAAGGAGAAGGGTGCAGATTGAAACTGCATCAGGAGAGCGGCGCCTGGATGGCTGAGTCGGTTAAGCGTCAGCCTTCAGCTCAGGTCACACTATCTCATGGTTCCTGGGATAAAGCAAGCCCCGTGTTGGGCTCCCTGCTCAACAGGGAGTCTGCTTCTTCCTCTCCCTCTCCCCGCTGACCCCCCAGTGTGTGCTCTCTCTCTCTCTCTCTCTCATTCACTCTCTCCCTCTCAAATAAATAAATAACAAAATCTTTAAAAATGAATAAACAGCATCAGGAGGAAATCAATCCAGACCCGTGGAAGAAGATCCAGGCTGAGAAGGCAGAGAGCACGGAGGGGCCTGGATGAAAGCATCCAACAGCTTCCCAGCTTCTTCTGGCTCTCGGCACAGGAGATGAGGGAGGGAGCCAGCTGCTGGTAGGGATTCAGGATACCCGCTGAGCCCCCTCCCCACCGCCCTCGGGATTGGCTGTGCCACTAGGGAGAGAGCATGGGTGGGGCGACAGGCAGGAACTAGAACCCCGAGGGACCAGGAGGGTTGGGAGACACCCAGCAGTGCAGAAGGCAGGCAGGGTGTAGGTAGGAGAGCTGGACTAAAGCTTTCCGCAGCCTGGGCCCAGGGGCAAGGTAGGGAGGGAAGAGAATGCTGGCCCTTCCAGGCTGCAGAGCCCACAAACAAATGAGATGGAGAAGAAGGTGGGATTGCCCTCGTCTCAGCAGGACTCTCCCGAGCCCCACACAGCAGACGGCTTCATCCTCTGGCGCCCAGCGCCTAAGGACCTTCCCTCTCCCGCCGGCCGCCCCCTCACGCCACACTGTTCTCTGGCTCTCCCCCTGGGCTGTTCCTCTGGGGCATCTATGACAGCCAGCACTTTCGGGTAGTCCACACAAAGTCTACAGGTCTGATGAAGACGACCCGCGCATTCACCTCCAGGCCTTAATTCCCGGGGCAGGAGTGAGGGGTTCGGATGGGGTGAGGCTGAGCTGTACCTGTCTACATGGCAGAGCGGTGGTGGGGGGGTGGGAAGGGGGCTGTGCACTAGCCAGAGTGCAAGGGAAGGGACAAAATGACCTCCCGGAGGGCCGTCCAGCCCCAGGACTGCCATCAGTTATTGGATGGTAACTATTCATCAAATGCTCAGCAGGAAGAGAGGGACAAGCCCTCAGCACGGGTCAGAGTCCCGGGCTGGGCTGAGTGCTGGGCCTATTCCCAAATTAGGACCCCGGGGGGTGGGGGGACGGTGATCACCAGGAGCCACAGTCCAGGAGAAAATTTACCAGCAGATGAACCTTCTCCATGGCATTCTGGGCTCTGAGCAGTGGAAAGGGTGGCGGGAACGGTAAGAAAATGTTCCCCAGCCGAGACCAGGCCTATCTAAAGGTAACTGCTGTCAACGGCGAGTTGGAGGAGGAGGGAGACCTCGTTGCTTGCTTACTCGTAACTTGCAGAGGCAAACTGAGGCTGGTCTCAGGGAGCCCCTTTGCCTCCTGGGCAGTGATGTTGGGGGACACGGAGGAGGAAGGCAGTGGACAGCCGTGAAAGTGCAGCTTGACTGGGCTTTGTTTCTCAAGGTACTTGGAAAGGCTCGTAGGCCTGGTGCATGCAGCTGAGACCCAGGACCTCAGCAGCCTGCCCTTCCTATCCTCAATCCCACTCCCAGACAGGATGCATGGTGGGTCTCACTTTTCACATCATTCTCTCTTCTCTTTCTACTTCTTGGTCCTTGTGATCATCCTGCGAGGTGTATCAGGGATCACTGAGCCTGGACCAACCCCAGAAGATCTGGGTTCTGGGCATGGCTTTGGCACAGCCAAGCTGTGTGATCTCAGGCAAGTTCCATCCCCTCTCTGGGCCTCTACGGCGTTATCTTCTCTGTAGGATAAAGGTGTAGGCATTGATACACCTCAGGTCACTTCTAGCTCCAACAATCTCTGTTCTAAGCCTCAAGAACAGATAAGGAAATCGAGGCTGAGTTTGTGGGCAGCATGATTGGGAGAAAGGCCTCTTCCTGTTGCCCCACAGGGACCTCCCTCCTGCCTCCCTCCTCCCTTATTCAACCCAGGGGCCCAAGAGGGTAGCTCCCCCTGCCCTGTCTGCATCCCAGAGACTCATTTAAAGGAGAATCCAGTTTGGGGCTCATTTTCTTGTCTGGACCCAGAAGCAGGAGGCTGATCAGTGCTTCATGAAGCCAGGACCAATTATCAAAAGCAGTTTGTTAACAAGCGCCTTTCAGTTCATGCGGGGAACTAACACACTCCGAATAAAAAGGGAAGAAAAGCCATTATCTTGATATGTCTGGGCTCCCAACTGGGCCGAGACCCATGAAGTCATCATGGGAAATCATGGGCTGTGGTCTCGCATAGCGCACAGTCCTACTTGCATACAGGTGGTGGTGGGTGTGTGGCCCCTGTGAACTCATCAAAAGGGCAACTTTCCATTTTTAGTTAGTTCCCTTCCATCCCCTTCTTAGGAGCATGCCTACCCTGCTCCTTCCGTTCATAATTCTGGTTTTACCCCCGACAGATTTGTTATCCCAAGTCTCCTTCCGTTCAGGGAGACAAGTCACCGTGCTCTGGGATTCTATTGCCCAGTTCTCCGGAAAACTTACTTCAGCAGCTTTCCAATCCACCCTCCCCCCAGCTCCCTCTGGGCTGGTGGTTGCCGAGACAGAGGCGAAGCCACAAGGATGGTGGAAAGTGGCCAGGTTAGGTTTGCTGGTGGGTCGAAGGGAAGAGGGAGGTGTGGGGAGGAGAAGAATCTCAGATGATGGGGGGCGTTTGGCCTGAGCAGCTGGCTGGACGGGGGTAGCACTTACCGAGATGAAGAAGACCCAAGGAGAAGCTTGTTTGGAAGAAAGGAAATAGAAAGCGGTGTTTGGTCATGGTAAATTGAAGATCCCTGTTAGAGACATCTCGAATCCGGGATCTAGGGAAGGGTCAGTTCTAGAGACAGAGCCCCGAGAGTCATGGAATACACATAATCCATAAACTGGCCGAATCACTTAGGGCGAATGTGTACATAGAGAAGTAATGGGCATGCAGGACTGGCCCCCGGCCCCGGGGCACCGACACTGAGAAGCTGAGCAGAAGGGGAGCACTTGTGAATTGGAACCAGCTGCTACAGCCGGAAGGCAAGGCCCCTGCCCCTGTGAGGACAGGAACAGGAAGCCGAGAGGGCAAGTATATCCCTCTTCCCCCTTCAGCTTCCAGGCTCCTCCTAGTGATCTCTAGTCACAGAACAGAGCAGATGCTAAATAAATAGCCAGTCATAAATGTGGTTTTCAAAGCTCTTGTCCTAGCATCGCAAAGTAGAGGATAGACAGAAGGATAGATTTGAGGCTGAGGGACCCGAGCCGATGGACGCACACATTCTGCCTGAGGTCAATCTGCACTTGATCTTAGCCAAAAGGCCGAGAAGCGATGCTGCCTAAGGTCAATCTGGACAGGGCTTTCTCCCAAGCTTTCCTCCTGGTCTCTGAGAACTGAGAGGCAGCAGAGTAGAGCAAAGACTAGGGAAGCAGGCATCAGCTGAGAGCTGCCGTACTGGGGGAAGTAGAATCAGTCCATTAGTGCTGAGATCGGAATGGAGCAGCTGGGAACTGGCAGTGTAAGAAACCTGCAGAGAGGGGTACCTGGGTGGCTCAGTCAGTTAAGTGTCTGCCTTGGGCTCAGGTCATGATCCTGGGGTCCTGGGACTGAGTCCTGCATTGGGTGTCCTGCTCAGCAGGGAGCTCCCTCACCCACTGTCTGCTGCTCCCCCTGCCTGCTTGTGCTCTCTCTCTTGAATAAATAAATAAAAGATTAAAAAAAAAAAAACCTTAAGGGAGCTAAACTGATGGAAAAATGGGAGGAGAGGCAAGAGGGAGGGAGGTCAGCCTTCCCTAAGAATAAGGATGAGGAAATATTTGGGCTTTCAGCTGTGATTCAGAGAGTAAAGCTCAGAAGCTAATTTCATCTCTGAAGCCGCCTCCCCCCCACATCTATCTCTGGTCAAGGCAGAGAAGGTCAGAGAAGCCTTAGTCTTTCCTTTCAAATCCCTTTGGTTTTTGTTTTTTTAAGATTTTATTTATTTATTTGAGAAAGAGAGCACGAACATGAACAGAGGGGAGAGGCAGAGGAAGAGGGAGCTAGAGACAGAGAAGGAGAAGCAGGCTCCCCACTGAACAAGGAGCCCGACTCCCAAGGCAGACGCTTAACCGACTGAGCCACCTGGGCACCCCTCAAATCCCTTTGGATTAAGTGATTTTCAAAGTCCATTTCAAAATGGACTTCACCTGTGGACAGGTCAGGGTGGGGAGACTTCCAAGATGGGAGAAAGGGTGATCCCCCTGGGAATCGGGAGCCTAGGCAATTCAGTTGTCCATCTGGAGGGCTTCCCCCATGCCAAGAATTCTTTAATGTAATTCAATGTCCTAAAAATGAACAAAAGAGGTAGGAAGTACTGCTGCCCCACTGGGTCCAGACTGACTCTCTTCTCAGCTCACCCTTCAGATTCTTCCTATGCTCACTCACCATCCGCCAGTTAGGACCACAGCTCCTGGGATTTTTTTTTTTTTTTTCAAAGATTTTATTTATTTGACAGAGATCACAAGTAGGCAGAGAGGCAGGCAGAGAGAGAGAGAGAGGAGGAAGCAGGCTCCCAGCTGAGCAGAGAGCCCGATGTGGGGCTCAATCCCAGGACCCTGAGATCATGACCTGAGCTGAAGGCAGAGGCTTAACCCACTGAGCCACCCAGGCGCCCCCTGCTCCTGGGGTTTAAAGATGATCAACCATCTCCATAGGGACGGGCTCTCTGAGCTTGGTCTTCTTAGCTCTCTCACCACCCAAGGTTTCCTGTGGAGGTCCTGGTGCTTGGTAATTTGAATCCCACTCCCAATCTCTATGGTCATCTGGATTCTTCCAGTCTCCCGTGTTCCCTACACGGCCTCAAGAGACTGAAAGCATTTTTAAAATTTTTATTTTATTTTTAGTAAGCACTACATCCAATATGGGGCTTGAACTCAGAACCCAGAGATCAAGAGTCCCGTGCTGAGCCAGCCAGGTGCCCCAAGACTGAAGGCTTGTGAACACTTGCAATCAAGGACAGGGGAAGACATCCTAACATGCTCCCATCTGGTTCTCACGACCACGTGAGTCTCAAGTACTTCACCGTAGTCAGGGTCAGTCCTCAACCCCAAGCACGGACTCTGGCTACTACGCCATCACGTCTGGTGCCGCACAGCTCCCCACCTTCTGCATAGGGCCTGCCACTTAGTGCCTTTCTTGGAACTCTCGGCCCGCATTCTACATCCGATCTGTGCCAAAACAAAGATGATAATCGAACCTAGGCTCACCGCTGATTTGGACAAAAGCCCCAGTGACTATTTAAACTGAAACGCATTAATAGCTCTGAATATTTCATGCCAGGTACATTAGAAGAAACAGCATTATTTATTGAAGGCTGATCCCCCACCATGGCTATGAATACATTTTGCTTCAGTGTCAGCCAAAGGGAAATTCACTTTAAGAAACAAGGTAGGAGGCTCTTGGTCTCCTAGATGCTTTTGCCTAAGGAGATAAATTTCACGTGGATAGAAGGTGTGGCCTCATGGTGTTACCCAACCTCATTCTGGCTTCTGACAAAACTTCTGGAAGGCTCGTCAGGAGAGCCTTTCAACCACCATGTGAGTAAGAGTCCTGTCATCACATCCCCGACAAAACCAGTCGGGCTGAGCCACAGCTCTCTCCAGCAGATATTAACCACCCCCCCATGTCTGAAGTGGAGCCCAGTGTCCAGCCCTTCTGGTTTTCTACAGAGGATAATAAAGAAGTAAAAGGGCTTCATTGATTAGAGAGCGATTTGGTTGGTATGAGAGAAAAACTCACAGCAAAGAGCGCCTCTGTTTTCTCACGCTGGCCGGCTGTTTCCCTCATGCTGAGTCTCTGACACTGTCACCCTTGGCCTGTGCTCTCAACCCTATTCATCAGTCGGGGCCTGCCCAAGAAGCAAACCATTCTAGCTATTTTAAGCACAAAAAATGTAATACAGAGATTTAGGTGCTTATAAAATTGTGGGAAGGGTTGGAGGAGGGGACTCTCAGCTGACCCTCCGGGGGATAGGTCATGGAATTTCATCCAGTTCACCCAGCAGTCGACCTCATTGGCTGGTCAAGCTGATGTTAATTTACTGTTAAAGAAATTAAGAAACTATAAAGAAGATATAGTGAGATACTGAAGCCTTATAAATCATGTTAACTGTACTTAAGAACACTTTTTTTTGGGGGGGGTTTATAAGATATGGCTCTTCATGTCATTCAGCCTATTGCTGGGTGAGGAGTCAATGAGAAAAAAATCCCCTGGGAGCACTTTTTGGGCTTGTTTATGCTTAGGAGAATTTTCCTTGTATGTTGCGTCCTGCTTGTCTACCCAGCCTTGCTCTGATGCTTCCCTGGGCTTCTGTCCTCACCATTCAGCTCCTTCATCTGGTCCAGCCTGTCCACATCAACAAGGGTGGGGTCCCTTGTTCAAAAGGTAGGAAAGAGGAGTGCCTGGGGGGCTCAGTCGGTTAAGCGTCCAACTCTTAGTTTTGGCTCAGGGCCTGGGATCTCATAGGGGTCGTGGGATTGAGCCCTCCAGGTCAGGCTTCGTGCTAAGTGGGAGACTGCTTGCATATTCTCTCCCTCTGCCCCTTCCCCACTCCCTCTTTCTCAAAAATAAATACATAATATTTAAAAGGGGGGGGGCAGGAAAGAGGGCCATTAAGGTTACCAAAACATAAAGCTTGTCTTTTCTTCCATAGCTTCTCTTTTAACTTGTTAGAGCTTTTACTGGCTGTTTCATCTCATTCTGAGTAAAATAATAATAATAAAAAATCTGAATTAGTAGTAACAGAATCTTATAGTTCATCTTTCTATTGCACAATTTCAGTTTTGCATGCAAGTGTAAGGTCATTTTGTCCATGTAAAGATTCACCAAAGTTCCATGAGTCCTAATTCATAGTTTGTACATCTCTACACATTTTGGTCTTAGGTGACAGGCACAAATCTAACTCCGCTGTTCTTACTTCTTTTTTTAAAAAGATCGTATTTGTTTTTTTGAGATAAAGTGAGAGTGAGTGAGAGAGTGAGAGAGCACAAGCAGGGGGAGTGGCAGAGGAAGAGGGAGAAGCAGACTCCCTACTGAGCAGGGAGCCCAACACGGGGCTCCATCCTAGGACCCTGGGATCATGACCTGAGCCGAAGGCAGACACTTAACGACTGAGCCCCCAGGCGCCCTGATTTTACTTGTTATGTGTGCACCCTGTTCCACTTTAAGCTTGCACATTACCAAAGGACCAAACGGAAAGGACTGTGGGTCCTGGCTTTCCTTCTACAGTATGGTTTTCAGTGTAAGTGGTTGTTAATCCAAAGGAGTACCAAGAAGAAGGGATATGATCAGGTTCCTTGGTTGTTCAGGTTTCTTAGAACCCTCTTGCCTTCCTTCTGCTTTGAAGCAAGTTCTGGTGTGAAGACGGAGTGGTCTCCATGGGCGCTCAGCACCCTGCCACCACTTATTCAAACTCCGATGGAACACGCTTACCTTGTATTCCTCCCACACGGGAGGGCCAGCACTCATCAGGCATCACATAAGCGACCTGAGAATGGGGCACCAGGGAGCAACAAACACACAACCTGCATGTCTCTTCTCTTCAACTCCGTGCTCCATTGCCCTACTGGACTCAACAAACACCAGTTCGAAGACAAAATCCCTAGGAATTTCAAGCAGATGACATGAAACAAACATGTGGCTGGAGTGTATGGAAACCAGAAGGAAGGACACATTTTGGGGGGCTAGTAGCAGAACCGCTAGCCCCTTGGCACGATGGGGCCAGCACCCCAGAAGGAGAGGGTGACATTAAAGGGGATAGGAGACCTTCTGTTGAGGGGCACAGCAAAACCCAGACAACCCCACAGGGAAGGAACTGGTGAAATAAATAGCCCGACCTCACTTTCCTCCCTACCTCCCACCTCCTGCTGGGGCTCCCCCACTGTAAAGCCAATGGGAAGCCAAAGGGTGAGTGTACCCATCTATATCAGCCAGCCTCCCAGAGCAGAGAGCAGGGTGGAGAGGGGATGGCAGTGGATGGGGACGGAGGAGGGAATCAAACTATCCCTGGGCCAAGGGGAAAGAGCAAGACCCTAGCGGGGCCATTCATGCTGTTTCCCCTTGCAATCAGAATTCCAACTAGAGCAATACTACAGAAGGTGTTTGGGGCTCATTCACTCTACCTGCCCTGTTAGTTATTATCGCGATGGCAAGACTACAAGTTCTTGCTACCTGGCTCCCCAGAGCTGCCTTAGTTCCGGTCTTTTTCTTGACTTAGTTGTTCAGCTGTTCCTGCTATGCTTTAGGATGGCCTACATTCTTCCAGGAAATTCTCTTTTTGCTTTAATTAGCAAGAGTTCATTTTTGTACCTCGAAACCAACAAAACGATATAAACTCCTAAAGCTAGGAAGACTGGAAGATGCCTTCAACCTGGCAGCTGGGTGGATTTTGTGGATTGGATGTGGGAGAGCCAGGAAGCAGCGAGCCCAGCTCAGAAGTGCCTTCAATCGTGCAGGGGAGGGACAATAAGGGCCTGAAGCAGGAACAAGAGGACATGGTCCGGTGAGCATCGAGCCAGTCTCTGCCACAGTCTCCTACTTTAAGTAGATAGTATCGGACCGTGTGATGAACAATAAAACGTCTGAGTCTGGGTCCAGAAACGTGGTCACTGTATGTGTTGACTTCCAATGATGGTCCAGGCATGGTGGGTTTTTTGGAAAAGACAAAGACTAAGAAGATCTAGGTCTGGCCCTAGAGGAGGTCACCTACCTAAAGATCTTTAATTTGAGGTCAACAGCAAGGTAGGCCCTAATAGAGGGCACAGCACAATCCAGTGGGAGAACTGGGAGGAGGGATGCTCTTTCTGACAGTGGGGACCAGGGAGCAGCACGAAGGCCCGGACTTGAAATGAGTACACCTTGTTCTGCTACAGAAAAATGATTCTGACTCTTGTTAGAATGGTAAGGAGGACTTTATCTGCGACTACTGAGAGAGTAGGGAGAGAGATGGGGCGCCACCTCCAGTACAGCAAAGGCAGCCAGGATATATGGCCAGTGAGCAGCAGGGGGGGCTCCGTGCACAGAAAATCACAAAGAGTCGCCTAGAAGGCAGAGGGATTCCTGCTAAACTGACTTAGCAGCGTTCTTTGCGAAGACGGGGCTGGGCAGGCGCAGAGGACAGGGCGCAGGTCAGGGGCCCAGGGTTGAGGCCTAGTCGGGAGGAGCGCTTGGAGAAGCCTGACTACAGTCTGGTCAAGGAGAGTGTTTGCTGGTTCTCGGCCCTCTGCAGAGAGCCCTGCACAACCAGGGTGTGGAGAGGGATGTGTGTGGGTGGCAGGAGGAGGGTGGTGCACAAAGGGATACACAAGCCTCCAGGCGGGGACCTGCCTCCAGTCCCTTGACCTCCCACTGTAGGAGTGTCTCCTGCTTTGGGACAAGTGGGTGAAAACCCGCACTCTACTGAAGCTCCAAAGAGAAGCCAGCAAAAGCTCTAGAATTCCTATCCGGGCTTCATTTTCTTTTTTTCTTTTTTTAAAGATTTTATTTATTTACTCGACACAGAGAGAGAGCACAAGCAGGGGGAGCAGCAGAGGGAGAGGGAGAGGTGGACTCTCCAGTGAGCAGGGAGCTGGATGTGGATTCGATCCCAGGTCCCTGGGATCATGACCTGACCCAGTGAGTCACCCAGACGCCCGCTTGGCTTCATTTTATCAATGGCTTGCAATCTCCTTAAGTAAGGCTGGGGTGGAGGGGGGTAGGGGGGACGGGGAGCCCAGAGAGTGAGGATGGAGAGAGCCCCCCCCCCAACCTCATGCCTGTGGAGCCTTTTGGGATACTTCCAACCCCCCACCTGCTCAGAGGTATCCGCTGCTGAGTAATCGAACTATAAAACTATGCTGGAGTGGGTGTATACTTCCGGGTGTTAGGAAAAGTTATCCAAAACTTGTAAATGGGGCAACAATGTCCCGGTATACACTTTCATGTTTTTACCAGAGCATTTCCAGTGAGCTTCTCATTTGGGACCCACAGTCTGCAGAGTCAGATGCTGTCAGAAAAAAAACAGAAGCAAAACCAAAAATCAACACCCCCCCACAACCACAGGCCCCCAAATGGAAACGTTTTTGCTAGGCCATGTCACCAAATGGGAACTTAATACCTCACCTGACTGCAGTTTCAACCTCCCCCAGAAATGTATTCTTAACCACTCTGTCGGGAATTTTCTCTGTGGCCCCACAGGGTAATCTGCCAATCTGCTGCAAGGGTTCTTTCTATCCCCCAAAAGAAGATGAGCTAATCCACCTAACAAGACCCTTTTTTTTTTTTAAAGATTTTTTATTTGTTTATTTGACAGAGAGAGATCACAAGTAGATGGAGAGGCAGGCAGAGAGAGAGAGAGGGAAGCAGGCTCCCTGCTGAGCAGAGAGCCCGACGCGGGACTCGATCCCAGGACCCTGAGATCATGACCTGAGCCGAAGGCAGCGGCTTAACCCACTGAGCCACCCAGGCGCCCTAACAAGACCCTTTTGTCTTCGAAGGGAGGTGACCTCGCTTGAAATAATCCTCTTTGATGTTCCTGACTCCCTCCTCCAGCCTCTAAAAACCTCTTCCTTTCTGTAGCCCTTTGGAGCTCCACTCTGCTTGTAAATTGAGGTGCTGCTGGATTTACGCAATGATTAATAAAGCCAATTACATCTTTTTTTGAAAGTATTTATCTGATGGCGGGGGAGAGAGAGAGAGAGAGTGTGTGTGTGTGTGTGTGTGTGTGTGCACACACAGGCACAGAAACAGAAGGAAAGTAGCCCCAGCAGACTCCTTGCTGAGCAGAGAGCCCACAGGACGGGGGAGGAGGCTTAATCCCAACACCCTGAGATCATGACCTGAGCTGAAACCTAGTCTGGGTGCTTAATGGACTGAACCACCCAGGTACCCCTAAAGCCAATTAAATCTTTTAAAATTCTTGTTATCCGGCACTAACATTTATTTATTTGTTTGTTTGTTTATTTATTTATTTATTTATTTATTTATTTATAAGATTTTATTTATTTGTTTGACAGAGAGACAGCGAGAGAGGGCTGAGCAGGGAGCCCGATGCGGGACTCCATCCTAGGACCCTGAGAACAGGACCTGAGGATCCATCAGTTGCAAATGATTTTTTTGTCTGATGTGGGAAACAGAGGCAGAAGAAAATCATTAAAATTCCTTACCTACTGACAAGACCTTGAAACACAGTGGCTCTCCCCTGTGGACTCAACTGCCCTCACCTTGAGGTTTTGCTAAGGACAATCCTAGCCTGACCGATCCCCTACTCCAACAGGTCCAACCAGGATCCTGTAAGTCTACTTTAATGATTCCTTTAGGAAACTTTGTTTCTAAACCGCCAAGATAGTGTCAACAATCATTCCCAAGCATATGGCCCACTGATATACATCCAAAGGGTCTCACGAGAAGGTTTTATTACTGATAATGAATAACCTTTTCCCTAGACAATAGCTAGCCCCTCAAGCTCCTAGAAACCTTGCTTCCAAAATTCCTTAGAGACTTACATCATCCATAATCCCCTTTGTCCTCACCCACCACTGAATCCCCCCCTACTCTGCCTTTAAAAACTCTGACTGTAATCTGGTTCGGGGTCCAAGTCCCTACTCCGCTGTGTCGGGTATACTTGGACCCAAGCTTAAGCTTGTTAAATAAACCCTCATGTGATTGCATCGGTGTTGGCTCCTTGGTGGTCTCTCGGATGCGAAAACTCGGGTACAACATTGTCCAGTAGAGGGGCAAGTGTTTTCATTCATATGGTAACAAAGATAGGTCTGAAGCCTATAGGTTTATTGCCCTGTAGGACATCAAGCATACTTTGTAGTTAGCAATCTCTCTCTGGCTGCTCTCCTGCCTCAGGTGTCCTCTGAAATGGCTTTACCATTCTGCTCATTCCCTCACTACTGACTTAAGAAATGCTCACCACATATTGCCATGAGAGTCATGTTTTCACTTTTTGAAAATGATACTTTGACAAGGGGAACTTGCCCTGACCTGTGGTTTCTATGCCCTTTCCGACTCCCCGCTAGACAACCAGGTCATCCAAACACAACCAGGGAGTGAAGCTTTGAGTTTGGTGATGGTGATACAGTTTGAGTGAAGTGATAGAGTGTATGTGTTTGAAAGATGGACTGTCTTCCCTAATTCATCTCACAGCCTCATGTCGCTCTGGAGTCTGAGTCCCACACACCTGAGTCTAGGCATGCCGCCACGAGTAAGCTGCTGGGGTGCCTGGGCCTGAGCCCCTTCAGCCTCAGAGGACTGGGAGAATTGTGAGCAGCCTCTTCTAGCTCTCCTTTTTGCCTGCTCCGTTGAGGGAGGGAGAGGTGAGGGGGAAAAACGGTCTTCCCATGGATCACTGGATTGGCCCATGAGGGCACTAACACAAGGTCACTCCTTGGGGGGGTCACCCAACCTATTCTAGGGTATTTGCCCCACAAAGGAGCTTTATTTGCAGCAAATAGGAATCACTGGTCCAAGCCATGACTCCCCAAGTAAGGATGAATGGGTTCCTTTTATTTAGGGTTAGGATGACTGTTTAGAAAGGGGGCATTGTCATCTACACTGAGGAGAGCATAAGGTCATGTTTGTGCCTTAAGGAAACCTATCTAAGCATACATTGCATGTTCTGTAAATGAGGCTTGTGCTGCTCCCTAGGCAGAGATTTTAGTATTATAATGAGGTAATGCTACTGTCAGTCACTCCACAGGTCACTCTGTGGTCCATGATTTGGAGGTTCAATAGAAACTGGTTGTAAAGTTTTGCGGGCGAGGTAAACACAACACCAGGCAAGGTAGGCACAAGGCAAGATTTATTAAAGGTACTCTCCGGCGAAGTTTCAGGGCTCAGGAGAAGGGGAGCCAGGAAAGTCGCACCAGGAGGAGGTGGGCACCCTCGGGCAAGGTTCCGAGACTCTGGAAAGGGGAGTCGGGGAAGTCGCACTGGGAGGGGTCCGTGGGGGTCTTTTATCGGGCCAAGGCAGGGCATGGGTTCACATCCATACATGGTAAGGTATTTGGTGATTGGAGGGTATGGGGGGGCGGTCCTGATACTTCTATTTCCTGCATAGGTATCGGGTTACCTATGGAGACGTGACCTGGGCATATATCCTTTTGGCGGGAGAGTCAAGGGTTAAGGAAGGGTGGGGAGGGGGCTGGAAGATGGTGGCCCAGCAGTCATTTCTTTTCTTTTCTTTTTAAGATTTTATTTATTTATTTGACAGACAGAGATCACAAGTAGTCAGAGAAGCAGGCAGAGAGAGAGATAGGAGGAAGCAGACTCTCTGCTGAGCAGAGTGCCCGATGCGGGGCTCGATCCCAGGACCTGGGATCATGACCTGAGCCGAAGGCAGAGGCTTTAACCCACTGAGCCACCCAGGCGCCCCCCCAGCAGTCATTTCTATTGTTCCTCCTGCATTCCCCTAGCCGCCGACCCAACACTGGTCAGGGTGGTCTGGGCCACCCCTCTAGGTAGCTGTTAATGCTTGAAGAGCACTTTTGGTTTCTTTTATGGGATGCTAGATACCTCCGGTCTTCTGCCTGAATTAAGAGATAAACTGGAAACAGGCGTTTAAAGGAAAATGTGGGACAAAGTTTGGTGGGTACAAGCAGGTGGGCAGCAAAGGTCAGGTCTTGGGGTCCCGCTGGTGACAAGTCGACCCACCCAGCTTCCATCTGCAAGGGGCAGTTTTCCTTTTGCACCCCCTGTCCTACCCTGCCATGAGAATCCTTTAGTACTCAACACACAATCTCTCTCTCTCTCTCTCACACACACACACACACACCTGTCTCAGAAGGTCCCTGCTCCACTGTTCTCATTTCCCCACCACCCTCCAAGTGCTCCTCCTCCTTTCTTCCCAAATGCATAAGGCATGCTGGAGTTAGAGGGATACGGTTTGGTAAAGCTTGGCCAATGTTCCCCAAGGCAGATCACAGAGTTTGAGTTCTCAATCAAGGAATCAAAACTAATTCAAAATAAATAACAGAGAAAAAGAAACAAAAGAAAGAAAGCGAAAGATACAAATGGCAAGGACCCAAAGCCAATTTGTTTTAGCATGCTAATGAAGTGTGAGCTGAAATGTGTTATTTTTGCATACATTATTTTGCAATGCAAATTACAAGAACTGTCAGTACCCATCTACCTAATCTCCTGGGGTTAAAGGGCAAAGAGACAAAGACTTGAAAACTCATCTGCCAACTCTCTTCTGAAGCAGAGAAACCTCTGCCATTCCCTAGGCTTGTCTTCTGTGCCCCCACTCAACAGTGAAGTCCCAGAGTCCTGCTCATACTAAAGTCAATGTGTGACTTTCGCGGCCTATGGCCTTCAGAGGGGTTACCAGCCTGGGCGACAGGTCTAAGAGGCAGAAGGAAAGCAAGCACCTTGTTTCAGTTTTAGTTTCCTCTCTGTAACCCCAACCAAGCTGCTAAAAGAAGAGGGACCAGGGGGAGTCAGTGAAGGATGGAGGCCAACTAATAAACTGTCCTCCGCAAAGCAGACTGGCACTCCCAAGTTCAGAGTCCAGGCCAACTGGTTCAGAAATCAGCACTTCTGTTTCTGACCTTACATTCACCCGCCCAGTGGTGTAGGTCACAGAAACATTGCCGGTCTGCCATTCCTTTATCGTGTACCTTCTGAGGAGTCTGACTCATGGTTAAAAACCTGTGTGTTTTGGGGGGTGCCTGGGTGGCTCAATTGCTAGGTGTCTGTCTGCCTTCGGCTCAGGTCATGATCCCAGGATCCTGGGATGGAGCCCCATATCGGGCTCCCTGCTCTGCAGGGAGCCTGCTTCTCCCTCTCCCACTCCCCCTGCTTGTGTTCCCTCTCTCACTGTCTCTCTATCAAATAAATAAATAAAATATCAAAAAACAAATAAACCTGTGTGTTTTGGGGTGCCCGGGTGGCTCAGTCGGTTAAGCACCCAACTCTTGGTTTAAGCATCCAACTCACTTCTGGCTCAGGTTGTGATCTCAAGGCTGTGAGATGGAGCCCCAGCCTCGGGCTCTGTGCTCAGCGCAGAGTCTGCTTGAGATTCTCTGTCCCTCCCTCTGCTCCTCCCCCAGCTCATGGGCGCCTGCTCTCTCGCTCGCTCTCTCTCTCTCTCAAAATAAATAAATAAAATCCTTTAAAAACCAAAACCAAAACCAAAACCTGCGTGCTTTTTCAGGCTTGATCTGAGGCAATCAAAACGGCTTTCCCGACAGACCCCGGGAGAAGCTGCCCTCCCCACACCAGACCTGCCACAGTGAGTACATTCCCGTCCCGAAGGGGCATTTCAGTCCAGGGCTCCATTTGCCAGTAGAGGGGCCTCGGCTCTCACTTCTCTCACATATTCGCGTTCCTCCCCTAGTGCACTCATTCCAGTGTCTCTCGACCTGAGGCCCTGGGCAGGTGCTTCCATCCAGGACTCTTTACGAGGTAGGAGAGAAGGATCTGGAAGACGCTTTTCCCACTCAGACTCAGTACCTAAGAGTTTTCCACTCCAATGCTTCCTCTTCACCTCCCTCCCCCATCCTAGGTACACAAACCTGCCAAAGCCTTTTGAATTGATTACTGAGTGAGACAACCTCACATTTGTGTTGATCTGCTTGACCCTCGACTGGTAGGGAAAACAGAGCAAAGAGTGAGTGCTTCTTTGGTTCAAGCTTCTGGCTTATACCATTGCACTAGGTGGTTAAAAGGCTTAACTCACTTATGGCTGGTGGCTTTCAAAGATTTATTTATTTATGTATTTATTTATTTGACAGATAGATCACAAGTAGGCAGAGAGGGAGGCAGAGAGAGAGGGAGAAGCAGGCTCCCTGCTGAACAGAGCCCGATGTGGGGCTCGATCCCAGAACCCTGGGATCATGGCCTGGGCAGATGGTAGAGGCTTAACCCACTGAGCCACCCAGGTGCCCCCGCTAGTGGCTTTTAATCAGCTACTCAACACCTGACAGCTCATCTCTCTTCCCTCCAGCTCAGCTGAACTTCTAACTCCTGCCCTTGCTGTGGTTCTATCCATTAGACTAGGAAGTCCTTAAGGTCAAAAGTACTCTTTCCTAATAATAGCAGGTAACTTTTTCTGAATGCCAGATACAATGCTATGCCCTTTGTATGCATTAGCTTGGCTAATTCTCATGATAATTGCCTTTATGATTGATAATTGTGTGCCAAATACACTCTTACTCCCTTTCTTTAGATAGGAAAATTGTGGTTTAAAGACATTAACTGACTTGCCCAACAGCACCCAGCTCGTAAGTGGCGGAGTGGGAATGGGAACATAGGTCTGTGTGATCTAAGATCTAAGCACTTTCTGATTCTCCTCCCTGGCACTTCTATACTTGGCACTTGCCTGAATTCCTGGCATTCAGCAGAGGGCTCAGTAAATGCCTCTTGGTGAATAATTCTCGAGTGTCCATCTTACTCCCTAATTGCTCATTCCTATGCCTCTCAGCGTTAACGCAGGACACTTCAGTGAATTGCCTCAAGGCCACTTCTGCTCAACATGCCCAACATGGAGTGAACCATCTCCTCCATCTAAACGTCCCTCCTTCCCAATGGTTCCATTTCTCCTCCACCACCATTTTCCAGCACCCAAGCTCACAGTCCGACAGTCCTGTTGTACTTATCTCTACCCAGCCCCTCCATCCTGCCCTCCACAGCTCCATACCTAATCTGATACCAAGTTTGATCGCTTTCCTCTTTGAAGCGATCTTAGATGTCCACCTTCCGACCTCTCTGAAAACACCCTGGCCTCTGCTCTCCTCGCCTGCGCAAATGACCAATACGGCGTCCAGCTCAGCGTTCCTTCATGTCCTTGAGGACACTCCTCCCCTCAGCTTCTCAGATGCTTGACCTCACACATTCCTAAAGTCGTAGGGCCTGAGGATGGGCCACATAGAATTACATTTTATGATAAAATAATAGGGTTGTTTAGGCTGGGGTTAGAGTGGAGTTGGGGGGGTGGTCTGTGTTTTGTTGAGGAAAGGAGATCAGTAGTTTCCTATTGTCAAAAATCGTTGTGAACTTATGCCCTCCAGGACTGCTCAGGCTCCAGGAAATGTGGTCTGCTCCCAGATGGTAGTTGCCAGCCTCTCTCCATTTGCTCTGAGAATCTGGCTCCCATTTTTATAAACGAACAAACAAAAACACCTACTTTTTCTAAGGATAGCAGATGTCTATCAGGCTTCTTAGACTCATTATAGTTGCAATACATGACTAGTTTTCCAGGCACAGAAAATTGCACAGGATAAGAGTTTCCATGACTATAAACCACAAACAGGAATAATCCTATTAGTAATTGAAAATTATGAAAAATACCGGTAAGAACCAAGTTTGCTGCTCTCAGGATTGCAAAACAAAGATTTTAAAGGGCAATACTTTGGCTGGTTGGATTGGGAATTATTGGACAGTTAGGCTGGGAAGTGGGGTGGAGAACTACCCAGTCATCCTTAAGATATCCCAGTCTCCCAACCCAGGCCCCTATCAGTCCCATCCACTGACAGTGCCCCATCAGAGTTGGAGCCGGGCCACGAGGAGGGGTTGGTGGAGGGAAGCCATGCACCTGGGGTCCAGGGAGGAAAGCATGTCTGTGCACCTTAGTGGGCCCTGAAACCATGGTCTCCATTAGCCACCGCCTTGCCTCTCCTCTCCTAAGATCAGAGCACAGGCACTTTAAAGACCGTATCTGTCAAGATATATGAAGCCTTTGCAGACTCTTGTGAAAGTTTACACAAATCTGATTATCCCCCCAGTGAACCAAATTACAGTAAATTCCTCCAACAAGATTAGCATCAAGTAAATTTGCTGAATTTACTGCCAGCAGCCTTGGCCAGTGCTGGGGAAAGAGCAGAAAAAACAGGGACCTCTGTCCCTTCCCTAGTCCGTTCCTTCATTCTCTTCTCACCCCATCACCGGAACTTGTAGATCTTCAAGGGTGAGAGCTTGTGAATCACACACGCCATTTCTTCAGTGATCTGCATCCACTGGGGCAGAATTCCATCTGTCCCTGATCCCATCCTGCCCTGTCCTTCCCTCCTGCAAGAGGGTAAACAGCCCTTCATTATCAGCTGCCTTGTCTCTCTTCCCTGGTGGTTCCTGCCCACTGAGGAGTGGTAACTGAACCAAAGGTTGGAGCTGAGATGAAAGTGATTTTTGTCCCAGAGGGCTGGGCTTGGGGTGGGTGTGAATGGACCAGTAATTGGGTGTAGGCTGGGGAGGTCCTGCTCCATTCTTACACAACTCAGAAATGTAATCAGGAACTAAATCTAAAGCTATTCCCAGGTTTTTCGTAGGCATTCCAGGTCTAAATCTCTCTTTAATGTGCCAGGAGAGCGGGACTTGTCATTAATCATGACTGTCAATCACCATTCCTTCCACTTTATCAAATGGCTCACCTAATCTCATCTCCTCTAACCTCACCACAGCCCAGTGGCCCAAGTGGGTTGTTACCTCTCTTTCTTTCTTTCTTTCAAGATTTTATTTATTTATTTGACAGAGAGAGCAGGCAGGGAAGCATGAGCGGGTGGGGGAGGGGCAGAGGGAGCAAGAGCCCCCACTGAGCAAGAGCTCTGACCAATGATGATGGAGGGCTCCATCCCAGGACCCTGAGATTGTGACCTGAGCTGCAGGCAGACGCTTAACAGACCGAGCCGCCCCATTACCTCTCTTTGATAGAAGATGTGCATGAAACTCAAGCACCACTGAGCCAGGCTGGGACCCCATCCTGAAGAGGCCTCCGTGGACTCTGCCTGTGCCCCACCCACATGCCCTTGGCATTCACCTCCACACATCCAAAGTCACCACTTAGAACCTCTGTGTGCCTGCCGAACCAGAACACTTGAAGGCCCCAGGAGCTGCAAATGACAACAGGGTAGGGCAGAAGCACCTAGCTTCCCTGGCCTCTGCTGGGATGATTCTGCAGCATGTCCCTAGGCCACCACCACCTAAACTTCCCCAGCAGGATGGGGCTCCATCTGTCCACGTGCTAACTGGCTTGATAACATCTCTTTATTAGCGTCCTTCCTTTCCCAATCTTCCTTTTCCACCCCAAAGGTATTTCCTGGGATCATCTCCCAAAGTACTTTTTTGCACACACATCCATGTCTCTGGGTCTTGCTTCGAGAGAACCCAAACCAAGACAAGTCATTTCAATGGATCGTGCCCTAACTTCTGGCCCTGCAGTGGCGCAGTAACAGCAATGGTTGATGGGCTTCTCTGGAGGCCCCAGTGGGGCACAGCTGGGGTCTACAAGGTGGGTTCCAGGTAGAATGACCGGCTCTCACCAGGAGGTGCAAATTCCAGTACTGGATACCATGAGATGGGTGATAGGCGCTCATGAGAGGGCAAAGAGAGAGTATGTCACTGGAAGTCAGGACAACTTGGCATGAGACACTGGAAAATACTTATCAGGGACCTGAGTTTATTGTGCATTTATTCAACTTAAAAAAATTTTTTTTTAATTTATTTGACAGCGAGAGAGGGAACACAAGCAGGGGGAGTAGGAGAGGAGGAAGCAGGCTTCCCACCAAGCAGGGAGCCCAATGTGGGGCTTGATTCCAGGACTCTGGGATTATGACCTGAACCGAAGGCAGACTCTTAGTGACTGAGCGACCCCAGCGCCCTGCACTTATTCAACTTTTTAAAAATATTTCCATTTTCAGGTTATAATCCTAGCTAAGTGACGTCAGGCAAACACCTACGCGTTCTTGTGCATTGGTCATCCATCTCTTCATTCATCAGACATTCCGAAAGCTCTGTGCCAGGTACAGTGCTCAGGGCACGGATGGAGAGAGGTGACTACCCTCTGGAGCCCCCAGTGTCGAGGGACAGACCCTCACTGGATCTGTGCTCTGAGAGGGGTCAACTCCAGATGCATGAGGAGGAGTGCATGGAGAGGCTTCCTGCCCAGGCTTGGAAAGTGGGAGAAGGGTCCCTGGAGGAGGTGTCCCCTGAGTTGAGTACTAAAGGGAACAGCATCCACAGCAGAGGGAACAGTACCTGGCAGAGATGGAGGGCAGAGGAGCCAGAAGGAGACAGGGGACCCAAAGCTGCTCCTCCATGGTATATTCCCGAACAGGTCACTTCACCAGGCTGGACCTTGGCTCACCCACTTGACCCGCTTTCTTCAATACTTGGTATAAGATTAAACACAATAATGAATATAAAGTTCTTTAGCAATCTGGAAGGTGGAAGAGTGAGCCTGGACGCACTTACCCCACCCCTTCTGCTGGGAAGGAAGGTGGTGGTCGGAGAGGTGACACACAGGGTCATATGTCCCCTTTCCCGCTCTTGTCTAAGTAGCCAGTGTGGCGGGGGAGGGGCCATACATCAGACTGAGAAGCAGGGAGCATAATCCTGTGTGACGGCATTTAGCCGAGGGGACACTTGTACAAAGATTTAGTCTGCATTTTTTTCTTTATTGAGCTCCTAGGCCGGGGACTCTTCCAGGTGCTGGGAACACAAGGAAGAATGGGGAAGACATACTTGTACCCTGTGGAGCCCTGTATGGGCGGGTCAGCCGGACAAGCAAACAGGGAATTTCCACAATCACACCTCACCCCCACAACAGCTGAGATTCTGCTTCCTGGTTTCTAAATGAGGAAACAGGCCCGGAAGCCAGCGATGACTTGCCCAGAGTCACAACCAGATCACGGGGCTGCCAACAGCCACCCCGAGGTCCCACCCCCTCTCCAAGTCATCACCTTTCCACAGACAGATGTTATGCCAATCCCTGAGCTGACCTGAGCCAGGGAACTCAGGAGAGCCAGTGGGTCTCAGACGGCCTGAGGCGCCTGAGAGAAAGGGTGCCCAGCAGCAGAGGTGGTGAGAAAAGACAACTGGGCTTAGAAGTCTCCAGTCCTAAATCCTGGAGGGATTTTGTTTTTCGCATTAAATCCCTTCCACAGCCAGCTGCCTCTCCAGTAAAGCTCGACTTGTGCTTCCTCACACGTGAATTCATTTGTTCTGAGAGGAAACAATGCATCCTTGGACTCCCTTTGCCATCCTGGCTCCCTCCGTGGCTCCCATCTGCTTCCTCGGTACTGGAAATACAGTGACCAAAGGGGAGAAACACAAGCCTGCAGATAGATTGCTGCTGATCCAAACACCCCCTCGTATTGAAATCTCTCCTCCAAACATGGCTCTGGGGCCGTGGAAAAAGGTTGCCGAAGCGTCTGATAAAATACAACAGCTGTGTGGATTTACACTGAACATGGCTGAATGGAGTCATTGATAATCTGAGTTTTGTTGGGCAGAGCCAGATGTTGGGGTGGTGGAGGGGTTGTGCAGGGGAGCAGAGGTGAGAGGAGATTAGCAACCTCTCTTCCAGGAATGAGAGCCACCAGTGCCCAGGTGCAGGGGGAAGGTCTCAGGCCAGCATCAGGAGAGTGACTCTGGGTATCCTCTGTCCAGACAGCCGGAGTCCTTGGCTAGAGAAGCCCAAGAAGCTCTCTGTTCATTTATCCACAGCCCAGATGGCTGCTGAGCACCGACCAGGAACCAGACCTTGTACTCAGTGCCCAGAAACAGGGTCCATGAGACACTGTCTTTGTAATCAAGGGACTTAGAGTTTAGGAGGGGAGCCAGACAGGTTAACTAAGGAGAGGATGGAATGTTGTAAATCTCTGCACAGTGGGGACACACAGAGGCCATGGCCAGTTCTCCTGGGGGATGTCTGAAAAGATTTTACTGTGGGAGTGAACCGTGAAAGATGAGTAAGGTGTGTGAGGCCAAGAGGGAGGAAAGGTGTTCTGACATTAGTGACATTAGTAACATTAACATCTGCAGCAGTTACTGGATGTGTGAACATCAAGGGCTATATCAGGCTTCTGCCTTGGCAGACTGATAGATGGGGTGCTGTCCACCAAGACAGAGGACGTGGAAGGAACATGGTACATCTGAGAAGGGGAGATCATGAGCTTTGTTTCAAACAGAGGGATAGCATTCACAGATAGGAGAACTCTGGGAATGGTCCCAGAAGTGAGTGGGTAGGGGAGGAGGACTGAGGTTTTAAAGTGTTAGAGAAGGGGCGCCTGGGTGGTTCAGTCAGTCAAGCGTCTGCCTTCGGCTCAGGTCATGATCTCATGGTCCTGGGATCAAGCCCCACATTAGGCTTCTTGCTCAGCGGGGAGTCTACTTCTCCTTCTACCTGCCCCCCCCCACTCTTGCATTCTCTCTCTCTAATAAATAAATTTTAAAAAAATCTTCAAGTGCTAGAGAAGTTGTCTACGTAAATGCTGGACTCTTAAGTCAGAGAGTCTCTTAAGTCAGTCTGTTTCTCACCCACAGACCATGCAATTTACTCCTCGTGGGCCTCCTTGCCTCACTGCCTCTAAATTGCTTCCCAAGTGATCCCAGGAAGCAGGAAGCAGGACAGGCCAGTTCACGTGGATTTGCAAGGCACTGAGGAGTGTGAATGGCATACTATGATTTTGTGTTCAAGAAAGTGGGGAGCGTATTCCGAGTTAAATTGTGTCTCCCGAAAAGATAGGATCAAGTCCTAACCCTTGGTACCTGTGAATATGACCTTATTTGAAAATAGGTGTTTGGAGATCTAATCAACTTAAAATAAGGTCCTACTGGGTAAAATGGGCCCTAATCCAAAGAATCCAAGGACCGCTGTCCTGATAAGGAGAGGGCAACACAGGCGTAGAGACACAGAAGAAGCCACGTGATGACAAAGGCGAGATTGGAGTGATCAGCTACAAGCCAAGGAATGCCAGCATTGCGGACAAGCACAGTAGCGGGAAAGAATGGAGGAAGGGTTCTTGCCCGGAGCAGTCAGAGGGAGTGTGGCTCTAGATTTCAGATTTCTGGTCTTCGGAACTGGGAAAGAATAAATTTCTGTTGTTTCAAGCCCCCAGTTAGTGATCTAGTTTGTTAGGATCCTAGGAGAACAATAGAGAGGGGGAGAGGAATATGTATGTATTTTATATAATTGCTTTTGTTTTCAAAACTAAATAATGTAGTCTCAACTGGCAACCTGGCTGAAATGACTGGACGGGGGGTGGGGGCCATGGTGGGGGACTCAGCTCTGCACCCCGGGTTGCTAGCAGCTTGTCCGGGCCTGTCCTGGGGGGCCTTTGTCAGGGTGCAGTGAGTGAGTGGAATAGCCAAGCACCCTTAATGCCAGGGCTTGGAACAGACACACCATCGCTTCTGCTCCATTTCATTGGCCAAAGAGAGGCACTAGGCCCACCCAGATTCAAGGGTGGGAGGGAGTGCAAAACAGACTTCTTTAGAGAGAGACTGAAAAAAACACACAGCAAAAGATATGTAGCAGATATACACAGAGTGGAGATCTAAGCCATTAATGCAGTCAATCTACCACACAAATGTGTGTGTGTGTGTGTGTGTGTGTGTGTGTGTGTGTGTGGTGGGATAAAGCAAACGAGTCATTATATTCACATTTTAAGACAATTTTCAGAACAAGAGACAAGACATACAAAACAAATGAGATGTAAAAACAAAAAACTAAGAAGTTAAGTGCAAATTCTGTCATACAGATTTTGAGTTGGAAGTAACAGTATGAACTCGGAGTTTTTTTCCTAATAAAAAATATATCTAAGTATTTTTAAATTTATATATCTTTCTTTACCCAAGAAATATCTGTTTCTTAGCTCTGTTCACCTGAAAGACCTAGAAACTGTATCAAGCTGGTAGCAAAGAGTGCTTCTCCTCTTCATGCTTGAGTTCACAAAGATCGTTTCCCACTAAAAAGAACCAGGACTATCTGGAGAAATGGTTAATTCCAGCTGAAGCTGGAAATATACAAGATGAGCCTGGGTCTTCTTGCCTGGCCCCAAAATGAGCGGCGCTCTGGAAGACTCCCGGGGTTATGCGGAAGGACTCACAGTCAGCTTGATTGGGTTCCCCCAGCCCAAGCTGCGGAAAATGTGAGCATCAAGAAGAATAATAACTGCAAAGGACGATAACGTGTCAAAAATATAAATTCTAAGAGTTTATAATGATACTTTAAAATAAAAACCCATCGTTTGTCACCTCTAGAGGTTTCTGGGACACGAATTCATTTTTCTGAAAGTTGATGAAAAGAAAAAAAAAATCGATGAAGTATTTATCCTGCCTTTCTTGTAAAAAACAAAACACTATATTCAGGTTAACCAAGCAGATGACCTTAGTTTAAATAGAAGAATCACAGCTAATAATGTCAGGAGGAATTATTGAAATAGAAAACCACCATCACTGTAACTCATGATAAAATAATGAGTCTAGGCAACCATTAGGCTTCTTGGGAAATTTAGAATAAATGGTTCAGGCTGACTATACTTGAACCTGCTGATCAATCTTCACTTCCATAAAAGTGGGACAACCAAACATCACGTTCCCTCTGATGAGGTACAATAGGGTGGGCACGACACAGCCTTTGACATATGCATTCAACAAAGTATGAGCCAGAATCTAAAAGGCATGGTTTGCGTACCCCTAGAAGCAGACCTGGAAACTAAGATTCACTTTAAGTAGTTTATTTGGGAGATGACCCCAGAAAACCCCAATAGGGAAATGGGAAAGTGAGACAGACACTGAAAAGGCCCACAACTCAACCTCTCTGCAGAACTCTGACAGTGGAGGACAAATTTCAGGGTCACGAAATACAGGATGAGCTCTTGGTCCATTGGTTGAGGTTTGCTCTTACGGACTTCGATTCTCCTGCATCCCTGACTTGCCCAGAGCATAGGTAAGTGGGCCTCAGATTGAGACAACAAGTCCTTAGGCAGTGAGATGACAACCTTTGGCAGGAGAAATGAATGCTCAGGGGAATGGAGAAGCATCAACAATGTTTGCTACAGTGATCAATACTGTAGATCTAACTTCTAGTTTACAGTAGAGTAAAACGTTCAACAGCATCGAGATCCAGCCAAATCCAGAATGTGAAAAATACTACATGAGAAATGACATGTATTTCTTTCACAAATTAACTGCTTTAGAGAAAAGGGGGTGGGAGTGGGTGTGGGGTGGGGTGCCTGCGTGGTACAGTCAGTTGACCTTCTGACTGTTGGTTTTGGCTCAGGTTGTGATCTCAAGGTTGTGAGATCGAGCCCAGAATAGGGCTCTGCTCTCAGTGGGGAGTCTGCTTGGTAATCTCTCCCTCTCCCTCTGCCCCTCCTGCTCATACTCTCTCTGTCTCTCTCTCTCAAAATAAATATATAAATAAATCTTCTTTTTTTTTTTAGATTTTATTTATTTACTTTTTGACAGACAAAGATCACAAGTAGGCAGAGAGGCAGGCAGAGAGAGAGGAGGAAGCAGGCTCCCCGCTGAGCAGAGAGCCCGATGTGGGGCTCGATCCCGGGACCCTGAGATCATGACCCAAGCCAAAGGCAGAGGCTTTAACCCACTGAGCCACCCAGGTGCCCCTAAATAAATCTTTTTTTAAAAGGGGGTGAGTGTTATAGATTAATAGAGACTTAGGTAAGGTATCGACCACATGCAATGTGTAAATTTGGATTCTTTATGTAAAAGAACTGTAAAAGACACTTGCGATATAGTAAAAAAAAAAAAAACTGAATGTGGATTGAGTATTAGAGAGTATAAATTACTGTTTATTTAGTTGAGTGTCATTATGGCAATGTTATTTTTTTCAAGTCCTTATCAGAGATTTTTTAAAAAATAGACAAAGCAAATATGGCAAAGTGTTAACAGCTATAAAATCCAGGTAATAGGTGTCTGGAAATTCCTTATACTATTCTGCCTACTTTTCTGCCGGTTGCAAACTTGATAGGAGAGGAGAAGGGGAAAGAGGAGGGCGAGAAGGGGTGATGGGAGGAGAGGATGCCAGACTACCTGAGTTGGAATCCTGATGGATGTTTTTTCTGGCTGATTGAACTTGTGCAAGTTGCTTAAATTCTGCCTGTTTCTTCATCTGCAGATTAGGCTAATCACAGTGTCTGATTCATAAGACCATGGTGAAGATTCAGTGAGTTAATTTCAGTGCTCAGTAAATATTAGCTATTCTTAACCCCCTGAGAGTGAGTTCCCATGTGTGATGGTCGAATGCCAACCTCTGCACCAGTCAGATCCAGCTGGGGCTGTGGTTCTGTAAGAACAGAGCAGCTCTTCCTGAAAACATGGGGCTGGGGAGCAGAGGCGAAGCCGTACTCAGGCACCGGGAATCCCGAGAGGAGGAAAGTACAGTACTGCACAGGTAAAACACTGGGAGAGGCGGTGTGGCGTCTCGGACTTCGATTTTACAGCCAGGCAGCAATCAACTCACTCAAATGCTGTATTGGAGTGAAGCGAGGCCAAGCCCCGAGATCTCCCAGTGTCCCTGGCGGAACACCAGGGCCAGCAGTGGGGACTCAGTTGCAGATATTTCTTTCATTCCAACTGCCACGGGGGACCTCTGGGTCTAGAACAGGAAGCATCAGGTGTAGCGTGTACCCATTAATGAGGCCCTGACCTTGACAGACAGACCGAGTGAATAAGGGAGCCTCACCAGGCTTCTTCTATCAACTCTCTCATTCCAGAAGATACACGGTATGTAAATTTCAAAGCGCTTATAGGGCCAGAAGTTACATTTTCCTGCCTCAGTTCAAGCCTCTGAAACCCTAGGAAACTCTAACGGCTCAGTCTGGAAAAGAGGTCTGTGTTTCAGCATCTCTCCAGCAGCCTAAATACACTTAGCCAGAGTGAGAATGAGCCTCGGCAGAATGGCTCTAGAGTGACTGCGTTCCTCCCCTTTCCTGCGAGCTCGGCAGGTGGAAATCCCTACTCAGTCAACCCATCGACTTCTGGATGGTGCGCAGGGTTTGCTAGGTTCAGGGACAAAACTATCCATCATTCCCCAAACAGCCTGCTGGGACCTTGGGGAGAATTCACAGGGCTGCTGCTTCCTCCCACCCTCCACACAAACGGGTCATTTTCAGTCTGTCCTGGACTTGAGTGCCCTCTGGTGAGCACTAGACCCGAAAGACACATTGCCAGGAGCTTGGGAGGAGAGCAGTGTGATACATTGAGGGGTACAATGGAAAGAAGTTTGAATTTGCAGTTTGGAGAACTGGTTTCAAGTCCTAGCTCTGTCTCCGACTTGCTAATTTGTTCATTTGTTTGTTTTATTTATTTCCCTTGGGAAAGTCAGTTGACCTCTCCAAGCCTGTGCTTCCTTATTGGTAAGATGAAAATACTAATAAAACCTTGAGGGATGCCTGGGTGGCTCAGTGGGTTAAAGCCTCTGCCTTCGGCTCAAAACATGATCCCGGGGTCCTGGGATTGAGCCCTGAATCAGGAATCGGGCTCTCTGCCTGGCAGGGAGCCTGCTTCCTCCTCTCTCTCTGCCTGCCTCTCTGCCTACTTGTGATCTCTGTCTGTCAAATAAATAAATAAAATCTTTAAAAAAAAAATAAAACCTTGACTACCCACGGCTGTTGTGAGATCAAGTGAGATAATGGGAGAGTCAAGGAACTCTTTTCAAAATTCAGTTTCAAACAGAGCCCCAAGACATAAAACAGATTAAATGGCATTTTATATTGATTTATTATTGTTTCAGTTTTTATTCAAGTAATGTCTTCACCCAACATGGGGCTCGGACTCATGACCCCAAGATCAAGAGTCGCATGCTTTTCTAACTGAGCCAGCCAGGTGCCCCAAAAATGGCGTTTTCTATGAAGAAATGTAGTTTGTAGGTTAAGATTTATAATATCAACTTACTAAAGGCAATGTTGTAATAATTAAGAGGTTGTTTTGATGAATAGAAAAATTTGAAATCGAGATATTGGATGTGGTTGCAATGACGTGTACCCTGCTTATTTCTCACCTTTATTTGGGCTGCACAGAACAAGAATCTTCACCACACAAATAAGTAGTTGTAAATTTTGGCAGTGTTTTCAACCTTATAATCTTAGGATCCTCTTGAACTCTCTTAATTCCAGAAGCTCCAAAGAAGAATAGTAGGGATTTCCCTTCAAACAGAATCAATGAGTTTCCAACAGCAGCTCAAATTTTTTATTTTAATATTGAAGTTAAACATAAGGTAACCCACTCTGACAATAAATGTCTAGAAAGACAACATCATCACAATGTATCATGTGTTGACTTATTGTACAGCAACAATTATGCCGTGGGGAAAACGTGTTCTAAATATATGTGCCTTATCTTGCATTTTACCGGGTGTTTTCTGAGCCTGTTGTTTTTTATTTTTAAAGATTTTATTTATTTATTTGTGTGAGAGAGAGAGAGAGACAGAGAGAGAACAAGCAGGGGACGTGGCAGAGGGAGAGGGAGAAGCAGGCTCCCTGCGGGACTCCATCCCAGAACTCCCAGATAGTGAATGGAGTCAAAGGCAGACACTTAACCGACTGAGCCACCCAGGTGCCCCGAGCCTGCTGTTTTTGTGTCTTCGCGAGCACAATCATGAGTAGACACAGGCGGGTCTAGATTTTTTTAATGACAGAGCTACAACCTTCCTAGTCAATCGTAATTAAAAGAAGTTCTAACTGGGGCGCCTGGGTGGCACAGTCGGTTAAGCGACTGCCTTCAGCTCAGGTCATGATTCCAGGGTTCTGCGATCAAGTCCCACATAGGGGCTCCCCCTACTCTGTGGGGAGCCTGCTTCTCTCTCTCCCTCTGCCTGCTACTCCCCCTGCTTGTGCGCTCTCTCTCTCTCTCTCTCTCTCTCTCTCATTCTGTGTCAAATAAACAAATAAAATCTTAAAAAAGAAAAAAAAGTTCGAACTGAACCTGCAGAGCAATGGCAAAAAAAAATTTATTTGGAGATCTTTCTGCCAAAGGGGAGTTGGGAAAATGTTGTCCCTTGCTGCCATTCCTGGGCATCCTAAAGCCAGCACCAGAGGGAGGATGAGGCAGTTATCCCCTTCCCACTGGGCCATCCTGGAACTCTACACTGACCAGGGGGGAGCCCTCTGCACCCCCCCACCCCCCCGCCCCCGTGGATCTTTCTAATCCCTTCCTAGCAGCTGACATTGACATCCTGCTCAGTTGCTGTGGCTATGGATGGCAGGAAGTCCAAGTAGCGCCGCCAGGATAAGAGACCCCTGCTATTCTAGAAGCCCAGATAAAGGGAGCACTGCTGCCCCAAGGGTTGTCAAAAACCTGGGCAGCCTGTGTCCCTGCCACCTGACAGACTTGTTTGCTTCAAAGAATTAGATTGGTTAAGGTCTGTTAGAGAATCCAGCTGGAAAAAAAGCATATCCCAGAACCATGGAAGTCTTCCTGAATAACTACACTTGAGACAGAGGGTTGTTCCTTGAAGGGACTTGGGGGCTTTTAGTCTAAAAATTGCTGGCACTTTGTTTACTTCTCCAAGGAGGAAAGGAAGGTTTCCAGTAACTTCTGGAGAGAACTGAACTTCACTGAACTTCAGAGGGTTGGGGACAGTCTGTTCTGAGGAAGTTAGTAGATAGACGTGGTGTGACAAAAAGAAGTCTATACTCAGAATAAGGAGTCCCTTTGCTCAGAATTACTAGCTGAGAGAACTTGAACAAATCCCTTGACCTTGTAGAGCCTCAGTTTCCTTACCTGTAAGCGTATACAATACCTTACAGCATTGTGGTCAGGACTTTACAAACCCATATATGTGGAGCACCTGGACAGAACCTCAAAATTTTTACTTACATCTGAATAGAATATTCCTCGATTGACTACACATCCTTTAAAGTCTGCTAACGGATATCCAGGGGGAGAAGAAAGTGTGAGGAAATATATAAGGAGACTAACATCAGTAGGAAATAGTAGCTACCTGGTCAATAGAAGTATTATTATTTCACTTTTCAGAGTTGAAAGGAACCTGAGAGGTTGTCTAAATAAGCCCAGAATATGGGGCGCCTGGGTGGCTCAGTGGGTTAAGCCGCTGCCTTCGGCTCAGGTCATGATCTCAGGGTCCTGGGATTGAGCCCCGCATCGGGCTCTCTGCTTGGCGGGGAGCCTGCTTCCCTCTCTCTCTCTCTCTGTCTGCCTCTCTGTCTACTTGTGATCTCTGTCAAATAAATAAATAAAATCTTTAAAATAAATAAATAAATAAATAAATAAGCCCAGAACACACGGCTGAACTGATCCGTAGAAACTGTGAGGAATCACAGATGCTCGTTTCAGCCAATAAGTTTGGGGTGATTTGTTATACAAGAAAAGTTAACGGATACAAAATGTAATAATGGACTCTCTCATTCTTACCTCCCTACCCACATTTTTCCCACTGGTTTCAGTTGATGTGACTGTGGGAAAGCACAGACTGTCACAGCTCCAGAGATGGGCATGTGAACCAAGCCTAGCCCCCAGGTTGTTAACCAAAGTCCACCTTGGAGCCTCTGGGAAAGCTTTTTCTTTTCTCATAAAGGAACAGTTGATGCATAAAAGGAGCAGTAACGCTCCACCCTTCTCTTCTTACTGCCTTGAACCTGGCGGTGAGTTTCGGAGCTGCAGCAGCCATTTTGTAACCATGAGGCAAAGGCTAGGAGCATTTTGAGGATGTTGACACATTGCCGAACCACTAAATCAACAGTGGCAACTGCCTACCTCCAGTCTTCCTGATACACAACAAAAATTAATCTTTATTTTTTAAACACATCTTATCTTTGTGTTGGTAGTCAAGTTGTCTGTTTCTTACAGTTGAAAGCATTCCTAACAGCATGTCAGTAGCTACGATAATTAATCAAAGCCATAAAGAAAATCAAGTTCACTACAAATTATAAATCACTTTTATATATCCCTTTCTTCTTTGTAACTTCTAGTATTTTTACTTTGTATTTAAAGATTTTATTTATTTATTTGAGAGAGAGAGAGAGAGTGAGAGAGAGCGTGCACAAGCAGGGGGGAGGGGCAGAGGGGGAGGGAGTAGGAGAGAATCTCTAGCAGACTCTGCACTGAGTGCAGAGCCCCACACAGGACTCAGTGCAGGGCTTGATCCCATGACCCCCTGATCATAACCTGAGCTGAAACCAAGAGTCAAAGGCTTAACCAACTGAACCACCCAGGTGTCCCAACTTCCAGTATTTTTAAAAAATGCCTTTTAGTAAGCACCTATTTTAGTGGAAATGGGAGGGGGAAATGAAGATTGAAACAATTTGATAGCAACAAACTCAAAGGATAGAAGCAGCCTGATGGACTGTCAGGAGACAGACACAGGTGTGACCTTATGATGTTCAATTTCCTTAACTATGAAGTGGAGATAACGTTTCCTAAGTATATACATCATATGGATATTGTTAGAATGAAATAAGATCATGTTTGTAAGTGTACCTGGTACTAGCTATTCATTTCCTTGTGCTTCCTGTTTAAGTAGGAGTTAGAGGTGAGGGGCTGGGGGTTCGTGGGGGCAGGGAGGAAAGACTGGGTGTGGGAGTCTGGACAACTATCTGCAGATCACAACCTATACTCCCAGATCCAACCGCACCCCTTTCTGGGTGGTTTCTGCCCCCCTTGTGCCTGGGGCAATGCAGCCTTCTTCATCTGCCTCTTTGAGAAGGGACATTCCCCTGCCAGCTCTGTGTCTCATCCTACTTACTCCTCCTTGGGATCAGATCCTTTGGTTGATACTGAGTCTCTTTCCTCTTGGTGAGCCCTTCAGACTGTCTTCTAGAACAAAAGAGAAACTCCCTTCCCCCCTGCTGTCCCTGCAGCATTTTTTCCCCTGGCCCTCTGCAGCTCTGTGTCTGTCTGTGTATCTCGTCTCTCTTCTTTCTCTCTCTCTCTAGAGGCTAATTAACTTTCATAGACGTGTTCTTTACGGTTATATCTTCAATGTTAAAAAATGTGAATGGCAAGCAAGGTTTCCGGTGTGCAGTTTCTCCTTTTGAATTCTCTTAACAAAACACCCAGGACTTAAGAAGGCGTGGAAGTGATGCCCAGAATACTGAGACAGGACTTTCTTCTGCAAGGAAAGCAGCACGCACCCCTGCAATCCCCAGTCCACCCGTAAAGGGTCCCCGGCGGTTTCCTCCCATGCTGACCTGCAGCCCTCTACAGGAAGGACGAGGAGCCCGGACTTCAGCTACAGAGAGATCGCAGCTACAGGGACCCCAGGGCTCCCCTGACACCTCCACTCCCATCCTCCCACATGTGTCCTCACAGGCCCTCACGCAGGTCTTCTGTCCCCTCCACCTGCTCACATGGAAGTCGTGCGTATGCTCAGCCCACAAACCAGAGGCGCGTGATTCAACAAACATTTATAGGAGTAGACTGTTTATAAAGAAGATAAAGTGAATGAAAGCAAAAAAAAAAAAAATCCTATTTTTATTGTTGAAGAAAGAGATGATCCAGTAAATATTGGTTCCTGTAACAAATATGTCTCAATCAACTATCGTACGCCAGACAGTGTTTGGTGTTGGGGCTGGAACGGTGAACGGTCAGTTGTAAATGAAGCAAAGCCCCCCGGACTTCACAGATTTACAGCCTGTTGGGAGAGAGACCCAAGTCAACGGACAACTTCAAAACCCTGAGATAAGGGCTACAGTATCAACTCTGTTTGGGTTCTCACTCCTATCTGCCTCCCATCTGTCCTCAGATTAACCTACAGATCAAAAACAGTCCCGATCCAAATCCCAGCTGGCTTTTGGGGTAGAAATTGACAAGCTGAATTACAAAATTCATGTGGAAATGTAAAGTGCCTACACTAATAATCCAAACAACTTTAATAAGAAGCACTAAGTTGAGAAAGTGACTCTGATTCAATACTTATTATAATGTCAAGGCAATCAAGACACTGTGGTCTTGGCAGAAAGCGTGCCTCGAGGGTGGAAGATGAGTGGTCTTGGAGAGAGACAACTCGTGGCCCATTCTGGGACTGGTGCTTGTATCTCCTATTTAGCTGTGCTCTCTGGGCCTCGGAACAGGGGTAAATGAGAAGATATCTCGGTTTGAGAAGATATATCGGTTTTCTCACAGCTCTGGCAGGCCAAGTGTATGGGGGCACGACTACAGCCGGCCTTTGGGTTGAGAAGTCATGGATTTCACCAATAACTTGAGAACAACACGGGGCAGTCATAAGCAGGGGAAGGAATCTACACACTTCGTCTAACAGATTGCGGTGAGAGAAGGGAAAAGCAAGTGGGATGGATTCACAGTGTTCACATCTCACACACACATACACACACACACACACACACACACAACATGCGCACGCACATGCACGCACACACCTGTGCACACAAGGACCAAGGAGGAAGTAAACCCCGCTGCTTCTGGCCAGAACATGCAGGGACCAGTCCAGTGAGGTGATCTCCCAGAATCCTCTCCACGTGGACTTTCCTTCCCCTATCCCTTCCCCATCAAACCACAGCCTTCTCTCCCTGAAGTTTTGAGAGCTGCTTTGACCAGAAGTGGAGTTAGCCGGTCCCAAACCTTGTTCTGGGGCAAGTCCCTCAACCTCTCTGCGCCACAGCGCCCTCTCCTGGGCAATGGGGGTAACAGTCTCAGGGTGAGGGTGGGGCTGTGGGTTAAATAGCAAAGTGCTTAGGGCAGAGCCTGACAGTCACTCTGTTGCCAGTATTATTATTTGGTTTATTCTATTCTCCCGGACGGGCCATGGTGGATACCACTGTTTGTCTCTGAGAGCCAAAGAATCCACTGGGAGGGATGAAAATAAGAGGCAGGAGAGAGAGAGAGGGCTGTGGTCACAGCGATCACCAACCTTCTTACTCCCGTCCCATCCCCCAAATCTCTCCTCTTTTCCTCTCTGCCTCAGCGTTCCGCCCCCTCCGCTTTGACTTGTCTTTCCCCTCCTTCTGAGTTAGGCATCAAGCCTGGGACACGGGGACAGAAAGGGGGAGGAGGAGGTAGGGAACGAAGGGGAAAAAAAGAGAGGAAGTACGGAGACTTCTTTTTCTTATTCTCCTTTCTTTTCTTTTCTACAGGTCCAACTTCTAGAAAGGGGCCTAGATCCATTCCAGCCCCGCACGTTGGTGGAAAGAACTGCTAACTGTGTTGTAATCATTCTGTATTCGGCAGGCCCCTTGCCCCCAAGGTCACACCAGCAGAGGCTAGCCAGCCTGGTGAGCTTCCCTCCGAGGTATAACCCCTTTCTAGCTTCCCCCCCCCCCCCCCCCCCCCCCCCCCCCGCTCTTCCCTGGGAACAGACAGGAGTGCCCACCCCCACCCCTACCCTCTGCTGCCTCCACACTCAGCAGCCTTGGGGACCTTCCCCTCTCAACAAGCAGTTGGCTTGCTCCACTCCCTGCCCCCCCCCCCCCCCCCCCCCTTCTGTCAACTTTCTGCATCCAATGTTTGACATTCTCTGATGTCTTCTGCCCTTGAGACAAAGATTAAATTTTTAATCAGCAAAGTACAATGTTCATTGAGTTCAAGTCCTTGGTGGATGTCACCAGCTGTGGAGTCCAAACCAACCCTCGACCCCACCCCCCACCTCCACCTCTGGTCCCTACCCTGTCATTTGTGAAGCCCTGTCAGTGGGGAGCAGACAGACCAGGGTGGGGATCCTCATGAGCTTGAGACGTCATGTCTTTCCAGTGCCCTCCACTGAGCCCAGGGCTGGCTGCAGCCCCGGAGTGAGCAGGGGCCCCTGGAGAGCTGCACGTCCTCTCTTATTTATAGTGACACAGTGACATTTTGGAGGTGAGCCTGCCTGTTTACCTGCTTCAGTTTTGATGGTTTTTACATGTTCCTACTGGGCCTCACTCTCTCTCCTGTCCTCCCCTCTCCTCTGCCTGGGTCAGAATGCCTTAATGGCTCTCTCTCCCTCTCTTTCCCCCTCCCCCCGCCCCCACAGACGCTGGCGCACACTTTTTACCTGGCTGATTCCCATTCACCTTTAAAGACTTGGTCCTCAGGATACCTGTCCTATGCTGGATTTAGTTTCTTTTCTTAATAGGGTCTACTATAACACAGAGAACACAGATTGATCATGACACTTATTACCCAGTTTATCCCTCAACCTCTCCCATCTTTTCTAAGCATTAACTGTAAAGCATTTGGGCTCTGAGCAGCCCAGTCCTGGAGGAGATAGCCAGAGCACAGTCCATGTGTGCTGGAAGAATATGAGCTGTAGGAAGCGTCTGGGTGGCTCAGTTGGTTGAGACACAGACTTCCTGTTTCAGCTCAGGTGGTGATCTCATGGGTTGTGGGATCCAGCCTGGGGTAGGGCTCTTGCTCAAGGGGAAGTCGTGGAGTCTGCTTGGAGATTCTCTCCCTCTGCACCTCCTCCTGCTCTCTCTCTCTCTAAAATAAATCTAAAAAAAAAGAAGAAGAAGAAGAAGAATATGAGCTTTAGAGCTGAGCAGATGTGGGTTCAAACCTTATTTGGCTTTTTTGTCCTCTGTAATCTTTGACAAATTACTTAACCTCTATGAGTTTAGACTCCTTGTCTATAAAATCAGAATAGTAATATCCACCTTATAGAATTGTTGTGAGGATTAAATGAGACAATTCACATAAAAAATGTCCGCCCCTCACTGCTCACTTAGCATGTGCTTTTTCCTGGTCCTGAATTCCCAGCCAGTGAGACAGTTAATGAAGGACATCAGACTTTCTTTCCTCTCTGAGCTTTTGCATCTGTACATTGTTGACAATAACACTTACCTCACAGGCTCTTGTGGAAATTAATTGATTCAAGGTGTTGAAACTAGTTTACTGAATTGAAAGGCCATGGTAAGACTCAAGTAGGAAACACTGTTTTTGTTTTTTTTTTTTACAGAGTGGGAGGGGTAGAAGGAGAAGGAGAGAGAGAACCCTAAGCAGCTTCCATGCCTCATATGTGATGACCCTGACTGGGGGGGGGGGTGGTTTGAGGGAGGAAGCTTGATCTCATAACCCTCAGATCATGACCTGGGCTGAAATGAAGAGTTGGAGGCTTAACCGACTAAGCCACCCAGGCACCCCCAATACAAAACACTTTTATTATTTTCTTTCTTTTTCTTTTTTAAGATTTTATTTATTTGAGAGAGAGCAAGAGAGAACACAAACATGGGGGAGGGGCAGAAAGAAAGGGAGAAGCAGACTCCCTGCTGAACAGGGAGCCTGATGCGGGGTTTGATCCCAAGACCCTGGGATTATGACCTGAGCTGAAGGCAGAAGCTTAATGGACTGAGCCACCCAGGGGCCCCAGAGACACTTTTATTCTTTTTTTTTTCTTTTAAGATTTTATTTATTTGACACAGAGAGAGAGCCAGAGAGCACAAGCAGAGTGAATAGCAGAGGGAGAGGGAGAAGCAGGCTCCCCACTGAACAGGGAGCCTGATGCAGGGCTCGATCCCAGGACTGACCCAAGCCTAATGCAGACCCTCAATCTGGTGAGCCACCCAGGCGCCCCGACACTTTTATTCTTTACCACGCCTTCACCTTTAACCTTCAACATTGTGTGGTACTGGATGAATGTGGACTCATTTTTGTGGTTCTGGATGAAATCTTGGGCAACTTCTGTATAGTTTCCTGATTGCTTTCAGGTAGTAAATAGTCCTGATCACTTTCATGAGTGAGAAAAGAGAAGACAACAATTGGTTAATTTGCATTAATACATTCATATTAATGTAAGGAAGAAATACTTGTAAATACTACAGTCTGCATTGCTATAACAGTCATGTAGTCAAAGCTAGTGTTTTTAATTGATTCTCTACTATTCTTTCCATATTCTCTTTGCTTTCAGCAAACACCTCATCTAATACACTTAAAGATAGCAATATTAATATATTTTAACCTACACAGATAAGTTATTTTCAAAGCCAAAAGAGCCCAAAGTTGAGGGTCTGGAAAGCAAAAATTTCCCTAATGGGTAACTAAGAGTAACAATGAGAGAAGACATTCCCATTTTAACCCCTTGATTTTCAGATCGGTCATCCTGGCTATGGAAGAAACCAGCACTATATATTGGTCAATCAGTGGGGGCATGTACAGCATTCTGGAGGACTTTGCCCTGCCCAGTGTTGGCACTCAACTCATGTTGTCACTAAGTATCCAAAAGATTATTCTACCATTCCTTCAGGCCATTTAGTTCAAGGTGATCAGGCACATCTTAAGACCTGTGAATTCTATGATCGTGAGCCTATTACCATATTTCATTTGCTGCTAAATGAATTCTTTGGTCAGAAGCTATACATAGTGGAATACCATGACAATAAAAAAGATATTCCGTAAGTCTCTGAATGGTGCTTTTGGCCGAAGCATGTGAACAGGGAAGGAAAATGCATGTCCAGAGTAAGTATCTGCTTGTGAGAAAAAGCACTGCCCCTTCCATTATGGAAGTGGCCCAATGTAAATGACCTGTCACCAGGCAGCTGGCTGCTCACCTGGAAAATGGTGCCAACATTGAGGCTTCAGTGCTGGTCTCTGCTGGTGGCAGGTTGAGTGCTCGGCAGTGGCAGTAGCCATATCAGACTTGATGAACAGGAGCCCGAGTTGCTGAGACATGCAGAGCTTCTGTCTTGGCTACCACATGTACTTTGATCATGAGCCACTGGGCAAAGCGAGGGACAACTGGAGAAAATGGGTGGGAAAAGAATATGGTATCTCGTTGTTTTGACTATTAAGATCCTCTTCCAGGGTGCCTGGGTGGCTCAGTCAGTTAAGCATCTGCCTTCAGCCCAGGTCATGATCCCAGAGTCCTGGGATTGAGCCCAGCATCAGGTTCCCTGAAGGAAGCCTCCTTCTCCCTCTCCCTCTGCTGTTCCCCCTGCTTGGGCTCTCTCTCCCTCTCTCTGTTTCTATCTCTATCAAGTAAATTTTTTTTAAAAAATCTTAAAAAAAATCTCCTCCAATGACATTACACTTTGGTGAACACTCCTGTAAGATATGAATATTTTCACACTTTGTGTCAGCTTAGAATGGTTCAACCACCTACCTCTTCCCCATCATCCTTACCGCCAAGTTCCCAAATACAGTCCCTCCAAAACTCTGAACTAAAAGTCAAATCTTTAGCCCTAGCACACACACACACCCTTTCTTTCTTTCTTTTTTTTTTAAGATCTTATTTATTTATTTGACAGACAGAGATTACAAGTAGACAGAGAGGCAGGCAGAGAGAGGAAAGGAAGCAGGCTCCCTCCTGAGCAGTGAGAGAGCCCGATTCGAGGCTCAATCCCAGGACCCTGGGATCATGACCTGAGCCAAAGGCAGAGGCTTTAACCCACTGAGCCACCCAGGCGTCCCAACACACACCCTTTCTTTAGTGTCTGTCTATACCTCTGGCCATCTCTCCTTCCAGGCAAAATGAGCAACTGTGTGTATCCCTCAAATTTCTGTATACTGGGAAGACTTAAGGGTCCCCTCTGAGCAGGGCAGGAGTGCAGCAACTCTCTACCTTCAGGTAGTACCCAAAATAATACAAATCATGCAGAACCATCAGTAAAGCAGGTCAACCTTTTTTTGTTCCTCAGTCGACTGGTCCTAGAGACCTTCTTGTGAGACCGTATGTATGGGGTGAGAAAAAGGAGGCAGTTTAGTAGGAATAGGAGCCATGGGAACCTGAGGCACTTGTTCACACAACTTCCTTTTGCCTTTAAGACTTGCTCAAGTCCAGTGATGTGTGCATACCCCTCCCACCGAGATACTGCTATGAATGCCCATCTCTTTGGCTTTGTGACCAAAGAACACCCTGTTTATGATGGGCAGTTCAGGCCATCAGTAATATAGTCACAATCAAAAATTGAATCTATAGTACTGTCCAGTAAATGCTGGAAGCTTCCAGAAGGAAAGCAGTCATCTGAAGAGAATGGCTGAGTTTGATCTGTAACCCTAAGGGTTTATTCTGATTCATCTTCTAGAGGCTGCCAAAGATTCTACAAAGTGTCTGTGGCTCCATACGGTGCCAGACACTTCAGGCACCATCGGATGTGACAGTTAGTATGGCCCAAGGGACAGAGAAGTTGACACAGCATCCTACACTTTTTTGCAGAGCTTTCTCTTGTTCTGGATCCTACTCAAAATAGAGAGTCTTTTGACTTTTCCGACAAATTAGTGAGAACAGCATGCCCAAATGAAGAACATGTTATTTCTGAAAGCCAAAGAGGCCCACTATGCATTATACCGCTTCCTTACTGGTAGTGATGAGGCCCGTGATCAAAGGAACGAGACTGATACAAAGCGAAGGTCAAGCAAAGCTTTATTTCGCGCCAAGCATCAAGAATCAAACTGACCGGTCAGGGCTGTCTCTTACAAAAAGGTGACGATGACAACCCCTGCAAGGCCGCTCCCAACGTGGCCGCTCTGGACGAGGCTGCTCCCTAGACAGGGCTGCTCCCCAGACAGGGGCTGCTCCTGACTAGGCTGCTCACCGAGGAGGCCTCACATCGAGGAAGCCGCTCCCAGAATGAAGCTGCTCCCCGGAATGACACTGCTCCTACAAGGCCGCTCGGCGAGGCCGTGGCTCGGGGCGGCGGGGCCGCTGGCGGCTCTCACAGCTCTTACAGCTCTGACAAGAGCTCTGACAGCTCTGACAGCTCTTACAGGAGCTCTGACGGCTCTGACAGCTCTTACAGGAACTCTGACGGCTCTGACAGCTCTTACAAGAGCTCTGATGGCTCTGATGGCTCTTACAGCTCTTACAAGAGCTCTGACAGCTCTGACAGCTCTCCCGGTTCTGACGACTCTCCTACTCCTCCGACGGCTCTCCTTCTTCTTCTCTGGCTCTCCTTCTTCTTCCGACCTCTCCCCTTCTTCTCCAACGACTCTCCTACTCCTCCCCAGCCTCAGCCTCGCAGACTAACCTTTATAGGGGTGGTTGAGCCCCGCCCACACACAGGTGGCCAATGGGATTTAAACTCACCTCAGTAAATATTTGCGCGCCCCTCTGATTGGATGTCTTCACCTGGCCTGACTTGCCCTTGTATCTAGGCTTTGCGAGTAAGTTCCTCTGGGAGGGGCAGGGTCAATCTAAGTTCACTGCATAGGGTCAATCTAAGTTCACTGCAACAAAATGGCTCCCTCTGGCCAACCAGGCCCTTACAGTAGGAGTGGCCAAAGGCAGCAACTTGTCTTCCATCTGAGCAGAGATATTTTGACATGGCCCCAGTCACCAGGCTCCTGGACAATTTACCACGGAGGCAATCTCCCTAATTTCCATAGAATTTATTTCACGCCAGCCAGCATGCATGGGTCTTACCATAGTGTCTAGAGGACTTGCTATTTCCCACTTGCCAGGTCCATCCAGCAAGATGGCATCCATGGTGTTGACAAAGCCCCGAGGAAGGGGACTGAAGGTGTATTGTTGGCCCTTCCGGCTGAAAGTTAACTGCTTCTGGTGATCTTTACTAACAGGTATAAAGAAACAACGTTTGCCAGACCAGCAGCTGAGTAACAGGTGCAAGGTTGTCTTTGCTCCAGCAGAGAAACCATGTGTGGGATAGAAGCTGAAATTGAGTCAGCCTGATTAAGTTTATGATAATCCACGGTTATTCCCCCAAATCCATCTTTATGCTACGCAGGACAAGCAAGCGAGTTGAAAGAGGATAATCACTGCTTTTCCAGATCAGCAGAAATAGTCTACCGCCTTGATTTAGAACATGGCAGTATTTGAGAATAGTTGATACCTACCTTTCTTTTCCTGACCCTTGGGGCCTCCGCCCAGATTCTGAGATGGGAAGAGTCCCATTTAACATACTGTTCCCTATATAAAGAGCCGAACACAGTGCTTAACACAAGGTAGACATTCACTAATAGAGGTGATGGTGGGTGGTCAAACATGGGGATCAATCTCGCCTTTGAAATGGCTGGAGTCCTCTCCCCCTAAGCCAGACTGAAAAGGAGTTTTAAGCCTCACGTAAGGCTTAAAAAGTAGCTGCCTGGTCCTCCTTATCTTGTCTACATGTCTCTTCCAAATACAATGTTTACAGCCATCGGAGTCCAGTAGCTTCCGTACAGCAGGCACACACCCAGATCTACAATCCACACTCAGTGCAAATCACAAGTCCCAGGAGGTCAGGATCCAGCTTAGCTGCTCACACTGGGGGATGAGAGCAATGAGTGCTCTCCTGTTCTGGAGTCCCAGTAGTGGAGTCTAGTAGGTGGAGTAGGAACGTACATAGCCCTGGGTAGCCAGTGCGCACTGGCCTGACGTCCTGGCTGGTGTCTGTCTGGATTAGTCAGTCTTTGTGCCAATCTAGCTTTTCTATATGGTAACTATCAGCCTTGTTTGTGGGCAGATACTCAAACCCACAGATGCACAGAATTGCCAGCAGCATGTGTGTACATACAGTTACATCTTTACTCAGAGGTGCACACACAGTTTCTTTCCTTGAAGTTACATAAACTTGGAAAATATGAACCGGGCTGATCTGAGATGTGATAACATATTGTTGGGTCCCCCAATAATGGGTCCATGGTCAAAGGAGCGAGACTGATACAAAGCGAAGTTCAAGCAAAGCTTTATTTCGCGCCAAGCATCAAGAATCAAACCGACCGTCCAACAGACCGGTCGGGGCTGCCCCTTGCAGAGAGGGTGACCCCGACCAGTTTGTTGGACGGTCAGTTTGATTCTTGATGCTTGGCACGAAATAAAGCTTTGCTTGACCTTCGCTTTGTATCAGTCTCACTCCTTTGACCATGGACCCATTATTGGGGGACCCAACATTGGGGGCTCGTCCGGGATCAAACAATGAGAACTGAGCCAGCATCAGAATTTCTAGGAAAAGCCTCCAGAGGTAAGCTCTCCAGATTTTATTCTGTGAGATCTGGTCTGTCTGTCTGGTTGCAGAGCTCCAGGGTATGGCCCACCGGGGAGAAGCTGGATGCAGCCATGCTCCTCAGGGCTGTAATGGATGCAGGGATGCCCCATCCCTCTTCTGGTAGATCGTCTAGGGGGTTCGAGTCCCCCTAGGCAGTCAGGGGGCTGAGAAAACCCCCACCAGCGGGTGGTTGCAGGAGACAGAGAAAATCTCCACCAGCTGCTGGGTCTGGTTGTCTTTGTCTTGTCTTTTTGTTGCCTGTTGTGTGGCTCGTCCCTAGGGGACCAAGAAAATCCCCACTGGTGAGCATCTCTAGGGGGCCAAGAAAACCCCCACCAGCAGCAGGCTCTGGGTGAGGGCCGCTGGGTCTGCAGTTGTTTTTGTCCTGTCTTTTTGTTGTCTGTTGCGTTGTTTGTTGTGTTTGAAGAAATGGACCAAGCAGAGAGTAAAGGGACTCTGACTTTCATCTCTCCGTTCCTCCTAATAGATGTGGGGCTTCTCTCTTACTCATTTCGTGTGTTAATGGATGTAACTGGAGCCAACTGGGGTTAGTCTAACTCAAGACAGAGACTTTAAGGAATATTCCCAAGCAGCTGCCAAAACTCCCTTTGTTTTGGGGACATTCCTTGCCCTCTCTGGCCCGACGTGGACTGCCTAGCCCCTCCCCCTTGCTGGCGGGAAAGCATGGTGTCTACTCCTCTCTTGGAGCTGATGAGCCCTAGAACTGGGAACCCTTTCTCTGCCTTCTGGTGGCACTTTGTTCTATTCTTCACTGTTGGGAAACAAGAAGAGCACCCCCTGGACCTAACACCCCCCACTCCGGATCTTCCCACCCGGGTCTCAGGTAAACATTCGAAGCAGAGTGGGCCCAGGTGGAACGTAAATCAGTATTTGAACTAAGTTAGGTTTGTTGGGTTAATAAGGATGAACATATCTTTTGAGTTAACAGTAGTAAACGTGAAACTTCAGAGTTTTTACTTAAGGTCAAATAAACTCGTGTTATTTGTTAAAATCTGTTAACAATGAGATGACTAAACTGATGGTTATTTTTCTGTCTCAAAGTTTTAATGGGTAATTGTTAAAGTAGCTTTCAAAGTCTTTGGTCACCTGAAACATTAAACCAAATGGGATAAAATGCTCGAGCATTGGTTGCTGGAACTAGGTTTGTGCTTTTGAAATCTGTTGGTAAACATGTTTTGTGCTTGACTGCTATTGCAACAGTTCACAATTGGTTAATATTTAGTCTTCACTAGAGGTTAAGGTATCTCTAAGAGTACAAAATTCTGCTAAGTGTAACTAAGACTGATGGAAATAAGGGAAGCAACTCTGTATGTAGGAAAGTAAGAAAAGGTAATTTTGTCCTAAATGAAATGGTTGTTTGGAAGAAAATGACTTGGGACAAAACCTGAATGTAAAGGAAAATTATAGAAGGTTTGTGAAGGAAAATCTTCAGGAGAAAAAATTTAGGTATGGTCAGGACGGACTAAGAAAAAAAGAAAGAGAAAGACAAGATGCCTGATCCTGTTTGAATAAGAAAGAAAAACAGCCCCAAGGTGATTTAGCACTCTCCTGAGGTGCCTCTCTCTCTATATATATATATATATTATACTTCCACATGAAAGGGCCATTTGGCCTTGAGAGACTGCGAAGACACCGGTTACCATCCCCCTTGTACCACCGTTGTGGGACAGGAGACGGGCCTCGGAGGGCAAACAGAGCACCTGCCCTAGGGTTTAGGCTCGCCCTGCTGATTTCAGCGGACCCAAGGCTGGGCTCTCCTGGACAGCCGAGGCTCACCTCCGCCCTGCTGGACCAACAATAGGAGGCCAGGGACAACTAATTGGATCTGCCCGTTGAACCAGGAAAGCCCCGGGGCCACTGTCTGAGCCAGACCCATTCGTAAAGAATGGAAGGGGAGACTGATCGCCTCCCATTAGCCAGGGATACCCGGGGGTGGGGGTGGGTGTCCAACCTGTTTAAATCTGAACAGTGCCTGACTGTGTGAATGTGTCTGTATGGCTCCACCACTTCGGCTAGGAGTCTGATTGGGCTGCACCCTGAGTCTCGCAGGGTGTCATATGGCATAACGGTCACCTACTCCATGGAGTAGCCTGGTCCAGGGCTTATATGGACAGACCTTAGCTAAGACGCTCCTAAGTTCCCATGAGGGATGCAAGCAGGACAGCATCTGAAAGATCCCCCTCCCTTTTGTCTGCAACATCATTCACTGGAAACCCAGTAAACCCACTATCTTAAGACTGCATGCTTAAGAATAAAAAGGGAAGACATTGGTATAAAAAAAGCTGGTTTTCTCTCTGTTTAAAAGGGCAAAGTTTTCTTAGGTTAATTGATCTGTTTTAAAAAAATGTAAATGGTTTTCTCTTTGCCTGCCCAGAGTTGTAAATGAGGTCTCTTTGATTGACTCATAAGGCTTTCCCTTGATATGCTAAGTTACTCAGGGAGTACTGCTAAACCAATGATAAACCTTGGGTTACATTTGGGTAAATGCTGTAACTACTCTAGAGGTTCTATACATTTCCTAAAGTGTTAATGTTTTGATAAGGGTCATCGTTTGATATTTAACCATATCTGTTCTGAGTTTTTGTCATTTGTAATTGTTTTAATTCTCTTGTAAGATGAATTCCGCCCTAAAGGAAATTCATATGGGAGACTTTCAGGACAAATACAGGTCTTTGATATGTTAAAATCCTGGAACTGAAATGAATAAGAATTTCCAGAAGTAAAAGCTGCATTTGGACTAAACCAGAATTAGCGACATGGGAAGCAACATAGGACTAGATGAACTGGAAGATTGTAATGTTGTGTCTCTCGATGTTTTGTCTTATTTTAAGCATTACTGGTTCTGTAATGTTTGCTCTTCCAGACTAGGCAGACTTTTTCTTAAGTTTTCTGTAACTTACAGAGATGTAAATGTACTCATTTGTAAACAAATCAAGGCATTCAACTTTTCTCTCTATCTGAACCCTCTGAAACCAAAAGGTCTCAGCGAGTATTCTTTCTTCCATGGCAATCAGTCATTTGCATAAGTTCAATAAGAATCTGTTCTCCTTGTAACAGGACAGTATTGGAAACTGGTTATTTTACCAAGGCTTTGACTGGAATGTCATATTTGAAAAGACTCAGATATGACCAGACAGCTTAAAGGAACTAAGGTTGACTTTATAAAACCTGGAGCTGTAAAGCCCCTTGGAACTGTTGGCCTGATACCTTGCTTACAGAGTTCCCAGCAGCCTCACCAGGTGAGTAAAGAATGTCACTTCCTGGCAGGATACTTTGGGAACCTCAGGAAGAGGAATTTGCCCAAATCGACAGGTATTGCAGGCATGTCCGATGGCAACTACGTGGTTTGGCTTCTGGCCCAGAGAGGCTACTAAAAGTTCAACCTAGAGATTCCTTATAAGAAGTTCCAGCAAAGCAGATTCTAAAAGATTTATATGATCACACTCACTGTTCTTTCTGAGCTTATGTGAATAATTAGGCCAAGTTTGTTAAAACTGGACTTGTTCTTCAAATGAATTAGTCCTGATTTGGCTATCTCTGGGAATGAGGGTTATTTTAAAAAGAAAAATTATGTTTTAATAACACACCTTTATGGCTAGATTTGGTTGTCTTTACTCTGCAGGAGAAATGGTATCAGGTGTCAGCAATGAAAGCACAGCTTTGTCAGAGCCACGCCACTTATTTAGGCTTTGATCTCCACAAGGGAGTTTCTTGGGATGGTGGGCTACTGTAGGCTGTGGATACCGCGGTTCATAGAGATGGCCTAACCTCTCTACAAACTGGCTAAGGGAGGACTCACTATGATAGAGTGTATAGCTGAGGCAAAGGAGCATTTCGGGAATTACAAACAGCCTTACTGAGTGCCCCAGCATTGGCCATCCCAGATGTTACCAAGCCCTTCCATTTGTACGTGGATGAAAAGGCAGGGGTGGCCAAAAGAGTTTTGACTCAGACTCTGGGGCCTTGGCAAAGGCCAGTAGCTATCTTAGCAAGAAACTAGATCCAGTAGCAGCTGGGTTCCCAACCCTTGCCTCTGAATAATTACTGCCACGGCCCTCCTGGTCAAGGATGCAAGTAAATTGACTTTGGGTCAAAATCTCATCTTGACCACCCCTCACGCTATCGAGGGCCTTCTCTGGATTCCACCAGACCAGTGGATGACAAATGCCCGAGTGATGGGATATCAGGCCCTCCTCCTCAATAAGCCAAAAGTGACTTTCCGGCCCCTGGCGGTCCTAAATCCAGCCACATTGCTGCTGGAGGAGCTGGCTGACCACCCACATGACTGCAGGAGGTCCTAACCCAGGTCACAAGAATAAAGCCGGATGTCAGAGACACTCCCCTCCTGGATGTGGAGATGACTCAGTTCACAGACGGGAGTAGTAACTACATGGTCGATGGAACAAGGTATGCGGGGGCTGCGGTGGTTTCTCCTGAGCAGGAACTCTGGATGACAGCCCTGCCACATGGAACCTCGGCACAAAAAGCAGAGCTGAGTGCACTCACCAAGGCACTGCAGATGGCCAAGGGTAAGACCGCCAACATCTCTACAGATGGTAGGCTGGGTAGAGGCTTTTTCTGCTAAACATGAGATGGCAGGAGTGGTAGCCAAAAAGGCTACTAGAGGTTTGGGTTACCTCTCACGATTGGGTCATACAATGGCCCTGCATTTGTGAGTTCAGTCTCACAGGCATTGGCAAAGGCCGTGGGCACTAATTGGAAACTACATTGTGCCTACCGGCCCCAGAGTTCTGGGCAAGGAGAGAGAATAAACTGGACTCTTAAAGGGACCTTGACAAAGCTAATTCTGGAGACTGGCGGTGGATGGGTGGCTCTCGTTCCTTTTTCCCTCCTCAGGGCACAATGTACATCCTGCTTAAACAAGTCATTGCAGGCATTGCAGTCTGTCTTGGAAGGAGCCTTCGCAGGGATCCGAACTGCCCACACTGGGATGGAGACAGAGGTGGAACCACATCCCTACCAACCTGGGGACTTGGTTTGGATACGCCGCCACCAAGTGGGAAACTTGGAGCCTTGTTGGAAGGGACCGTTTACTGTCATCCTGACCACCCCCACGGCAATAAAGTTGAGGGCATTGGGGCCTGGATTTGCACAGGTCACATCAAATGAGCCAAGGATGAGGACGCCCCTCAGAGATGGATGCCGCTGCCGATGGACCCCACCGATTGTGGACTAAAGCTAAGACTCAAAAAAAAAAAAAAAACCAAACAAACAAAAAAAACAAACCAATGAGTTCATTAAGTTCATTGTTGCTCCTGATGTTAAAGTATAGGTGGGAAATATAGACAATTAGGGCTTGACATAGTATTTCTAGAAAAGGGGGGCTCTGTGTAGCCCTAGGAGAGAAATGCTGTTTCTGGGTAAATCACACTGGAGTCATTAAAAACAGGCTGGCAGCCGTGAAAAGAGACTAGAAGGGTCAAGGATTTGATTAATCTCCAAAGAAAAGGGGGGGAATGTAAGGGCCTATTTAGCCAGAGGGGCCCCACTTCGGTTGAACAGCCATTTTGTTGTTTATGCAGTAAATTTTAAATTGACCCTGCCCCTCCCAGGGGAATTTACTTAAAAGCAAGTCCAGGAAACCAGTCCCAGATAACTACGCCCAAATACAAGGGTGGGTCAGGTCAGGTGGAGATAACAGCCCAAATGCAGGGATGAGTTGGGTCAGGTGGAGACATGCAATCAGTAGAGCGGTCATACTGTCTCCCTAGCTACCAAGGAGTGTGGGCCCCGCCTTTTGGGTGCCAATTCTGACCAAGGTGATAGGCTAGTTCAAATAGCTACTATAGGTGAATTGTAATTCAATTGGCCACCCCTGTGTGACCTAGCATGACTGTGCATCTTTCTCTGTGTGTTGCAATCTCATTGGCCACCTGTGTGTGGCCAGGCTCAACCAGATGGCCTTTGCTCTATAAAAGTTAGTCTGTGAGGCAGGGAGGGGTCGCCCTCTCTGTAAAGGGTGACCCCGACCGGTTTGTTTGACGGTCGGTTTGGTTCTTGATGCTTGGCATGAAATAAAGCTTTGCTTGACCTTCGCTTTGTATCAGTCTCGCTCCTTTGACCATGGACCCATTATTGGGGGACCCAACAATATTGAGGAAGCATTTATCTGCTTCAAGTCTTTCTCTTGGCCTCCTAGTCTTTATGTCTTCATTTCTTTGGTTGTTAGGTCTCACAAATGGCACTGGAAAGGATTAAAGGGAACACAGGCACAGCCTCCAAGAAATACCAAACCCAGAAATACAACATTGAATCATCATTTTCCAGATTGCAGGCACATACTGAGAAAGGTTCAATTAAAACAGGAGGGGGGAAAAAAAACACAAAAAAACAAACAAACCAAAAAAACCAGGAGGCCAGGGATTGGCAAAAGTTTACTAGAAAGGGTCTGATAGTAAATATTTTAGGCCCTGTGGGCCTTATGGTTTCTTTGTAGTGACTCAGCTGCTGTCCCGGTAGGGAAGTAGTCCCAGACAATAACAAACAAATGAGTACAGTTATGTTCCAATAAAACTTTATTTGCAAAGGTAGTCGGTGGGCCAGATTCAACCCAGGGGCCTTAGTTTGCAGAACCCCACACTAGAATCTGAAGAAGCCAGAAGCCATCAAAACTGGCTTCACGAGTCTTCTGAACTTTGATAGGGGCTCCATTCTATCTCCTTCAGAAAGGACAAAAATCCACTGTTTTGGGTGTGGCATCAGCTTTCTTCTGATTATTTTGATTTGTTTTGTTTTGCTGTGCTTTGGTATTTTGATGTTCCTCTGAATGAGTTTTCTCGATCCCTCCTTTTTGTCTTTATTTCTCTCTTTCTGTGAATATCTCTAAATGCTTCCCATTCTTCATTTGTCCTCTTGCACCCACAGGGTTTGGAGATTGTAGAATGAGACTCTTTCACATACATCCTTGCTAAAAATCCTGGCTTCTTTTCAGGTTCCTCATCTGTATGGGAGTACAGAGGCAATGTACAGCCAAGAACACTCGTCTGGATCACTGGGTTGGATGTACCACCACCTTGCTGTGTGACTTTGAGCCAATCACCTAACCTCTCAGAGACTCCCTTTCCTCATCTGTCAAATGAGAGAGTTGGCTAACTGATCTAGCTACAGCCTCAACCTGAGGCAACTGTCTGAGGCAATTAATGACAATGTCACTCATAGACCTTAATGAAACCCACTGGAGGTCACAGAAATTAACCACATGATCCCTGGTACTTGACAACCTTCCTAAGGCTTGTGCAACTGAGGGGGTGGACATACTAGCTAACCTGAGAGAATCTGAGAGCCCAGCCCAGAGACAAATGACTCCAGGATCCCTATGCTCCAGGAAAATTAATTTGCATTCCTAAACTTCCATTAAAGTAGCTACAAAATGGCCAAAAATATTGACTCAGTTGGAAACAGGACTCTAGAGAGCTACTGTTGGAGGTGGGAGGCTTTCTCTTCTCCACTAGACCCTCCTGTGTTGTGTGGAGCTCTTCCAGCCAGATAAAGGACAGCCCTCAAATCCCACCAAATAAATGGATGAGTAGGTCATGAGGAAATGGAGGCAAATTTCAGTGCCAGAGGGAAGAGGCTTTCTCTGCAAGCACAGAGGAGGGACCTCAGGGAGGATCAGGGAACCAGGACTCTGGCTGAGGCAGGGGTTGGTGGTGGTGGTTAGCTGAGGTAGGGGCTGTGGGTGAAATTTATACAGCATCATCCTCACTCTCTCGGGCTCCCCCAGCTCCTACCCCAGCAGCCTGTGGATGAAGCAAATGGGCAAGGGGCTGTCCCCCAGCCCCCAATTTTCCTGTACACAATCTCAAGGGATGGGGAGGGAGTAGAGAAGCCCACATCCTGGCTTTCAGAAGAGCAGGCCTTTATTGTGTGACTCGGCTAAAGCTGCCTCATTTGTAGTCTAAATAATTTAGTCACCAATCTCTCAAGGAGCATTAGAAGGAAAACAAAACCCAACTCAGCCCCTCCACTTCACGGAAGGCAGGCCAGGAGGCTGGGAGGCAGCCCCAAGCTGCATAGAAAGCCTCCCTTCAAAGGTTCACAAGGACTGGCAACCTTCCAAAAATGGCCTGGGGTCTGGTTTTGTACAGCCCTTGAGCTAAGAATGGTTGTTACATTTTTTAAAAGGCTTTTTTAAAAGACAAAACACACAACAACAAAGAAAAACATGTCAGAGACTGTATATGGCTTGTAAAGCTTAAAATAATTGCTATCTGGCCGTTCCCAGAAAGTTTGCTAACCCCCTAGCCCATTCCCCAGTCTTTTTTTTTTTTTTTTTTTTAAGATTTATTTGACAGAGAGAGAGAGATCACAGGTAGGCAGAGAGGCAGGCACAGAGAGAGGGGGAAGCAGGCTCCCTGCTGAGCAGAGAGCCCGATGCGGGGCTCGATCCCAGGACCCTGAGATCATGACCTGAGCCGAAGGCAGAGGCAACCCACTGAGCCACCCAGGCGCCCCCCATTCCCCAGTCTTAAAGGAAGAGCTGACACCCTCGGACCTACTCTTTGACTACCCCACTCCCTGACCCCACCATGTGCAGAGATTCAAAGTCAGAGAGTTCTGATATTTACAGATGAGTGAGAAGCTGGCATCATTTTCCACCCCATTGCCCAAATCAGAACGAAACAAAAACAAGAAGAAACACCCTTGAGTGGAGTGAACGGTCTTGGTTCTACTGCTTGGGGAAGAAGAGGAAGCAGCAATGATGGGCTGAGGTTCAGCCTCAGTTCATCATCCGGGGGTCAGAGGTCAGCATCATCCTGGTTGGTCTCTGCTGACACCCTTCCCTTCAAGCTCCATGCCCTCGACACACACTCTGAGATCCTGGTGATCCCAGCGGATCCCAGCTGATCCTAGAGGTAACATGTACAGATGAGATACCCAACTAGCCCCTGTCTCTGAGTCCCTAAAGCCTATGTCAGTCTGACTCTGCCAACCCTCAATCCTGGACAGAGGCTCCATCCAGCCCTGCAAGAGCTCCCCTATGGCCCAGCAAGGCCTTTGAAGGTAGGGGACTGTGACCAGTCCTGGACTCCACCCAGAGCCTCTCCTGGAGCCAGAGCCTCTGAGAATTCCATACAGGCTAAGTCCTCGGGAAGAGATGTGTCAGACTAGACACAATGGGGCTGCTGGCTCAGAGTGCCCAGATGTAACTGGGCTGAGCGATCTCTGGCTATCACTGGGCCTGGTAGTAATTTTGGGGGCTGAGGGCCCAGTGGAGATCCAGTGGTCCCACATGCTGGCATGTAAGTATTCTGGACTACTTCAGGTAACAGGGACCTGTTCTAGAGTCTCCCAAGAAAAATGTTGCTGCTATCCTACCAGTCCCCTGAAGGCTTCTCTTCTTGAGATACAAACAACATGGAAGGCCCAGGTTGAATCCCATATCTGGGTTAAGCAAAAAGCCTTAGAGATTTGGAAGCCCAAACTGGGAGATCTGGGGCAGGTCCTCTTTCCTCTTTGGGACTCAGCTTCCTCATCTGTTAAAATAAGCAAACAAACAAAAACTTGAAGTCTTTGCATGGGAGTGATTTTAAGGGCCTGTATGAACCATTCCCAATGAATAGCCAAAACCAGGCCACACCTCTGCAGAGCTTTGCTGGAAAGTTGTCTGGCTTCATGTCAGCTTTCACTCCCCAAGTCAACCCAGTCCCGTGCAAATGAGGTACAGCTGGTCTCTCATGGGGGGAAAGGTTTTCCTTAGGCATGTTGGCAGCTTGCTGGGTGTTCAGACTGACGTGAGGGAGGGACGTGGCAGGTGGTGAATGTGACTTCTTGTCTTCTTGCCTTGTGCTGAGGGGTTGGCCAAAGGACCATGGGGGTCTCACCCTCACACCCCCAACATGTCCACAGAACATGACCCATATATGGTCTACATGGTATGGTCCCTTACCATGCGCATTAACCTCAATTAGCTCAGCTGTCTTTCAACAACTCTCCAACTTGACTGGACATTCCTTAAGGGCAGGAATTGTATCTTGACCTTCTTCTGGGTCCCCTAGGAGAACCCAGCACAACACCAGGTATGTGGCCAGAGATCTGTCCTTATCTGCTGAGTAACTTAACTGAGATGCCCCCTGGGAAGAGTGATTCTTCACTTGGCACAGGGCACGTGTCCAGGTAAGTGAATCTCCACTTTTGCTGGCTGATAATAATACCATTCTTCAGTCCATGGCTCAGTCAAGCTGTCCTGTCCAGCACGTGACCCAAGAGCTATCGTGTGACCTAGAGAGCAGGCAATAGAGGGAGAAAGGAATGGAGAAAGGAATGCCCAAGACTCCTCAGGAGGTGAAGGTCATATGAAGGTCATCAATGCTGTCCCCTTATCCCTAAAGCAGACTGGGAGAGCCCAGTAAATCAAACACACCTCAGAGCACTTGCTTCAGACTGGTGACCCAAACTGTAGGCACAGCATCTATGGGCGACAAATGCAAAACTATAAAACAGTGACAAATGTCACAAGCCCGGTGGTGGGTCTCACTCTCTCCTGGTCTTAACCAGGCTCAGAATGGCTGTCTCCCTTGCCTGCTTGTAGCTAGGAAGTGCTACACTTTTCCTAGCTGTGATCCTTCTCTTCTGTGCTCCCCAAATATGTGGCTCTCTTCAGAGCCCCAAAGGCTGCCTTCTCTTCTGTTTATGTGTCTGTTTGTTTGCTCTCCCGGTGGTGGGAAGGGATCTGCCTTGCCTCAAGAGTCACTCATCTTTACAAATGGTGATGGCACAGCCATGCCACTGATTAGTTATGACACACATGGAATTGCCAATGAGTTTGATACAATTTTAATTACTCCTTGTTCTGTGGCGGCAGGCAGTAAACTACGAAAGTAATAATCCTCTTGGGTGCCCTCAAGGTAAAATGAGAGCAAGACAGGTGTGAGCTGCAGGGAGTTAATCCTGGGGGTGGGGGTGGGGTCTGCGGCAGGGGTGGGTGGGCAGAGGGGCTCCCTGCACAGACTCCCCTCTGAATTATCTGGACCATTTCCTAATTCTCTATCTTGTTCTTACGGACCTGCCATTTTCTCGGAGACAAACTCACCTTAGGGAGAAGAGGAAACCAAGGCATATGGAGCATCAAGGATTGGCCCAAGACACATCAGACTTCAAATCCCGAGGCCCTAACTCCGGTCCCCAGAGTGGAGACAGTCCAGAGGGACTGTCCGGGCATGTGCCCACATAGTTCACGGATCTCAACTGAGGACACAGATCTCCTCAAAGCCCCCCACCCCTCTCCTGAGCCCTGTCCCTCCACACCCAATTCGAAGAGGGAAGAGTAGGGAGGGATAGAGGGGCCGTCCCTGGATACCTTGGTGGTTTTGACTTTGTGTCGGCTGCTGCAGCTCCATCCTGACAGATCCGGGAGCACTCTGCACTCCTCCCCCGGCAGGCAGGGCTCCATCTGACACCACCACTTCCGCAAGACGATGGAGGCTGTGTGAGCAAGGGACAAGGAGAGGCAGGGCAAGCTCTCCAAGGAGCCCTCTGGTGGGCAGATGTGGGTGTGAGCCCAAGCGGGCACCTTTACAGCCCTGCCACATGAGGGAGCTCATGAGCACGGGTGGGATCGTCGGAGAGGGGTGGGTGTGAGTGACCCCTGCGTGTCCACGTCAAGGTCACAGGGGAACAAGAGGAGGGCGTGTGTAAGAGGCCGATGGAGGAGCAGGAGGGGAAGAGGTCAAGGTCTGCTGCCCAGTTTGGGAGCAAAGATTTGTGAGACAGAATGTCTCATCTCACTCCCGCCCATCAGGCAGGGAGTGCGGATAAGAGAAAGGGCCCTCACGAACAGAACCCCTCCTTCTCTATGGAGCGGGCAGTCCCATCTGCCCTCCTCCCTGCAGAGGTTACCCATAATTTCAGACAGATCACAAAAGCCCTGGGCTGGTATGAAATTGTATCCGAGCAGATGGTGCGGCCTAGACAGACCTTCTTCTTCTTCTTCTTTTTTTTTTTTTAAGATTTTATTTATTTATTTGACAGAGTGGTCACAAGCAGGCAGAGAGGCAGGCGGGGAGGTGCGGGGGGCGAGCAGGCTTCCTGCGGAGCAGAGAGCCCAATGCGGGACTCGATCCCAGGACCGTGAGATCATGACCTGAGCGGAAGGCAGAGGCTTTAACCCACTGAGACACCCACGCGCCCCAGACAGACCTTCTTATCTCTGTGATTGGGCCCTCCCCAGTGGGCCGGTCTCTCACTCACCGTCCACGCAGGAGGGCTTTGCGCGGGTGGTGCCGGCCACCTGGCCGGAAAAGCAGGAGCACTTGACCGTCTGGGAGCGCTCCTCGATGCGGTTCCGGTTGCAGCAGCGATGAGCGGCAATCACCTCGCAGGCGCCCTGCTTCACCAGGACTGAAGTGGTGGAGATCAGGGCCCAGCCCACTCAGGAAGCCCAGCTCTCCTCCCACCTGCCCTGCTTTTTCTCGGGCCCTCTTCCCAGCCAAGGGGAGGGGTGTTCAAAGGGTGGCCTGCTGCAGGGCAGGAGGAGGAAACACGAAATCCTCCTGCTCCTTCCACGGTCTCGCTCGTCTTTCCTTCCGCCCCAGCGAGGCGGCGCTCATCCCTCTTCCACAGACTCAGGCCCTTGGGCAGAAGAAGAAAGGTGGAATTCCCCACCAGCCCTACTTCCTCCAGCTTCTTCCGGGTGAGGGCCCAGGGGCTTAAAATGCATGGGGAGGATCATCGGTTTACACAGGCTTTAGCCATCCCAAAAGGAATACCACATAATTAGGCCAGGAGGTTAGACTTAAGCCTCCTCCCCACCGCCTCTCTCCCTGCAGAACATGGTCTGGCCTGGAAGGAAAGGGAGCCACAGGTCTGCCCACAACTTCTCTGGGCTGGGATGGCAGAGTGGGGGCAGATTTTCCTGGGTGAAACACAGAAAAGGAGCCAGAAACCCTAGAATCCACATTTTACCTGGCCTTGGCGATCTGCCAGCTCTGGAATGGGGTGGAGCAGTGCCCAGCTCTCCAGACCTCCAGGAAAACCCTCCCCCAGGCTCTGTCACCTGCCCCAAACCTGTGGGAGTTGGCGGCTGCAAGGAAGCTGAGGCAAGGAGGGTCCACAGCAAGGCCAGGGAAAGTGCCAGCAGCCAGTGGCCCGTGCTCCGGTTCTGAGAGGTCCTCTCACACATCCTGGGGAGAGAAGCACACAGCCGGCTGAACACCGAGCAGGAGCTCAGCAGGGCCCAGCCCCAGCACCATGCACTTTGGGAGGCCCAGAGGTGGGCAGGATGCACACCTTATCCCCAGCGGCCCTCAGCCTGGCACAAGATCACTGTACAAGGCGGTGACTGTCCGAGAGAGAGACTGTCCAGTTGGGAAAACCACCACGGAGAGCTTTGTGGGGGAGAGGCCTTTTAAGAGGGCCTTGAAGGGTCTTGGAGGGCCACGGGAGGAACTATACTGCTGACTCCCATTTTTTTGAGCCCTTGACCCAGGCATGTCACATACATGCTCCTGCAGCCTTCACAACTGTCCTACAAAGTGGGATTATTTGTACCTATTTGACAGATGAGCAAACTGATCCTCACAAAGCCTGGACAGAACCAAAACAACCATCAATAAAGGAATGGCTAAATACATTTGTGGGGCATCTGTACAAATGCAGTTACCTCCAGGCCGCTATAACACAGAAGGAGGAAATGCTTTATGTACTGAGGCATGTAATGATCTCTAACAATAAGCCACCATGAAGGCTTATTGTGCACCACAATAAGTGCACCACAAAGTGCAGGATGGGGTGTAGAAAATGCATTAAAGGGAGGGATTTTATATATGTTGCTTAAATATGTATAAGCTAGCTCTGGAAAAGGTACCAAAGAAAACCTAGTAATATTGAGTGTCACCAAGAGGGGGAACTGGTTCACTGAGAGATGGAGGTAGAAGGGAGACTTAATCTTTTTCCCTGTTGCTTTTTTACTGGGGGACGGGGGTGGGGTGTTAAACTGTAAGAATGTAAGCAATTCTTTTTCAACAATTTTAAATTTAGAAAAGAAGAAATGACACCAGAGCTAATGGAAGTCAAATGATTGCCCCAGGCCAGGCAGCACATGGGGGTGCCCGAGCCCAGAGCCCAGAAGCCTGGCCTATTCCTACCACACCACTTGAGCTTCTTCTCCTCTAACCTTGATGGGTCAGGCCTCCCATCTATCCCAGAGGACGAGCTAGAGACAGAGGGGATCCCAAGGACACAGAGGCAGAGAGCAGCAGGAGGCTGCCCAGGCATAACAGGAGTCTGCCCCCTCCTCCACTGCACTGATGTCCTGCCCCCCTGGGACATCGCTGGAGTCCCTCAGCTGTCAGCACTGCCCTGGGATCACCAGAGGCCAAACCAAATGCTGGGACTGTGGATTAGGTTCTTGATCTCTGTCCGCACCACCATCCCCTCAACTGTCCCCTCTTTGGTGTCTCCTCACTCACTTTTTTGGGGATCTTTCAGCTTCTGTCTGTTCATCCACAGGCCTCAGACTTAACTCCACCTAGGCAAGTAGGAAAGATCCTTGGGGGTGGTGTGGACAGGAACAGAGGGAGCCTGTGGCCCTACAGGAGGTGAAGGAGCACCTGGGTGAGGACAAAAGGCGCCCTGGAGTAGAGCCCATTTCTGAAGCTGTTCCTCAAGGAGCAGGGCGGGGAGAAGAGGCTCTCCTCTGCCTTGCAAACTCTGGGAACACACAGGGCAGCTAGCCTGAGAAGAGTAGCCTGAGGATTTCTCTGGCCCAGGAGTGAAGCAGGGCAGACAGTGGGGAGGTGTCTAGGAATCAAGGCTATCACGGCTCTGGCCTTGGGAGGGAGCCGAAGGCCAAGGACGGATTTCTGAGCAGGATCTGACAAAATGTTGCTCCAAGAGGCTCTGGGAAAAGACCCCTATGTCTTGAATCCTTTTGCCTCCACCTCCTAGCTCCACTGCACCTGCGTCCTGGACTTGAGCGGAGCTGGCTCCATTCTGCCCCCGTCACTCCCATTTCCATTCTGGAGGGCTAGAATGGGGTGCCTCCGAGTCTCAGGGACCCCAGCCCGACAGCCTCTGCATTCTTCTGGAAGACCTCTCCTCCTTCAGCCTCCAAGGGGAGGTGGAGCTGAAGCAGGTAGGATGGTGGGGCTGAGAGGACTATAGGGACAGATGGAAGAAGTGGTGCCAGTACCCCAGAGATAGGTGTGTTCCACGGGTAAATGCTTCCCAGCCTTCTCAATGTATCTCTTTTCTAAGTGGGTATCTCCTCTCCCTGTCCTCTTCAGGAACCTTCATTTTGATCATTTCAAATACAGCTTTGTCTTCTCTCTCAGGCAGTCCTCATCCCTTTTTCCTCTGAGCTGCCACACCATCCAACCCAGCTCTCCTCTGAACCCAAAGACCCAAAAGATGGGGGGTGTGCTTTTGGGCTGAGCTCTTAGGCATTCTATTCCCTCCCTCGGGAGAAGGGGGAAAAGAAGCTTCTAGGGTTTGTTCTGGGCTTCCACACTCCTGCCTCAGTTTCCCAGACTGTTTTCCCCAAACCCAGATGCAAGGTATGGGGAGGCTGAATTAGCAGCCAGCATACCAGCATAGCGTTGAGGATGTGGACCAGGAGAAGCTTTAAGTTTCCCTGTCTTCTCCCGGCCCCCTCCAGCGCCCACTCACTGCTCCAAATTCTGAGCCCCAGGATCCACCCGCCCCACGGCGGTGCCCACTTGCCTCTGAGTCCGGCACCAAGACTCCGAAAGGCGGACTTCAAGCGGGAGCGGCCGGCGCGAGTGCTGTCGAGTCTGGAGCCTCGTGTCCCTCACCAAGTTGCTGCCGCGTCCCCGAGGCGGCGGAGCTTTGGCCAAACTGGCATCACGGTCATGCCCGGCCCTGCTCCGCGCACAAGGACCTCCTGGCCCACCCCGCCAGCTCTGCGAGGCCAGCCGCGGTGTTTTGGAGGCTCCCGCCGGCAGGCCAGAGAGCGTGCAGCCGCCGCCTCCTCTCTGTCGCTGGGGACCGTCCCCGCTCCGCCAGCCCGGCGCGGGCACCACAGCCTCCTCCAGGACAGCTCCCCGCGCCGCGCAGAGCGCTCGGCCGGGCGGGCTGGCCCAGACGGGCGCAGTGGCCCCTGGCGGCCGAGGCGAGAAGAGCGAAGAGAGGCCCGCCGGTCCCGCGGCGCTGTCTGCAGTCCCGGTGAACACCTCCCTGGGGCAGGCCGGGATAACCCAAAGAGGTCCCTCAAAACCCTCCGTCTTGCGGCTTTCGGGGAGGGAGGGGGCTGTGTGTGAGGAGGGACTGCCAGGATCCCCAAGGGTTTTGACTCCTGAAGATTCTAAAATTGCACGGTCCAGTAGGATAGCCACTGATTCTATGTGATTATGTAAGTTTAAACATAAATTAGATAAAACCCAAAAATTGTTTATTTGCACTGGGCTCAATAGTCACATGTAGCTGGGGATTACTGTATTGAAAAGATACAGAACATTCCCATCATTGCACAAAATTCTATTAGATAATACATTTCTAGATTGATATGTTAGCCCTTCACTGTGAAAATGTTAAAATCCAGGAGGGAAGAGCAAATGCTCTCTACCCTAGGAGTGGTGTCTTCAGGGACAGGAAGGACTAGAGGAGGCATGAGGGTGGAGGCTAAGCAGGCAGGAGGGCTGCAATAGACTGATGTTGGGTCCTTATGGATGATGGCCATGAACCCCAACTTGAGAACCAAACTTGAGACCCAAAATCCTCATTATATGAGTTGCAATATAATTGCAATTTTGTAAATCTTTACAGGGTAAGAATCTGGATGTGGAAGCATTAGACAAATGGGAGAGAGAGGTCGTCTGTGAATTTGTCTCTTAGCAGGAGGGACACTCCTCATAGTTTAAGAAGGCTTTGTGATTGGAGTAATGAGGTGGGTAGAGGTAAGGGGGGAAAGCCTACTTCTGAGCTCTGAGCCAATGCACGTGGCTTAGGATAAAGGGGCCTGTCTTGAGGATGCCCTGTCCCCCTTACTGGCCAAGGCCACACACACCCCTGGCAGGGCCAGGCACTGAACAGTCTCAGTTCTCAGAGAAGAGTATCTCCCAAGTCTGACTCTCTACCCGTCCCCTTTCCTCTTCCCCTTTCTGCTGCCTCCGGGACTAGTAGAAATGATGACTTTCTTACCAGGTTCTGGGGCAGTCTGAGGATGGAGAAAGTGTGATGATGTCAGGAATCAGAGGTAAGATGTTCAGAGAGAGGAGAGTCTTAGGATTTAGGGAGGGGGATGTGGTTCTGGAGCCCAAGAGTGCTGTTGACATCCCCACTACCCATCTGCTGCTGGAGCTAGGGATCTTTCTGTCCTGGCTCTGTGGCCTATTAGTAGCTACACCATGGTGGGTGCTGTGAAGAGCAGGTACCAGGGAGCAGGGTGACACAGAGAAGTGGGAAGCCAACTGCCCCAGAAACACTGAATAATAAAAATAGCCAGGATGTTATATTTTTTCATCAGTCTTGGCTTGCTGTTGTTGTTTATGCCATTTATCTGAGAGCTGATTCTAGTTTTTCTCGAACAGGAGGGAAATACCCATAGCAACAGCATGGTTTTTGCCTCTGTTTGCCTTTGCCAGTCTATGGGCCTTTGCATCTGATTTGTTTTTCTTTTCTTGTGACTTCTATTTTTCTGGCTGTCTCTGCCCAGAGTGTAGGTATAATTACAACAAGTCTAAAGACTCAATGAAGGGTCCCCTGAGTGGCTCAGTTGGTTAAGCGTCTGCCTTTTGACTCAGGTCATGATCTCAGGGTCCTGGTATCAAGCCCCATATTGAGCTTTCTGCTCAGTGGGGAGTCTATTTCTCCCTCTCCCTCTGCATCTCCCGCCCCCCACCCCCACCCCAGCTCATGATCTGTCTCAAATAAGTAAGTAAATAAATAAATAAATAAATACCTGAATGACCATTATGAGATGTTTATTTGGAAGCTGGGAGGAAAGCCACTTCTTCTGGCACCCCAGCTCAACCTGCAGTCACTCGGAGGCACCAATAGTCTGAGCGGTCCTGGCGTTGAACTTGCCCTGCTTGTCCAGCCAGACAAGCTCAGGAAAAAAGAGGGCTATGTTCAGGGAGCATTCTGCCCACAGAGCCCAGTGATGGGGTCCCAACCATGAACTCGGTGCTAGTGATTCCTGAGAGCTACCCTGACTTACATTAGGGCCACAGGGCCTTGTCCCCATTTGGACAGTGCATGGGGCAAGAGGTGTCTCTAGAAATGTACTGATCAATTACCCGATAGCAGGCTTAGGAACAGGGCTCCTTGGGCATCAAAGTTGGTATTACCGGTGCCTTGCAAGCAAACGCTTAGCCTGGCCTCTGTCTCCCCCTGGCGGTGCCTACAGATCTTGTTCAGCCTGCAGGCTCAGCCTCTGCGGGGGGGGGGGAGTGGAAGAGGGGGAACCCTCACTCTTCTCTCTGCCATTCACCTGCTCCTTAGTCCTTCCTCCACGATCCAGACAAATCAGCTTGGTTCATCAGACAGAACGGAGTTTGGGCGTTTGGGGACTGGCACGGGTGTGAGTCATTGGCTGTGTGACCTCTTGAGACAAGTCCTGTAAACGACGGGTGCGTCATCGGTAAAAAGAACTTAACACCCACCTCGAAGGGCTGCTGTTTGGTATAAATGGTCTAATATGTGGAAAGTGCTTTGTAGCGGGACTACTATACAGTAAGTCGGAGCAGTTATTGTTATTAACTAGCCGTGCTGTGGTCAGGGGAAGCCTAAATGTGTGAGGAAACTGGGTCCTGAGAAGCAAAGCGGAGTCAGAGCGGCAACCGCTCTCTCAGATCTAGAAGTGGTCGTCAATGGGGAACAGCGCCGTCTGGAGCCCAAGAACCTAGCCCCGGCTCCCTAATTCAGGGTGGTCGGCTCCAGTCCGCGTCGTTAGCACCTCCAGCACCAGCTCCTCGCCCTCGCTCTCACTCCGGCAGCCCCAGCCAGAGGTGTTGTCACACCAGGTGCTTCACACCCAGCGGTGGCGGAAGCTGCTGGTTTCGCTCTGAGGTCACCAGCTCCATCACCCTCCGGGCAGGCTGGCTGCTACGAACCGAGGGCGAGGAGACCTTCCCCCCGTCACAATGGGGAAGTTCTAGCTGATGTCTCATCTAGAGCACGGCTGAAATAGTGTGTGCTTCCCTCCGTCCCCTTCCCATGACTGCAGACCCTACTGCCGCAAAGGAGCCGAGGCGGAGGGAAGCCGAACATCGCGGCTTAGCGAGCTGTGAGCTGATGGGGCGGTGCCAGGGGCGGCCCAGAGCTGGAGGAAGTTTTGCCGGGACCCACCCTGCCCGCCCAGAGCCAATGGCGGGGGAGAGCCCGCAGGAGCGAGCACCGCCCACCGCGCGTCCTAGGGGGAGGGGCCCGCCTGGGGGCGGGGCCACGGCCGAGGGCGGGGCAGGGAGGCAGCATGCTAAACCGGGTGCGCTCGGCGGTGGCGCACCTGGTGAGCTCCGGGGGCGCCCCGCCTCCGCGCCCCAAGTCCCCAGACCTGCCCAACGCGCCGTCCCCGCAGACCGCCGCTCCTCCAGAAGCGCCCAGGAGTCCTCCGGCGACGGCTGGGAGCGGGAGCGCCGCGCCGGCGAAGACAGTAGAGGCTCGAGCGAGTTTCTCCCGACCGACCTTCCTGCAGCTAAGCCCGGGGGGGCTGCGACGCGCCGATGACCACGCTGGCCGGGCTGTGCAAAGCCCCCCGGACACGGGCCGTCGCCTGCCCTGGAGCACGGGCTACGCCGAGTGAGCGCCCCCGGGAACACCCTAGGCGGGATGGGACCCCCCCAGCCCCCAGCCCCTTCCCCAGCTGGGCATCCCCGGCGCTGGGATGCGTGCCCCTCGCCGTGCTCGGCGCGGGGAGCTCCCTTCTCCCAGGACCTTTGCTTTCCTTTGGGCTTCGGGCCGCAGCCCTCTCCCCCCCCAGCCCTTTCTCAAGTCGGTGCAGTCTTCCTCAGGACCTTCCAGCTCGTTGACTACCCTCACCGGCGCCGCCTCAGGACCTTCTTCCCTTCCAGAGCCCGGAGGGTGGAGGGCCCGGTGGAGGATGAGTTGGCCAGTTCTCAGTCGGGGCCCGGCAGTTTAATGGCTAAGGGAGGCGGGGTTTCGGGTGGGGGTGCGCTTTTAATAGAGGAGATGGCGTTTGGAAAGACTTGCTCCTGGGCTTCCCGACCCCAGCGCCCCAGTTCTCTGTCCGTCTTACCGTTCCCCTCCCCCTCCACACCCAGAAATAGCCCGCGACACCAGGCGGCCTCAGGCTTCCTCAGGGGCGGGGGAGGGGGCCGCCCGAGGAAGCAGGAGGGTCCCCTTTGAATGCCTCTCGGAGGGAGGGCAATGGCTCGGGGCTGGCAAGGAAGTGGAACCCGGTCTTAGTGGGGAGCAGGCGGCTGACTCCCGGCCGGGTGTATTTTTAATGTCTGTACTGGAAAAGCAGAACACTGAGGGAGATGGGGGCGCTGAGGCCGCCGAGGCTGGTGGCTGGTAGATCCGTGGCCCACCATTAGCTCCTTTAGCTTTCTGTTTGGGAAGAGTTGGTGGTTCTGTGACTTCTGCGCAGTCCAGGTGGGCTTCTATCCCTACCCCATTTCAATTCCTCTTTCCCTATCTGGGCTGGAGCATTTCCTCACTGCCAAAGCCGCAGAAACTTTCACTGGATGATTTTAAGATAAAGGTGGGTGTGCCCATGAGGGTGGGGTGCTGTGGACAAAGCACTAGAAAAGTTGATTAGGCTTCAGGGTGGGATGTAGGGGGTTGGCAAGCAGGGCAGTAAGATCCCTGCTGCCCCTGTCCAGCCCCTTCCCCAGCAGCCCGTGGGAGTGCCCCTTTTGCCAGGGATGGGGGAACTGAGGCAGGAACGTGCTGCTGCTGGCCTTCCTATGAGGTGGTGGGGCCCGACACCCAGACAGTACTCCTTGTGCCTTGCCCTGCCTCCCTTCTCCTCCTCTTTCTGGCCTGGATCCCAGGCGGCTGTGACCTTTCTCAGTTTGGCCAGCAGGCTAGAGAGGGTGTGTGTGTGTGTGTAAGGTGGGGGTTATTCCAGGACCTGGTCTGGTGTCCAACCTGATGTGGTCACTCTGGCCTGGCAGGGTCATCAACGCGGGCAAAAGCCGGCACAATGAGGACCAGGCTTGCTGTGAGGTGGTGTATGTGGAAGGACGGAGGAGTGTTTCAGGGGCACCTGGGGAGCCTAGCCAAGGCCAGGTAAGCCCCCACCGCCTTCCCTTGACTCCAGAGATATGGTAACACCTCTTCCCGGGGATTCTGGCATCCTGTTTTAAATCTCAGACCTAACTAACTCCTAACTCACTAGCTTTCTACCTCTGGCACAGAACTGGCATTGACCAATTAGAATGTCAGTGTAAATATTCAGTTTACCACTTAGAGTATAAGTCCTCCCATCTTTATGGATGGTTTAATTCATTGCCAGTGTTTATTTTTGTGTCTTTTATCCTCTGAGTTTGGCTTTTTTGATGCTTTACTTTCTGACACATAATAGGTCCTTGGTAAATGAGCAAATAAATCTAATTTACTTTTCATACCAAACTCTGACCTCTTCTCTGATGTTTACATGGTTGCCCAGAGTCTTGCTCTTCTTCTCCTTGCATCACACACACACAATCCCTTATTCACCTCCAACTTTTCCTCCTCCAGGGACTCTGCTTCTACTACTGGGGCCTGTTTGATGGGCATGCAGGGGGGGGGAGCTGCTGAAATGGCCTCCAGGCTCCTGCATCGCCACATCCGGGAGCAGCTAAAGGACCTGGTAGAGATACTCCAGGACCCCTCGCCACCTCCTCTCTGCCTCCCGTCTACCCCAGGAGCCCCAGGTTCCTCTGATTCTTCTTACTTGGTTGGTTCTCAGTCCTGCTGGTCTTCACAGAAGGAAGTGACCCATGAGAGCCTGGTAGTGGGGGCCATTGAGAATGCCTTCCAGTTCATGGTGAGTGGGTGCCCCCCCCCCAAGCAGGAGCCTGCTAGGCAGATACTCTGGTCCACTGTGTACAGAAATCAAGTGGTGTGAGGGGTCCTGAGTACCCACAACACCTTGGAGGGCCTGAGCAGAGCTTGGTTCAGAGGGGAGGAAAGAGGGGGTTACACCCATGTCTGCCCTCCTCTCCTCTAGGGTGGCTTGGCTGGGCCAGTTTATTTCTGCAGTTGGGGGCGGTGGTTGTGTACCTGGAAACTCTCCTTCATTCACCCCCTCTGACCCTTCCTCACATGGCAGGATGAGCAGATGGCCCGGGAGCGGCGTGGCCACCAAGTGGAGGGGGGGCTGCTGTGCACTGGTTGTGGTCTACTTGCTAGGCAAGGTGTATGTGGCCAATGCAGGTGACAGCAGGTATGGGGAGCAGGGTTTGAGAATGCTTACAGGGGGTCACACATGCTGGGATGGGGGGAATAGAAGAGAATGAGGCGGTGGGTGTTAAAAAAATCAAAAACCAGAGAGAAGGATGGTGTCAGGAGCAGTCACAGCCATAAGGGATGGCCTGAAATAGCCACGAGGGGAGGAAAGATGGGGGTCTGGCTGAGGAACCCCTAGGGTCATTGTGGGGAAGGCCTGGTCTTTCTGGAATTCTCCACAAGGGGGCTGAGGAGAGCCTGGCCCAAACCTTTTCTTTCTCTGGGCAGAGCCATCATTGTCCGGAATGGTGAAATCATTCCAATGTCCCGGGAGTTCACCCCGGAGACTGAGCGCCAGCGTCTTCAGCTGCTTGTAAGTAGGAACTAACCTCCCTGCTCCCATTCTTTGTTGACTCTCGTGGCTCTCTATAGCCTATGCTATCCCCCCCTACCCCCACCACCGCTGGGAAAGCCCCTCTACTCTGCAGAAAAGGGCTGAGCTGGTGGTGTATGTGGCAGGAAGGAACGTGGGCTACTCCACTGTGGCCCCCGCTGAGGAAGGAAGTGGAGTCAGAGGTGGGGAAAGGAAGTAGCAAAGGCCCCTGAAAGGCAGGATGGTTTAGTGCTTTAAAGGACTGACTCTGGAGCTGGACCGCCTGGGATTGAACCCCAGTTCGAGTCCTTTGCTAATTGTCGGACCTGCAGATGGTTCCCTTAACTTGAGTCAGTAGCTCCTGCCTTCAGGGTCATGAGGTTAGGCGAGTTCATACACCTTATTTGTATTAGAACAATGCATGGCACCTGGCAAAGAAAGCCCACTTAAGGCCCTGCAGTAATTAACATCATCTACGCGCCAGGGTGTGCGCTAAGCCTAATGCCTCCCCGGGCCTCTGCTCTGTCCGGCTGCTCCCGACCCCAGGGCTTCCTGAAACCAGAGCTGCTAGGTGGTGAATTCACCCACCTTGAGTTCCCCCGCAGAATTCAGCCGAAGGAGCTGGGCCAGAGGATGCTGTACCGGGACCAGAACATGACCGGCTGGTAACACTTCCCTCTGAGCTGGGGCCCATTCCCATGGCAACACAACCAGTCCCTCACCAGCAGCAAGGTGGAAGCCGGAGGCGGGTCGGTGGGGGGGGATTGGGGGGATGTCCTTCTTAGGGGTTTGTGTGAGGGGCGTGGCTCCTCTGGGAGAGGGGCTTTGATGCCTGGGTGATGCCTCCTCTACTCCCCCCCTCCCCAGGGCCTACAAAAAGATCGAGCTGGAGGATCTCAGGTTTCCTCTGGTCTGTGGGGAGGGCAAAAAGGTAAACATGGTAGAGGTGGGAGAGGGCAGGAGGACCCACCACAACTTGTCTAGGGAGGTGGAGGTTCTACCCCAGGGCAGGAGTGGGAGGGCCCACAGCTTCAGAGGCTGGGAGAGGGCCAGGGTAGCACCCATGCTCATTCCCTTTAGGCTCGTGTGATGGCCACCATCGGGGTGACCCGGGGCTTGGGAGACCACAACCTCAAGGTCTGCAGCTCCACTCTGCCCATTAAGCCCTTCCTCTCCTGCTTCCCGGAGGTGAGCCGTATGGGGGCTTCCTCAACTAGACCTTTCCCCCTCCGGGGGCCCAAGCTGGTTTTCTTCCAGGGTCCCTTTGTCCCGCAGCTTCTTCTCCACTCTCTTCTCCACTCTCTTCTCCCTGCCAGGTGCGAGTGTACGACCTGACACAGTATGAGCACTGCCCAGATGACGTGCTAGTCCTGGGAACAGATGGACTGTGGGATGTCACCAGTGACTGTGAGGTAGCTGCCACTGTGGACAGGGTGCTGTCAGCCTATGAGCCCAATGACTCCAGCAGGTAGGGCTTGTGTGGAGGTGCAGGGATGACAGTGGGGAAGGTAGGGGCAAAGGGAAGCAATGCTTGGGGACCCACCTGAGGGCGTGTGTATCGATCTTCCCGTATACATGTTGGAACATGAGTGCACGTGTGCTCCTGGCAGGTACACAGCTCTGGCCCAAGCTCTGGTCCTGGGGGCCCGGGGCACTCCCCGGGACCGTGGCTGGCGTCTCCCCAACAACAAGCTGGGTTCCGGGGATGACATCTCGGTCTTCGTCATCCCCCTGGGGGGGGCCAGGCAGTTACTCCTGAGGGGCTCAGCCCCACCCCTTCCACCACCATCCTAGCCCCTCTGTGCTAACCCTCTGCCAACCCAGACTCTGAACTTGTCTCCCTCACCTTCTTTAGCGCTAATGTAAGGAGTGTCAATTTGATCCAGAATTAATAGCTAGTGGCAAATAAACCCAATGGATAAAAATGTGTGTCTTTATTTACTTTGATGAGAAACGAAAAGGCTCTTTCAGGTGGTGCAAAGCTGTCCTAAAAATGTAGCGCTCCCAGTTTCCGTCTTCAACCTCCGCTTGTCCCACTCCACGTGCCCTCATCCACTTCTATGGCTTCACCCACCTGGTGGTGTTTTCCAAGTCAGTATTTCCCCCCCAGATTGTTCATTGTTCCTGAGCTTTAGGCCCGCGTGTCCTAGCCGTCTCCTGAACATCTAGACATCCCACAGGCATTCCAACTCCACGTACTTCAAACAGAATCCACCATGGCCCTACAAACGTGTGCCCTCTCCTGGTTCATCATGTCCATGGGCACCAGCTCTTCAGCCCAAGTTAAAAATCTTGGCGCTGGTCACCTTTGGCTTCTGGCTTTTACCCAGCAAGTGAATCAATCAGGACATGCCATTGATTACATACCACACAATATATTTCCTATTCGTCCACCTAGCCCCACTCCTACTGTTATTACCACATTAGGCTCCTAACCATGTCTCCAGGTCATGTCCCTATATTCCCGAATGTGATCTTGCTGCAGTGTGAATCTAAGTTGGTTCTTGAGAGAACATTTCAGTGGCTCCCTACTGCCCCTAGGCCAAAATCAACACCCAACTGCTGAGTGTGGCATCCAAGGACATTCACCATTTGTCCATTGTGTCCTCCTCTAGCCCTGTCTTTCCGCCCAGTCGCTACCCTCCTGGGGGTTCCATAACTCTTGGGGCCTGTTGGGGCTCCAGCCCATTTAATATCTACTCATCACCTTATCTGGAAGACTTCACTTGTCCTTCAGAGATGGGTATCCCATAGTCCATGCGTGCCCCCAGGACAGCCACTGCATCCTGTAAATACAGCTGTCTACATGGAGGAGCAGTGAAGGGCGGAGGCTCTAGAGTCCTGTTCCCCTGGTCCTCTGCAACCTCTCTGAGCCTCAGTTTGCTTCTCAGCAAAATGGGAGTAAAAGTGCTTCCACAGAGTTGTCTTAAGGACTTAAATCTGAATGTGGAGTCAGGTACATGCAATAAGGGTTCAGTAACTTGATATCTTTAAGTTGTGTGTTTCGAATTTAGACTGTAAGTTCTTAGATGACCCAAATCAATCGGAACTGAGCATGTAGCTCTCAGTTCACACTCAGTGTGTATTTATGGCGTGGGTGAAGAGGCCTGGGGGCCAGAGTTCCCTGGACCTCAGCTTACTCATTTATCAAATGTGTGGGCTGCACTTCAGAGCTTTAAAATCTACCTGACTTCTGACATTCATTCATTCAGACAATATTTTTGTAAAACTTAGGTGCCACACAGCGTGCCAGTTAGTGGGGAGGGACAGGAGGAGCTTAAAGGACATCAGGGAGAGAGCACCAACCCTGAAGCCAGGCAGGCCTGACTATCTGAACTCTCACTCTGCTCCATACACACCGCAAAAGTTTCGGCAAGCCCCTTAACTTCTTAGTTAAGGAGAGAAAGTTCAAGAGAAACTAAGAAACTTAGTTTCCTTGCAGGCAAAAGGAGATGGGTACACTTAACCCAAAGATCCCCGATGAGCTCTCAAAGGGCTGAGCTGTGTAGCAAACAGGTCACAAACTAATGAAGTAGCGGCAGACTTCTCATCCTCCGTTGTCATCCACCTCAGGAGGAAAAGAGACACACGCGTAGGTAAATAACCCAATGCGACACATCAGCTTGGGCCAAGTGTCCCTAGCGGCACCGAAATAACGCACTGGGGGGGGTGGGTAGAAGCTGACTTCCCAGCTGGGGATCAGGAAAGGCCTCCAGGAATGCCCTTTGAGGGGTACGCAGTAATTGGACTCAAGGAAATTCCAGGCAGGGGGAAGGGAATTGTCAAGTGGAAAGGGGGCCTGGGTCTCAAAGGGTCTGAAAAGTCCTCAGGGCTGGGGCGTGATGTTGGGCAGTACTTACACGACAGGATTTTACGAGCGGGGGCGGGGGGGGGCGTCTTCCGCAGACCCCTCCCGCGAGGTCCCGGGAGGTGTAGGCGCGCGTGGCGGGTTGGCCACGGGAGGGCAGCAGCGGCCCTTTCCCGACCCCACCCCGAGCGCCTCGCAACTTTCCCGACGCCGGTCCGCCCCTGGGGGCTGGAAGGCTGGGTAGAGGCTGGAAGGCTGGGTAGAGGCTGGGTCTTCGAGGGGTCCCGCCCGCCGCCCACTCCCCGACCGCCCGTCGATCCCACCCTCGACCCCCGCTAGTAGCCTGGGCAAGCCGCGGAGGCCCCAGGCTGGGCGGTGGGCAGGCGGAGCCAAGGGCCGACCCCCCGCCCCCGGCCGGTCCCTCCCCCTGGCGGTCCCGCCTCTCCCCGCAGCGGCGCTGAAGGAGGGCGGGGCAGGGCCCCCCGGGTCAGTCTCAGCCTCCGGCACTGGCCGCGCAGCTGGAGGCGGCGGAGCGGAAGGTACCCGGGGCCGGGGGCTGGGGTGGCGGGGTGTCCCAGGAACTCGTTCCCGGGAGAGCACTTTTCGCCCTCCTCCGCTTGGCCGGAGCTCGGGCCGCCGGGAGGGGAGGGGGCTTCGGCCAGAGCGCGGGCCGCCCTCCTTCCCCTGGGACGCGCGGCGTCGGGACTGTGCGGGAGTCGGCCGGGCTGGCCCCTCCCTGGGCCGCGGCGAGGGCTCTCCCCCACCCCACCACGGGAACTGCCCGGCGGGGCCTCTGGCCTCCTGTGTCCGAGCCTGTGTCCCTGCCCTTCCCCGCCCGGCTTCCCGGAATCTGTCCCGCCGGGCGAGAAGCCAGGAGGCAACTTGGGTCTCCGCGAGGGAGCCTCAGTGCAGGCGCTCAGACTCGCAGGCGGGTCTTCCCGATGTGGACCTGGGCCGGGTGTGGGTCTAGGCTCGAATCCGGCTGGAGGTGGGAATTCCCCCCAGACCGGGCCGGCGGAATGGCGGGAATAGGGTCGTGGTGTGACCGAGTGGGGCCTGCCACAGCTCCCAGAGGTCTGGACGCCTCCCTAGACGGTTCCATGGAGTGTGCCTGGGGCGGGATGTAGGGGTGGTTGGGAAGGATCTCGCTCGTTTTTATGTATGCAGCAATCTCCTCCCTTCCACACCCCTCCCTCCCTGCACCCCCACAGACCTGGCCGGAGATTATCCTGGGGCTTTGTGCTGGGAGGGTCCGAGGCTGAGTCCTGCGCTCTCTTCTGGTTTTAAAGTTGAGGTGGTATCGGATTCGTTCTCTGGCCCTCAGGGCTGGCCTACAGGGGACAGCCCAGCTCTGGGTCATCTGGAAATCTAGAGAATGATTGAGGAAATGGTGGGATGTCTTGTCTGCAGGCAGCACCCAGGAGCTTCAGGCTCCATTCCAGCCTCTGTGTCAGGTCGGGGTGGGGTCGGGAAAGGGCCGCTGCTGACGGTCTTAGGGTCAGTGGGGCAGTTCTTCTGGCGCTGCCTCTCACAGGGAGCTGTTTTCCTTGCCATGTTGGCCTTGGGCCTAGTGGCCTGGCCTGGGCCTAGGCCAGCTGCTCTTCTTGTCCAATGAGAGCCGGAAGGGAAAGTTTTCTCATTGAGCTGGGGGCTCCAGGTCACTTAATGCATGCCCTTGCCTCTGAATTCTGTCCTGTGCCTCCCACCATCTGGTGCCACTGAGACTAACCTGCTGTAGGAGGCCAGTGGCATGCTCACACCTAAGCAGCTGTACTCGCCATGGTGGTGACTGTCACCATAGTGGTCATGTCCCAGATGGGGCTGCTCCAGCCTGTTTTTGCACTGCTGGACTAGTGGAACTAGCAGGAGTGGGGGGAGTTGATCCCCTGGGCAGAATTTCCAGGGAGAACCCCCTTTCTGAAGGTGGTTTCCATTTTTGAAAGGATCTACTGGCATGGTGAATGCCTTCTTGCCTGTCTCTCGGGGTACCGGGAAGGGAGCCCCTTTTGTGGTGGGGAGAGTGTGGCCGTATCCTCTCAACTCCTATAAATTCTCTCTGACTCATATCCACTTCTCTCATCCCAGTTTTGTGCCCTTGTGTGTGTGTGTGTGTGTGTGTGTCTGTGTGTGTTTGAGAGGAGGGAGGCCACCCAGGATCCCACCGTTTGGAGAGAACCAGTTTTGGGCTTGGAGTATTCTCTTTCCTAAAACGCAGCCCAAGCCAGGGCTGTGGGGTGGTGGTGGTCTGTGGGGAGTACAGGAGTTCAGCCCAGTTTGACAGGATGTGGGACTGAGAGAAAAAGCCAGGTTTGGGGCTGAGATCAGGTTACCATCCCCTTCTCTCTTAACTGCTCGCTGCCTGGTTGGTGAGGCGACTGGCCCCTGTTCAGCTCTTTTTGGGAGCTCCTCCCAGCTCCGGCTCCGGTTCTAGCCCCCTCCCCCTTCCCAACAGCCTCGATGGCCATCTAGGCTCCGCAGCCCGCCCTCTCTTCCTTCCAGGCTGGAGGCCTGGGAACCTCAGATGGCTTGGAGGGCAGCTGCTCTCCCCAGGGAGGGAGGAAGTGAGGCTCAGTTCAGGGGCAGGGAGGCCGGGTAGGTGTGATGAACTGTGCAGATGCTCGCTTGGGTGTGTTGGGGGCCGGGGACATACGGAAACCTCAGGAAGCTGACTCTTTGCCCTGAGTCACAGGGAGGGGTGGTGGGCAGGGCCTGGGGGTGAGCTGGACGGAGAGTGGGGGAAGGGGCTGTTCCAGAGGATGGGTGGAGGTGATTCCCTAGTGGATTATTCTCGGTCACTCTGCTGTGGTGGATGTGTGGCTCCCTACAGTGTGGTCATTGTCCCCTGCCTGGGGCTGAGTGACCCAGTGTTGCTGCCAGGCCCAGGAGGAAGGGGGGGGGGGGGGGAGACTGCCCCAATGTGGGCTGTGGGCACTGCCGGGACTGAGCCTCCTTTGTGTGACTCGGGGCTGGCTTTGGGGACTGGGCTGGGGTGGGCCAGGGAAGCCGGTTGGCTGCTGCGGCCCTCTGTCTGGGTTTCCCTGCCTCCTCTTTTTCCCATAGCTGGGGTGATAGGTAGAAAAGGCAACAGACTCCAGAGTCACACAGCCCTGTGTGCCCTGAATGCCATCCCTGTCATGACTCGGAACACACATTGTAACCTTCCTGAGCCTCACTTTCCTAGTGTGTCGGAATGGGAAGGAAGCATGCCATCCACCTTTGCAGGCTTCCGGGACTGAGGGAGATGATCTTTGTCCGAATGCTCAGGACGCTTTCCCTTACCCACCTGTCACCTGGTCGTTGCTTCTGCCAGCCTGTGGGAGAGGGACTCCTCGCTTGTGGCGAGGCAGGCATGACTTGTCCTGAGTGAGGGACGATGTGTTCTTGATTGGACCCTAGTGATTATGAAACTTTAAAAAAGTACCAAATCCTGCGTGAAGTCTGACTTGAAGGCCTGGTATATATACCAGATTCAAGCTGCCTCTTCCGGGCATGTCCCTAATCCCCGAGCACCCCTCTAAGTGTCCAGAACCCCACAGTTGGCTCCCAGGTGAGTGGCTCTCCCACCTTCATATTCTGACCTGTCTGGGGAGTCCTGCTCCTGCTCCTGCCCCAGAGATTACGATTTCAAGATCAGTTGTCTGAACGATTGGTTCTTGGCAAGAACACACTTGAGCAGGCCCCTTTCCCTCCCTTTGCTGGAGGCTTTGTTTCCAGGTCTTGGGGAGCCCCCAAAGAAACGTTCTTGGTTTTACTGGCTTTTCCCCAAACCCACCCTGCCTTTTTCCTGTCAGCCCCAGCCATGGCTGCGATCCGAAAGAAGCTGGTGATTGTGGGGGATGGGGCCTGTGGGAAGACCTGCCTCCTCATCGTCTTCAGCAAGGATCAGTTCCCCGAAGTCTACGTCCCCACGGTCTTCGAGAACTACATCGCAGACATAGAGGTGGACGGCAAACAGGTGAAGGCCAAGAACCCTTCTTGTCTCCCCCTGGGAGCCCCACCCTGTTGCTGTAGACCTTGGATAGCCTTCCTCACCGCCCACCCACCCCTTCCTCCACTCTCCCTGCTGGAACCAGTGCAAGTTAGGAAGCGAAATTGTAGTTTTAGGAAACCTAGCCACACTTCCTGGGTCTCTACGCCCTGACTCTGTAATCTGGGCCTGCTCCTTTTGCCTCTGAGTTTAAGCCCCTCTGACTGCAAAATGGGGAGTGGTAAGGCTTCCTTCAAAAGGCTTTGTGACTTAAAATCAAATTGTGGTGCTCACAACAGCTCATAAGCTACATACAGATCAAGCGCCCATGTCTCAGGGCGCTTGTTTCTAGAAACTCACCAAATCTATACTGCGGGACGGTGACTCGCATTGTCCCTGGCACACACCAAGTGCTCAAGAGATAGCTGTTGAGTGAACCTAAAGGACCCATGGTTTCAGAGGACCTCTGGGTGGCCAGGGAGGGGGTGGAACTGGGACCTGCAGGCAGCTACTCACTGGCCCCCTGTGGCAGGTGGAGCTGGCGCTGTGGGACACAGCCGGGCAGGAGGACTACGATCGGCTGCGGCCTCTCTCCTACCCGGACACTGATGTCATCCTCATGTGCTTCTCCATCGACAGCCCCGACAGCCTGGGTGAGGTGGGGGTGAGGGTGATGGAGGAAGGGCACGGGGGAGCCCTTGGAATCAGCCACCCCGAGGTAGCTCATCTTGGCTCATTTCAGCCACCTTCCGAGACAGGGTGCTGTTAGCCACCTGTGCTGGGGCCGGGGTGGGGAGGTGGGGGCTCTGGTCCTTGGGAGGGCTCAGAGGGGGTCCTGTGGGGGCGGGGGGGGGCGCTCTGAGCTGTTCAAGGGACTGTTGTGCCCTAGAACCTCTAACAACTGCTCTTGGGAGAGAAGGGAGCCCCAGGGGGCGGGGGGGGGAGGGTTTCTAGCCTAAGTGGAGGCACCGACACCTGCTGGGACGTGTCTGTGCAGAAAACATTCCTGAGAAGTGGACCCCGGAGGTGAAGCACTTCTGCCCCAACGTGCCCATCATCCTAGTGGGGAATAAGAAGGACCTAAGGCAAGACGAACATACCAGGAGAGAGCTGGCCAAGATGAAGCAGGTGGGTAGGGCAGCCAGGCCGGGAGCCCCTGGAGTGAGGCCTACACTCCAGCTGACCTCTCTCGTGAGGAAGAACCGGAAGGGCCCTTTGTCTCCTGTCCAGTGTCTGATGAAATGTGGTCAAAATCGTGACTTGTCCAAGGTCACTTGTCATTTCAATGTCATCTATTGTCCCTTCCTGTTGAGTCAGGACTATTAAGAGGCGTACCCACCCCCAAAAGCAGCTTCTTACAATAGGTGTTTTGCTTGGGGTATGCAGGTTGGGCCATCAGTGTATACCTGGGAGGTGTGAGCAGACATGGACGGGGAAGGCGGGCATTGGAAATGGCCTGGAGAGTGAGGGTGCTGGCTTATCTGGGAAGTGGCTCTCTGGCCAGAGGACTAGGGCTTATTACAGAAGTTGCCAGGACGAGGAATATGGATTTTCCCAGAAGGATAATTATGGCCAAGTCCTAAACCTGGTCCCACCTGTGTTAGAGAAATTCTTTCGGTAGAGCATGGGGTGTGAGAACTGTGGTGGGGAAGGTTGGTTAGGAGGCAGCAGATACTATTTGGGCCAGAGGAGGATGTACCATGGGGTAACTGGGCCAAGGGAGGCCATTTTTAATGTAAATGTCTTGGGTCCTCACCCAGTAACTATCCAGGGAGGCTGGGACTTGGGTGCTTTGTTGGTTGAGGGCTGGTGGAGGTATTTGTTCTAGTCACTACACCTTACAGGTCAAATGGGGAGAGGTACACTTGGCCACCAGCTTCCTTTGACATCTAGCCTTCTGTCTTCTCAGGAACCTGTGCGATCTGAGGAGGGCCGGGACATGGCGAACCGGATCAGTGCCTTTGGCTACCTCGAGTGCTCAGCCAAGACCAAGGAGGGGGTGAGGGAGGTATTCGAGATGGCCACTCGGGCCGGCCTCCAGGTTCGCAAGAATAAGCGCAGGAGGGGTTGTCCCATTCTCTGAGACCATCGAGGCCTCCCCTCTTCCCCCCCCTTCCTTCCACAGGGGGCAGAAGCTGCCATTTCCTGGTCCCACCCCCTTAGGGCTCCTTGGCAAAGGCTCCCTTTTCAGTTCCCTCCTGCCCAGGACTGCATCTGAGTTCCCCAGCCCCACTGGCCCCCAAGGTGATGGTGGTAGGTGGCTCTCCCTCCACACTCTGGGTACCTAGGGCAATTCCCTGCCCTTTGGAGTAGAGTCCCTCCTCCAGCTGCCTTGGTCCAGGGGTGGGGCTCTGGATCCCTTTGGCCTTCCCCAGAGGATCATCACACACCAGCACTTTATACACTTCTGGCTCACAGGAGTGTCTGGGGTAGGGGACTTGGAGGGTGCAACCCTGAGCCCCGGGTCTCTGGCTCTACTTGGGGGGGGGGGGGCATGAATAAAGGCCACAGGCTCCTACGTGTGTGATAGCTTCCTGTCTGTCTCTTCCTGGTCCCTATCTTGGCTGTGAGCTGAGTCCCATCTCTAAGTTGCTTGCCAGGCTGGCCCCCAGTCTGCAAAGGCAGGACTCCCCAGCAGGCAGGGTGGAGTCTGGGAGCAAAGGATGAGGTCATGCCTGGCTCTGGGCCTTGGAGGCGGGTGAGGGGAGTGGTCTGGAGCAGGGGCTAAACTTAGAAGCTTGTGGGTGGCTTCCTTGCCACCTCCCACTGGGTTTCCTCCCCCTGGACCTGGGGGCTGGGTTCCTCTCTGGCGTGGAGGGGTAAGGCCCAGGGCAGGGTGACAGTCCCATCCTCCCCTCTGGGGTCCGCTTGGGAGCTCAGGAAGGCCACAAGGCCAGAGGTGCCAGGCTGAGGAGACAAGGAGGCTTTTGCATAGAACAAGATTTTTGTTTTCAGTTTTTCTTCCTCCCCCTTCCCCCAATTGTTAGCAGCTTGATGTGTCATTCTCCCCAGCGGGGGAGGGGGTGGAATGGCACGGACTGTAAACTCCCTCCCCCAGCCTTCCTGTCCTGCAGAGGGGCAGCTTGGCTGGGCTCTGGTTCAGGCTGGGTTCTGGTTCAGGGTCGGGTGGGCGGTTAAGGCTTGGCTGGTGTGAGAAGGCTGTCTCCTGTGTCTTCAGAGCTCATTCCTCCACTCTGGCTCTACTTGCAGGGACAGGCCATCTTCTCCCTCCCGCTCCTGGGGGAGGTAGTCGTGACTTTGGGGCCCTAGAAAGAAAAAGAGGTGAGCCTGTCTTCCTTAGCTCCTCCCCTTGTGCTGTCCCCTACCTGGCCCCGCCATACCTGAGATAGAGGACCTGAGCTTGCTCAGGCCTTGGAGCAAGTTCTGTCCCTGCTGCAGGTCCAGTTTGGCAGGGAATGGGCAGCCGGTGTACCCCCCGTTTTCTTTACAGAACTCCAGGAATCTGTGGGGTACAGGGACATTCACACACACACAGCTGTGCAGGCCTGGCCGAGGCGCAGCTTGGTCCTACTACACTGGCCTGTGCCTCTGGGTGAGCAGCTTATCCTCAGTGAGGCAACTTAAAGGGGGCTACTGAGGACCACTAGATGAACCCACTGAATAGACCTGAGGATTAACTGAGCCACAAGGAGGTGCTTAATATAGCTGCACCTGCCCCAGGCTCGGGGTGGTGGCTCCCGAGAGGGATTATGGGGGCGCCAATGCTCACACTTTCCAGTCAGGGTCATGGCCCAGGAGGAGCGGGTTGCCCACCACGATGAGCAAAGCCTTGGCCCGGGTCACAGCCACGTTGAACCTCTGGAAGGAAGGAGTGCTAGGGTCAGAGGAGGGAAGGACCTGAAGGAAGGAATCGCTCACACCAGCCACCAGCCCTCAAACCTTGGGGTTCTTAAGGAAACCGAGGTTGAAGTCCAGATCCAGCTGCACAAAGCTCTGGCTGCTCCGCACGGTGGAGATGAGGATGACGCTGCGTTCTTGGCCTTGGAACTCTTCCACGGAGCCCACCTGGAGGGTGAGAGACAGGGCCTGCAACCTGGGGCTCGCAGGGGAAATCGAGGGCCACGCCCCCTCCTCGGGGAGCCTGAGCACCAAGGCGAGTGCAGAGACCTCCTGGGCATTTGTCACAGTGGAGGGACTGAGCAGGAAAGAGGGCATGAGGATTGCCCTGGAAGCTGAAACCTGAAAGGGGAGTCCAGGTAAAGGGGTGCAGGCTAGAAAGGGTTCTCAGCCAAGAAACAGAGCTGCAAGGACTTGGTAACCCAGAACAGTGGTTTTCAAACTTCCTGAAAAACAATCGCTAAGTACTTATAGACAAACTGGAGGCCTTTAAACCTTCAAGCACCGGTTTTCCATCCTGGCCATGTGCTAGATCACCTGAGGAGCCATAAAAAAATGGCCCTGCCCTGGCTCTGTCCCCAGAGAGCCATGCCAGCAGACCAGGTGTGGCTCTGGCCCCGGCTGCTAAAAGCTTTCTAGGTGATTCTTATCCGCAGCCAGGGGCAAGGACCGTCACCTGAAGAGTCAAGGTGCAGACTCACTCATAGGGTGGGAATGGTGAGCGGGGCACACCACCACGTGACAGGGCAGGCAAGCTGGGAGTTGGGACTTGAACCTCAGGGCAGAGGCCTCAGACAGCCAGCCTACAGCTAAGAATCAAGAATCTGCTGGGGTGCTTCTTGGTCCCAGCCCAGGACGACAAGCCAACAAGCTGGGATCTGCAGGAGTGAGGGCCAGGGTGAGCCCCCTTGGGTCTCAGGCAGTTAGGGTGGGGCGCCTGGGGAAGTCTCTGGAAGCGGAGGGAAGTGTGGGGAGGGTGAAACAGTGTTGAGTGTCACCTTCAAGTCTTTGATGTCATCCAGTCCCCGAAGCTCCTTGTCAAGTCTGGTGATGCAATGACGGATTTTTTCCACCTGGAAGATGGGGACAGGTGCCTTTCTTTCATGCCATTACCCCAGTGCAACAGGGAGCCAGGCAGGAGGCCAGGGAGCTGAGGGAGGGGGGGCAAAGAGGGAGGGACAGCTGACAGCTGAGCTCTTCTGAGCTCAGCAGAGGCCTGAGCTCCTGGAATCTCCATCTAGTGGTCTGGCTATGGAGGAGGTAGGGTCTAGTTGCCGGGGCGGGGGTGGGGGGCGGAGGTGTCACACCCTCAACAGGAACTGAGGGCCTGACCTGCTTCCGATAGGGAGAGATGACGCCCACACTTCGGGGGCTCAGGCGGGCTTTGCCCTTCTTGGAGGAGGGGGCCAGGAGCAGCTTCAGGTAGGAGGTCACTGTGGCAGCCTCTTCTGGATTGAAGAAGGATGGACTGTTGCCCTCACGCTCGTCCTTGCCCATTACGCCGTGAAAGATGATGGGAAAGCCCTGGATAAGGGTCAGGGGAAACCTTCAGCCAGACCACCTGTGTCCCTTCTCTCCCAGCCCCACACCCACCTAGGGAATGTGGGATACCGGGCCAAGGGGACAAAGCCTGTGACTTTTGCTCAGACCCACCTCCTACCTTGTACCTTCAGTATAAGGGAAGCTAGGATACAGGGGCGGCAGCCTGAGCCCCTGCCCTGTTCAGCCTCACCTGTTGAGGCAAACCCTCCCAGCGGCAGAAGCGCTCTCGGTCCACAACGTCAGCACAGGCCTGCAGCTCTCCTTCATAATAGAGTTGGTTAGGAATGTCCAGTATGGTGGGGTGGGACCTGGGGGGCAGGAGGAGGAAGATTACTTCCACCCCACCTTTGGGGTCCCCCCACGGCATCCCCTTGCCGCCCACCCTCTGTGGACGGCAGACTTGCGGGACTACAGTGTGCGGCTGGACACTGGTGCTAGTCAGAGAGCATCTGGTCCATGGATTTCACGGGCCAGTCAAATTTAAAAGGAAACTACAAGAAAGGGGGAACCCATCCTCAGGTTTCCATTTTGTCAAGGAAGGACAGTACAAAACCAATTTTCATCTACTACTGCCATGATTTGATGAAATAACGTGTTAACCCTAAAAGAAAGAATAACACAACAGCTACCGCTGGGTGAATGCTCAGTGGGACTTAGCGAGGAACTAAGAGCTCAGAAATTCATCTGAGCATTTTAGGTACATGAACTCCTCGACTAAATCAGGTACAGCTCTTTAATCTGAATAACGATTAGGTTTATTTGAAAAGCCACACTGTCCGGATTTTCCTGATTTCCCCTCAGACTGCCGGGAGACCAGACAAACCCCCCAATACATGGATAAGCAAACTGCTCTAGAGTGAAGCCACTTGCGAGGTCAGCCCGTGAGCAGCAGTGATGGGGCTAGAACGGAGGTCATGGGATGCCCATGGCCCACCCCCAAGCTCTGAGCAGCGTGCCGGTAGGAGGGAGCCCTGGGCAGGGACTGTGCGGAGCGGGTGAAGGCGCAGACTGGCAGGCACGGTGAGGGGCAGGGTACCTGTAGTTGCGCAGCAGCTTGGTTATGAACTGGGGGTCATAGCCACTGGAGCCCTTCTTGTATAGGGTGTTGTAGGTCAGCAGCCGCTCCAGCAGGGAGTAGCCCAGCCCATGCTTCTGGGTCAGCGGGGAGCGCAGCACAGGCCCCAGCTGCCTAGGGTCTCCTGCCAGCACCAGCTGCCCTCCCGGATTGTCTGTTTCCTTGACTTCCATCAGCCCTGAGAGGCGGGGTGTCGTGGGGACAAAGTTAAGCAGTGGGACCACCCCCAACCCCATGCAGCATGGTTCACACGCAGCCCGCCCTGAACCCCTCACCTGCTATGGCCACCAGACTCTCAGGCTCCATGGAGTGGCCGGCCTCGTCGATGAAGATGTGTGTGAAGTGATCGATGGGAAACTGAGCTGAGACCAGCCTGGGAAGCATCAAGCAGACCAGGGGTCACATCCAGGCACCTGACCACCAAACCGAATGCCCACCCAGGCCGGCCTCTCGCCCCGCTGCCAGGCACCGTTCTTCCCCAGCCTCCTTCCTTAACACACACGATACACACACACACACACACACACACACACACACACACACACACTTCCCACCTGCTGGCCGTGATGAGCGTGGTAATCAAGACTCGATATTCCTGTAGCTTCTTCTTGGCGGGAAACACATAATCCCCCTTCGTTGGATCCCAGTTACAGCAGGGCTGTAGGGTGCGAAGGTACGGGGGAAATCAGCCAACTCTGCCCGTCCTCACCCTCATGCTGGCTCTGGGTCTCCTAGGCCATTTTATTCAGCCCCTCACTTCCCACACAGGGAAACGGAAGGCCCAAGAGTGGTCCCGACCCACCCAAGCTCCCACAGCAAGTATCAGAATCCAGGTAACCTCATTTCCTGGCCCCAGCATCCACCCTGAGCCATACCTAGCTAGCACTTGCCGTCCCTCAGCCCAGCACACATCTCCAGGTACCTTGATGTCCTCGGGCACCATGCGGATGTCCCTGCTGGGGGCCAGGAGGCGGTAGATGGAGCTGGGCAGGTGGACCCGGAGCCGCTGACAGAGGAGATCAGCCCCTGAGTTGGATGGAGCGCAGGCCAGGATGTGGGCTTTGGGCAAGTGTTTCACCACCTGGGGTTGGGAGAAGCACAGTGTGGGAAGCAGCCTCTTTGGCTCCAGAGGGAGGAGTAGTGGAGGGACCTGGTTGTGACTCATGTTGACATGGCGTGGCATTTATGTCCCAGACCTGAGGGAAGCAGTGACCCAAAAGCCAAGTTCTGACCCCTTCCTCCCCACCCCCCCCCCCCATCAAGCCCAAACCCGCACTTTACTGCTGGAAACCTAGTGTAGTGAATATTCGAGTGTATAACGGCCAAAAAGTGACTGGTGACTCCGAGTCATGTGGAACCCCCTTGCCCAACAATGCTCAGCGGCCACACTGAGTCTTGATGCCAGCCAGGGGGTGATCAGGGAGCTGGAAGCACCCAGAATCTGAGAGCTGCTCGGTCCCTGGGGGACTTCAGTGTAGGCCCTGGGTCTCTGGTCAGGCCCCACCTGCTTGATGGCTTCCACTAGGGTGACAGTCTTGCCAGTGCCTGGAGGCCCAAAGATGATGTAGGGGGCTGGACGGGTAGTGCCCATGACAATGTACTTCAGGGCCTGCAGCTGCTCAGGGTTCGACTCCAGACTGCGGTCATACAGCCTGGCAGAAGGGCCGGAAACAGGATGTCAGCTGGTGTCCCAGAGGCCTCCCCGATTCCATCCCCAATGCCCCACACTCCAAGTGGCCCCAGAGCACCCCTGCCCAGTCTCACTTGAGCTTCACATCTGAGGGCAGCAGTGGGACCCCACGGGAGGCCGTGGGAAAGAGCATGGGCCACAGCGGCCAGCGCCCCGTGAGCTCCAGGGCGCGGTGCTGCACGCGCAGAGGCTGGCGGTTGAAGGTGAAGTTCACCTTGAAGGTCAGCCCATCCACAAAGCGGCTGAGGAGGCTTTGGGAAAGGAGGGGGGGAAAGAGCTCTGGTTAGGGGCCAGGACGCTCTGCATCTATCCTGATTCCATTCCCACTTTTCAAAATAGCCATATGGAAACCGCCCCCCACCCCACAAGGAGAAGCTGCTATTGAGGCATCTCAGGGCTACCCCTGAAGAAAAGCTCTGTCCCCGGGGTCCCACTCATTTCAGGGAAAAACACAGCTGCTGCTCTGGCCTAAGAATTATCTATAGACACTTCTAGCATCTCAAGGGTCCCCCAATACCCACCTCGTGGAAAAGCTCAGCTTGACACGGTCCAATTCCACCTTATGGACAAAGCCCTTATAGGTGACCGGGTTTTCCTGATGGGTCTCAGAAGACAGAATTGCAAACAGGTGGTCACCCCGCAGCACTGAGGGGCGGCTCTCGGTCACCCCGGGAACCTGTGGGGGGGGGTGGACACAGGCAAGCTTCTATCCCAGGGATGGCTACTAGAGGGCCCAACCGCCCAGCTCTCCAGACCTCCTCTGAGAGCCAAGGATCTGAGGTGGTGGTGTCCTTCTACCCCAAGACTCTTCCACCTGCCATGGCAGAAGTTTGGGGATGGGCAAGAAGACAAGTCTTCCCAAAATGCAGAGAGACTGAGCCCAGCAGTCCTTTTACCATTTCAGGACTTGAGAGCCAGATTCCCAGCCCATCTGTTTGCCCTCTCAGCCAGCTCAGATCCTGCTCTGCCCTTGAAATCTTGCTCAAAACTCAGCTCCATGAGGCGCCTGGGTGGCTCAGTGGGTTAAAGTCTCTGCCTTCGGCTCAGGTCATGATCTCGGGGTCCTGGGATCGAGCCCCGCATCGGGCTCTCTGCTTGGCAGGGAGCCTGCTTCCTCCTCTCTCTGCCTGCCTCTCTGCCTACTTGTGATCTCTGTCTGTCAAATAAATAAATAAAATCTAAAACAAACAAAACCTGCAACAACTCAGCTCCTGCAGGAATCTTCCCTGATCATCCCAGCCCCCCTGCCTCTCTCAGCAGGTGTCCTCCTTGGCACCTGCGTGCAGCACCCAATGCTCATGCGTTACTCTGGGCTTATGTGTACAATGCTTGACATCTGAGAGCCGGACAGGGATATAAGAATTATCTAGCCCAGCTCTGTACTTTTTAGCTAAGGGAACTAAGGCCCAGAGAGAGCAAGAGACTTGCCCAAGGCCACATAGCTAGTGGTAGCCACATGTGGACGAAAACCCAGTCCCGCCCTCCCCACCGCCCTGCTCTAACAAGACACCATCAGGGACACAGAACAGTGCTCTCTCCTGAGCCTATGGGCTGGCTGACGCAAGTCCACCCACCCCGCACCAGCCCCGAGCCCCGACCTCCAGGGTGAGCAGCCTTGGGTTCTGGTCCGCGGGGTCCCACGTCATGGGCACCGACTCCAGATCATAGTGCCGGATGTCATGTTCCATCTGTAGCTCCTCTAGGTGCAGCAGAAGCCGGAGCTTCACCTCATAGTTCCTCCACTGCAGGCCTGTCTCCAGCTGGGCCCTAGCAGTGCCGGGGGAGTGGGGGGCGGCACGGAGGTGAGAACAGGATGGGTCAGGCCACCCCCATGCCCAGGAGCCGCCGCCCTCTCCCATCCAAGGCTCTGGGGCTCTGAAAGCACCAGGAATCAGAAGACTAGAAGGGCAGAGAAGCAGCTGGAAGCTCAGAAGCCTTGGTGCACAGAGCCCTGGCTCTACTCCTTCCTTCTAACGCCCCTGCCCCCTACTTCAGACCTGCCTTGGCATCCACACCATGGATGCTATGGGCTGGAACATTCTCCCGCCAAGATGCTCCTGTGATGTACACCCTCGCCTCATTCAAATGTCGTTTTCTGCTCCAATACCACCTTCTCAAAAGAGGCCAGCACTAACTGCCCTTCACAAGACCGCACACACCATCCCTTTATCTGAAATTGTAGTTTCACTTGCGTTCTTCAGAGCACCTGGCACTACCTGAAACTGTACGATAGATGCTCATTTTCCCCCACTGCCATGGGCAAGGCCCTCATCACCTTGAACAGTGCCTGGCTCGTGCTGCGTGCTCAGTACAGAAACGAAGGAATGGAGCACAGGAGGCTGGGGACAGAGCTGTGGGGCAGAGGGGAGAGACTGGAAGGCAGCACGAGGGGGCAGAAGGGTGGCTCTTACTTTATCTCAGCGATCTCCTTTGGGGCAGTGAAGACACTTGTCCCCTGAAGAAGGATGGGGAGTAGCTGCCGGAGGCGAGGGGGTGGGTAGTACGTGCCCAGCGCCATACTCAGCTCCAGGTCATAGCCCTTAGCGCTGCAAATGGGGGGAAGCAGAGTGACCACAAGTCCGAGATCTCACCCCTTCAGAGTGGTGGAGACAACCCCTCCCCAGAAAATGCAAGAAACCCTTCTAGAAAACTGCTGCTGAAGGGGTCAGCAGCTTTTGCCCCAAGAGGCAGAACTTACTACCCCATGAGGCTGAGCATCCCAAGGCTGGACCATTCTTTTTTGGGAAAGAACCATACTTGGAAACATTCAAAAAACACATGTGGGCGGGGGGGGCGCCTAGGTGGCTCAGTGGGTTAAGCCTCTGCCTTTGGCTGAGGTTTTGATCTCAGGGTCCTGGGATTGAGCCCCGCATTGGGCTCTTTGCTCAGCAGGGAGCCGGCTTCCCTGTCTCTCTCTGCCTGCCTCTCTGCCTACTAGTGATCTCTTTCTCTGTCAAATGAATAAATAAGATCTTTAGAAATAAAGAAAGGAAGAAAGAAAGAACAGGCACAGGTTCCTTTGCGGGTGAAGTGTTCTAAAACGGATCATGCTGTTAGTGGCCCGTATCTGTGAATATACTGAGAACCTAAACTGTGTACTTTAAATGGGTGAATTGCACAGTATGTGAATTATCTCCACAAAGCTACAAAAGGGAGAGAGAGAGGTCTACCACAGGCTGCCCGACAATCGAGCATGCGACTGAAAATGCTTAGCGTTTTTCCAGGGTCACCTGCAACTTTCTTCCCTGACAGAAAAGGCCTCTGAGGCCCAGAGGAGTTACAAACTCACTTGGGAAAGGGGCCCTGGCTCGGGCTCTGGGCTCTTCCCACGGGCCCCCACTGTTGTGCTGGGTACTGCAGCCCGGATTGGGTTGGAGGGGAAAGGTGTTACCGATCAGGTCTCTCTCCTTCCTCTATCCGGCTGGTCACTACAGGGTTTCCAGTGATCCGGGTCCGCTTGAAGGGAGTCGTGGGCTTCAACTGCGCAGCCAGGGGACTGTGGGCAACAGCGGCCAAGAATCGGGCGATGTAGAAGGTACCAGCTCCTTCTGAACCCGGCTCCCCAGGGCCCAGCAGCTCCCAGAGCACTGTGGCCGGGAAGTAGCCCACAAAGCTGGTCTTGCAATGGACATGGAGCTCGTAGCACTCGCCTGAAGGAGGACAGCAGAGTGAGAGGGGACAGGGAAGGGACACTCCCCCAGCAGCTACAGCCCAGGGCAGGAACCATCCCCTTCCCCTCACCCAAGGGACAACAAGAGCGTGTTTCCCGAGGCACTAACTCTTCCCACGGCAAGTCCCTGTTCACCAAAGGCTTTTTCCTGTGGAAACCCACTCACCAGGGCCCAGTGGGCAGGGCAGCTCTTGTTCTCCATTGTAGAAGGCAAACTGGGGGGTCCGGCAGAGTGGGAAGAGGTGAGTGAGGGTGACAGGCTGAGTTCCTCCATTCCGAAGCCTCAGGGTCAGCACCTCCTTGCGGTTCAAATCCAGGTGGATAAGGAGCTGCCCGTCTCGGGCTTCATGGGGCCCCTGGACTTCCACGTCCACCCCATGTTTCCCGTGAAGATACTCAGCCCTGGGGAGAGTGGGAGTTAAGGCGGGGCTGGGACAGGAAGGGCCTAGAACAGGGGAGGCTGGCAAAGTACCAGCTCAGCTCAGGAACCCCACCGCCTCTCCCCCAGACGAGCTTGCTCCTTCCCCACCCTTCCCCCACTCCTTGAAGGAGGGCACCTTACCCCAACCTGAGGCTACCAACTCTTCCCTCAGCCAGATGGATACCCCCCCCCAACCCATACCAACACACCTGTCATAGAAAATCTTGGCTAGCAGTGACTTGTGGTGTTTGCTGATGTCTGACCCTAGCTTCACTCTCCTCTTTTCTGGGAACCACACGTTGGCCCAGCGGTCGAGACTGAAGAACCTGACCCGAGTCTTGGTGACGTAGGCCAGATTTGCAATCTTCATTCCATACAGCATGGAGGAGAAGCCAGGGGCAGGGGTCCCAAAGCTGCCGGAAGCAGAGGAGACTGGGAAGTGAGGGAAGGCAGGGGAGCTTGGTGGGGAGGGCAGAAGGGGACCGTGTCTGCGGGTTGCTCTATGTGGGACATACCAGCATGGCGGCGGAACAGGACAGGACCCAGGGACAGAGACTCAGGCCGGGGGGTACATAGGAATTTTTAATGTTCTTAGGGAATTCAGTAGGCTTCCCAAGACAAAATATGATTGTTTAAGACAGCAGGTTGTAGACAATGCATTTCTGAGGAGGGAAGCCCAGTGCTGGGCTAGTGATTTGGAGGGCTAAAGGAAGAGAAAGAAAGAAATGAAGATTTTTGTGGGGGAGAGGGGAGGGGGATTATTTGGGACAGAAAAAAAGATAGCAGTGACCCAGCGGAAAGAGCTGGGGCTAAGGGGAAGCCAACTGAGAGGATTCAGAGGGGTGGACCTGGGGTCCTGCCTGACGGTGGAGGAGGGGAGAGAGGGGTCAGAGAGCACAGATGTCCAGGGTGTGTGGGCAAGGTGGCTGATCAGACAGCAGTTTCCACCCGAAGTCAAAGGGTGCAGGTGGAACCCAAGCAGGAAGGGAAAGGATCCTTCTCCAGAGATCAAAGAGCTTGGTTTTGTGCCTAGAGAAGGTGAAGACAGGGAAAACTGGTCAGAAGGACAACAACTTCAAGGTTTAGTGCCTGGAATTCAGTTTAGTCAACACCTACAGAGACCTTTATGTGCCAGACCCTGCGCTAGGCCCTGGGGGTTCAAGGAGGCGAAAGACCCAGGCCCGCCTCGAGGAGCCCAGCACAGACTGAACACATGGATTCCGGCGCACTGCCGGGGGCGGGGGGGCACAGCCAAGGAGGGACACGGAGCTAGGCTGTCTGCAAAGGCTTCCCTGGGGACAGCGGTCTGAACCGAGTCCTGAAGAACGAATGGGTGTCAACCAGGCACAAGAGCTCGGAGTGCAAAGTGTGAGCCCAGGTGGAGGGTTATGTAAGGAGAGGTGCTGGGGGCCGCGGGCGGGGTGAACCTCCCACTTGGCCCCAGGCTGGGTCACCTCGGCCTACTTCACTTCTCAGAGTCTTGCTTTCCTCCCCTGTGAAACAGGGATAATGCCAAGTTCCCCAGTGGGGCTGCTACGAGAGACGGGAGCTGCGGTGTCCGTCTAGCCAGCGCCTGGCACATAAGGAGATCTCTGTAAGGTGTACACCGGTCAGCATTAGCATCACACACAGCCGGGAACACTACTGTGAGAAGGGCGGGGCGGGCGTGGTGGGAGGCAGCAGAGGTGGGCAGGACCAGGTCACGCAGGTTGGCATGCCAGGCCGGGGAGCCTGGACTTGACCCTAAAGACCCAGCAGCTCCTTTCCTTTCCTGGCAACCAGGAGCTGGTGGGGACGGGGCATCCCCACATGTGACATGTCCAAGATCTGGACCACTGACCACCCTCCCTCAGTGTGTTCTAGGGAACGAAAGCAAATGCTCGTTCCTAGGAACCACGGTAAGCCCTACTCAACTGGCAAGGCTAACGCAGCATGGTCCTTACTAGCGTGTAATGAGATCATTCATGGTCTGGACCATTCCCTGGTGCCCCCTGCCTGTCACTCTGCCCCTCTCCCTTCTCACCCCAAGCAAATGAGAGTGATACTATTCGGGAAACTTTCAATCAGCTCTGATTTGTTTTAAAAAGATAGTCAATCATTTCCAAAACATAACAGAAAATGCTCAGTAAGTGGTACCTACTATTATTAGTATTCGTATTAGTAGTAACAGTAGTACTAAGAGTAGCAGTGGTAGTAGGAGTAGTAACAACTTACTTGCAGCCCACAGCAGAGGCTACACTGTGGTTACAGAACCCCCGCGGGTGGTGGGTTTTAAGCAGGGGAGTGGCAAGGTCTTATGTGCATTTCAGATCACTCTGGCACCAGGACTGGTGGATTTGCTGGAGGATTTGCTGGAGGCAAGACTGAAGGCAGGGACACCAGTTAGAAAAAGGCCATTGCAACAGTCCAATTAAAAGATGACAAGGGCCTGCACGAGGTAGTGGTGAGGACAGAAGAGGAGCTCTGCAGGTTGGATAATGTATTTAGAATGGGAAATGAGCAGAAGTTGGTGACTGACAGGAGCGGGGAATGGAAGTGGGGAAGAGGGAGGCGTCCAGGACAGTACTCAAATCCATGCCTTGGTTTCCGGGCGCATTCCTGGGATAGGAGGGAAAGACAAGAGGAGGAGGAGGAGGACACTGGAGGGGCGACCATGACCTTTGGATTTGGACACGCTCAGTTCGAGATTCCTGGGGTCCAGAGGCAGCTGGCTGCAGGAGTCGGAAATCGAGAACTCAGGCCAAAACTAAGCCTGAGTCCAGACTAACACTCAGGAGATCCTCGGGGACCCAAGGAGGAGGAGAAAACTCCCTGAGAAAGGGAGGAGAATCAGCTGGAAGTCTACAGGCTCAAAGGCTGCCCAGAGGTCCAGTCACAAAGGGTCCAAAATCAGGAGTCACTGTCATTCCCCAGGGCCCCTTGATAAGTACCCCAGATCGAGCACAGACTCAAATGCCAGTGGACGCCAGCTATGGGCATCTTCCATACCTGACCCTCTCAGGCACCTGTACACTCCCCTTTCTGAGCCATGGGTGGAAGAAAGACTCACATGCCCCCTAACTCCACTTGAGGAAACAACAGTGCAGGTACCTAGAGATGCAGCGGGCTCTCAGCATAGTGCCGGGGAGCAAGCCGGGCTCCAAGGGGGCTGCGCAACCCCGAGAGCGCAGTCCTGTCTCAAAGTGGGGGCAGCTGCTTGCTGTCATGTTCGCTGTGGCCGGCAGGAAATGCAGCCAGATCTTCTGGCTTTTAAGAGAAACCCGAATCGCGGCGCCTGGGTGGCTCAGTCGGTTGGGCATCCGACTCCCGGTTTCGGCTCCGGTTATCATCTCCTGCTCTGGAGATGGAGTCCCCCCATGTCAGGCTGCCTGCTCAGCAGGCAGTCTGCTTCCCCTCTGTGCCCCCTCTCTCAAATAAATCAATCTTGAAAAAAGAGAGGGAGAAGCCCAAATCAAAATATGAATGTGAAGTCTCCTAGTTTTGGAAACTTCCGCATGGGCACAGGGCAGGAGGAACTCAACTTTGCAAGTTTTGCAACTTCTGCCCTGGGTACTACCCACCATCTCAGTATTTCTCAAATTACTCCCCAGCCCTATCACCACTCCCCAAATTCCCTTACCCCGGGGTCTAAGGCAAGAGTCAGAACAAAAACATTTTTTTTCCATCAGAAACTTAGTACATGCTTGTGGGGAAAAAAGTCCCTACTCTTGTACTCTTCATCTAGTCGCCCAGATTTCTAGGAAAAAAGATGAACACATCCATCCAACATGACCAGATGAAAAGATGTTCCAAAGGCAGAGAAATGCAAATTACAGTCAAACCGAGACACCATTTGACTCCTGTTAGACCGACAAAAGTGGAAAATCATCAGAGCATGTGAAGTGGGCTCTCTCACATACTACTGACAGAAAGGGGAAGTCCGACCACCTTTTGGGGAACAATCTGGAACGTCTCCGAACATGTGAAATACAGGTCTCCTTTAACCAAGGAACCGCTTTCCTGGGACGGTACCCCATAGAAAGAAAAGTGCCTGTGTGTAAGGATCTGATTTGGGGCACGGGGGTGGCTCAGTCCTTGAGTGTCTGCCTTCGGTTCAGGTCATGATCCCAGGATCCTGGGATCGAGTCCAGCATTGGGCTTCCTGCTCAGCGGGAAGCCCGCTTCTCCCTCTCCCACTCCCTCTTCTTGTGTTCCCTCTCTTGGTGTGTCTCTCTGTCAAATAAATAATTTTTAAAAGTCCTAAAAAAAAAAAAAAAAAAAAAAAGGATCTGATCTGACAATACTTAGCAAACGGCTGAATAAACTGCCAACGCCCACACACGGGAAGCTAGGCGGCGGTGAAAAAGAACCACACCCACCCAGATGCCTAAAATTTAAAAGGCCGACAACACCAAATGTGGGTGAGGATACAGACACACCAGCACACTCCTGCATTGTCAGCTGGAGTAGAAACTGGTGTAATCACTTTGGAAAAAGGCGCCGTTTCGTGTCAAACTAAACATAGGATGCCATGTTCTTATTTTTAACAAAGAGAATATCACATGTGCAATAAAAATTCCATTAATAAAACCCAGTATAGACCTCGCACTAGTATTTATCCAATAAGTGGGTGGGAGAAGTGGGTGCAAGGATTAGCAAGTAAATTTAGACTACTTTTGTTTTGTTTTGTTTTTTGAAGATTTTATTTATTTATTTGACAGAGAGTGAGAGAGGCAACACAAGCAGGGGGAGTGGGAAAGGGAGAAGCAGGCTTCCTGCTGAGCAGAGAGGCCGATGTGGGGCTCGATTCCAGAATCCTGGGATGGTGACCTGAGTTGAAGGTAGACACTTAACCTCAGAGCCAGCCAGGTACCCCCAGACTATGCTTTTATGAACAAAACAGATCACACTGCGAACACTGAACCATAGGCTGGCACAGAGCGCTGCTGGGCAGGAGCCTGGAGTGTTAGATGTCAGGTGGGACACATGGTCCAGACTTGGACATATATATAATTATATAATATTACATACCATTATAAATGTAATAAGTATGTAATTTACATACACCTTTACATATACTGTCCAAACTTGAACACACATATAATATATAAATATACTAGGGCGCCTGGGTGGCTCAATGGGTTAAAGCCTCTGCCTTCAGCTCAGGTCATGATCTCAGGATCCTGGGATTGAGCCTCTCATCGCATCGGGCTCTCTGCTTGGCAGGGAGCCTGCTTCCTCCTCTCTCTCTGCCTGCCTCTCTGCCTACTTGTGATCTCTGTCAAACAAATAAATAAAATCTTAAAAAAAACACTAATAAGTTCACATATAAATAAATATAACATATATAAATGGAGGCAGGGAGTAGAAAGGAAGTGAAATAAAATGCATGAAGACCAAGCCCCAGCCACTCTACTTTTAGAGGACTACGTACATTTGAAATTATTGTTATAAGCCAAAAGAGTAAATTATGTCTGACTTAAGCGATAAGACCTATTTATCAGTAACTTGCAGAAAGTTGAGAAATGGGCTCAGGAAACTGGCAGGAAGTAGGGAAGGATGAGCAGCCCGACCCTAGACAAGGTCACAACGGAGGATGAGTCCGGGAAACTTTGCTGCCAACCACCAAAAAAGAGGTCAAGCAGCTTGCCTAAGATTTAAAAACAACAATAAACACATTATCTACCCTGTGATCCAGCAAGTCTCCCAGGTATATCCCCAAGTGAAATGTACAACAATGTTCATAGCGATTTTATTCAACATGGCCCCAAACCCAAAGCAGGGTCCACGAACAGGAGAACAGAGGAACAAACTGTGATTTGTATTCAGACGCAGTATAGTACTCAGTGATAAAAAGCACACAGCACGGATGAATCTCAAAAACATGGCGCCGAGGGGAGCCAGGCTGGCTCAGCTGATAGAGCTCGCCACTCTTTAGCTTGAGGTCATGAGTTCGCACCCCATGGATGGGGTAGAGTTTACTTAAAACAAACAAAACATTATGCTGAGTGAAAGGTGGCTTTCACAGGTGTGCATACTTGGGGTGCCTCTTGGTTTCTGCTCAGGTCAGGATTTCAGGTTTCTGAGATGGGGGCGTGCTCAGCGGGCAGTCCACTGGGGATTCTCTCTCTCCCTCTGCCCCCCTTCTCAGATAAATAAATCTTTAAAAAAAACAAAACAACCCCCCCCAAAGTGGATACCTCTGGATTCCACTAAATGAAGTTCCAGACAAGAAAAACCAAAAAAAAAAAAAAAAAAAAATCAAGAGTGGTTTCCTTTGGGTGGGTAAGGGGGAGGACCCAACAGGAAAGACGGGGGAAACTTTGGGGGTGATGTCATATTCTGTGTCCTGACAGAAACCACACACGATGTATGGATTTGTTAAAACTCATAGAATGGTGCAATTAAAATGCGTCCATTTCACAGTCTGTAAGTTTCACTTAAATTTTGAACTCTTACAGTTAATAATCATCATGCTTAAGTCTTTGGGGTGAGGAGCACTGAAGTCTGTAACTTACGTAGAAATGCACTGAAGACACTAAGATGGACTGATGGGCAAGTGTGCAAAATACTAATTAAGAAATCATCGGGCTCTCTGCTCAGCAGGGAGCCTGCTTACTCCTCTCTCTCTGCCTGCCTCTCTGCCTGCTTATGATCTCTCTGTCAAATAAATAAATAAAATCTTTAAAAAAAAAAGGCAGCAAGAAATCTAGGTGAGGGTATCTGTGTGTTTGTTGTACAGTCATTTCAACTTTTCTTTATGTTTGAAGTTTGTCATTAATAAAATGTTGGGGAGGGGCGCCTGGGTGGCTCAGTTGTTAAGGACCTGCCTTCGGCTCAAGTCATGATCCCAGGGTCCTGAGATTGGGTCCCACATCAGGCTCCCTGCTTATTTTCAAAAAATAAAATAAAATAAAAATTAAATTAAATTAAATGTTGGGGAAAAAATTCCAATGATGATATTAGAGGTCTACACTAGATGATCAGGAAGGATTTCTGTGATGTATTGTTGAGTGAGAAAAGCAGAATATGGAAAATGCATACACCATGATCCTTTTTATTTATTTGTCTGTTTACTTTTTGAAGATTTTATTTACTTGACAGAGACAGATGCAGTGAGAAGCACAATACAAGAGAGAATGTTAGAGCAGAGGGGAGAGGGAGAAGCAGGCTCCCGGCTGAGAAGGGAGCCAGATGCGGGGCTTGATCCCAGCACCCTGGGATCATGACCTGAGTGGAAGGTAGCCGCTTAATGACTGAGCCTCCCAGGTGCCCCAGCATCACCCTTTTTAAATAAAACAACCCAAAGAACACCCTGGTTGATAACATGAGTTTTCCGAGCATGGGACAGAAAGTGGAAATGGAGGTGGGATGCTAATGTGGGGCGGGACCCACAATAAACAAGGACATATTATAATGATCCTGGGGGGGAGGGTGCAAACCGACAGAGGTGTGATGTAAGTATGGGTTCATAAAGAGATAAATGATGGGGTGGACACCCAAAGGATCAAAAAACTTCTGAACAACACAAACGTGTAACACAGAGCATTAAGGGCCCTCTCTCCCAAATACCAATTAAACTGCTTGATGTGTAATTTTTCTATATGTACTTTTTTATATAGACTTAAAAAAAAAAGATTTTATTTATTTCTTTGACAGAGAGAGCTCGTGCACAAGCACTGAGAGCAGCAGGCAGAGGGAGAGGCAGGCTCCCCGCTGAGCAGGAAGCCGGATGTGGGACCAGGCACCCCTAGTAGGCTCCACACCCAATGCTGGGTTTGAACTCACCACCCTGAGATCAACATCTGAGGTCAGGGGCACCTGGATGGCCCACTGGGTTAAGCATCTGCCTTCAACTCAGGTTATGATCCCAGGCCCTGGAATGGAGCCCCCAAATCAGGCTCCCCACTCAGCGGAGAGCCTGCTTCTCCCTCTATGCCTCCATCTGCTAATGCTCTCTGGCCTTCTCTCTCAAATAAGTAAAATCTTTCAAAAAAAAAAAAAAAAAAGATCTGAGATTAAGATTTGGACACTCCACCGACTGAGCCACTCAGGTATCCCAAAGACTTTTTAAGCACACAAGTTTTTCCTGTGTGCTGCACACATTCTCCTACAACAGACTTCTTTCACCACCACAGACGGACATCCTTCTTGGACATTCTACCAAGCTGCCTCGCTCATTCGGATGGCTGCAAAGAACAGCACGGTATGAATGCGGGTGGTGTGTTTCACTATTTGTCCAGTAATAGACAGCTAGGCACCTACAATTCCTGGCTATTTCAAATGTTTTAACAACCATCCATGCACAAAAACTCTTGTAGGAAGTTTATGGGACAAATGCCTTCGAAGTAGGTCTTCTGGGTCAAACAGAAGGACTCTTCACACCTTCAGAAAGTTCTGTCACATTGTCCTCTAAACGGGTTGTATAAACTTAATATTATCACTGACAAGTATTTGAGAATACCCTTTTCCCACGCCCTAATATCAGAAATCTTCAATCTTCTCAACTTTTAACAAACAAAAAAAAGTATCTTGCTTCAATCTGCATTTCCCCAGATCACTGACACAGTCGAGGACCTTTCCTTCCGTTGATTAGTCATTTGTGTTTCTTCCCCTAAACCAACAGGAGTTACCACCAAACACAAACAGGATCATGCCCCTCCCCCATGACTCCGCCATCTACAAGATGGCGTCAAACCTTTAAAGGCGGCGTACTTGGATCCTCTTCAGAACAAGGACACTGCACACACAAAACAACATCAACAACAGGAAACATTTTTACTGAACACTCCTGTTTGCCGTCTGAAGTCCCTGCACGCATTATCTCATTTAATCCTTACAACCAAGTACCGACTATTATCACCCCATTTTAGAGAAGACAATACCGAGGCACAGGTCCTCCTGTCAACCCTCCTGCACCGTACCTCGGCCATTCCCAACTATTTGGATCATTCTCCAGACTTCCCTGTCCCCATGGGCATCCTCAGTCTGTAATGCCCTGCCCTTGGGCCCTGTCATTTGTTTGGTGAACAATAACAAATCTTTTTAGATGCGGTGCAGGAAAAAGTGGCTAGAGGAATGGCATTTCAGAACAAAATATCAAAACTGGCAGTGATCTTAAAGGGACATCCAGTTCTGTGTTTTTACCAACTGTGAGTTGCAACTCTCATTAGTGGGTCAAGACCAGGATTTTTATAAAACTGAAGTAGAAAAGGACAAAAAAATAAAAATCAGAAGGAACAGGGAGTGAGGCTCTTTATTGTTTCAAGGACACACATTGTCCTGTGAAAGCGGAGTACCCCAGGCTCCAAAGTAAAAATGTATTCTTTCCTGCCGATACAGGTCTAACTACTCAGTTATTCTCTATGCAGGAAGTCAGAGGGATCTTTCTAAAACCGTGAATCCGTCAACTCCTACTTTGAAACTTTCTGTGCTTTCCTATTTCTGTTAGGATTAAAAGTAAGCAAACAAGGCCTCTCTGGCAGCTGGCAAGGTCCTGCCCCATGGAGCCCCTGCCTCCCTCTGGCCTCCGGTCATGGTCACTGAGTTCACTCTAAGGTCGTGAGGGTGCTACTCCCTCGGGGTCTGGAATGCTGTCCCCTTCCCCCTTGGCGTCCATGAACTCCCGTTTATCTTCCGAGATTAGGTTCCAACATCACTTTCTCCCAGAATCCTCTCATTCCTAGACCAGGTCAGGTCTCCGAGTTCCATAACTCCCATCGCGTCCTGGACCTTTTGTTCCAAATACTTATCATGACCATAATTAAATAAGGACGTTTCACGGCCGCCGCCTTCCTTAGGTTCCTTCTGTGCATCTACAGCCACTCGCACAGTTTTGCTTTGCTCACAGGAGGTATCCAGCCAAGATCTGTTGAAAAAAAGGACGAGTCCCCTGCCCAAGGCAAGAGCACTCTTCTCTGGAAACTTCTCTTGACACCCCCCCATTCCTCATTCCAGCTATCACTGGAGTAATGACAGCTACCACTTCCAGAGCCCACGTAACAGGCTATGCAAGGTAAAGGCTTTACCTAGGATAGCTCATTCTGGCCTCGCCCAAGCCCGAGAGAAGGACATACTTTTATGCACGTTCACAGGAAAATTTAGATAGCTGTTCAAAATCCAGTGCAAAACTCATAAGTGGCCCAGGAAAGATTTGAACTCCAGCTATCCATCTCAACTATCCCAGCCTCTGCAGTATTCTATGACGTTTGTCTCCACATCTGCCACGGCCCCCCGCCCACCAGACTAGGATCAGAGGCAGGAACCAAGGCAGAGTCTCATTAAACCTATCTGCTAAATAATGAACGATGGGAAAAGGCAGAAAGTTGGCTGCAGAGCATCACAACATCCTGAAATAACCCAGCTGGATGGGATGCACCCCTCCCAGCATAGGAAATCTCCCCTAGACCTCCTGATAGGGGGTGACTGGCTATGGTTCTCTGGCAGCCCACCCTCTCGAAGATCAACTCTAGATCCACTTGACTTACTAATTCAGTGACATCCTGCCAGGACTTACAGAGGGTCTACTCCCAGGTCTACCAGGGAGTAGATCCTGGTTCTTGGCTGGGGTCAGAGGGAAGGTGCCAATGTGACTAAAAGCCTGTGACAGTTTAGTTGGGGAGCCGGCCACAGACCAGTTCCAACACAACACAAGGGAGTGTACCGGGCTATATAACCTGGCTGTGAAGAATGAGCTCAGAGAGCAGCAGTGAATTCCCACTGGGAGGAAGAGGGCTGAAGTCACAGCATTCCAGCCTGGGTTTAAAGGATGCGCTAATAAAGATCTCTCTAATCTTAACAAATCTCCAGCCAGCAGTCATGGGGAGGTAGGGGGGCATGTTGAATGAACCTAGTTCTGCCTTCTGGAGGGGCAGGGAAGTATAATCCTCTCCACCAAGACTGTCTTCAAAATTCAAGGATTACTACCTTGTTCTCTCCAGTGTCTCTTTTCAAAAACATTTCTCCAGTTTTTAAGTATCTTTACACCCAACAGGAAGCTTGAACTCATGACCCTGAAATCAAGAGTGGCACGCTCTACCAACTTGCTAGCCAGGTGCCCCCCCCCTTTTTTCTTCTTTTAAACTAGGTCTCATGACAGAATATGAATAAACACAGAATCTTTTTCTCCTCCCCCTCGGAGAACTGCATGGGTGGTTCAGTGGTAGAATTCTCGCCTGCCCCTCCGAGAACTAAGACTACCTCTGGCCTTCAAAGCCAAGGCCAAAGCCAAGGTCAATGTCACCATCTCCAGCAAATTCCCTAATTACAGAGGATGGGAACCTATTTGCATAAGAAGATAGAAAATTCCCTAATAATGACAGGGGAGTGGTACCTTATTGGCATACAAAACAAATGCATATAGTAAAATTACTTCTGAAACCCCTTATATTCATCCGCAGCGCGCATTACTTTTGGTTTTCCATATACGCCATCAGACAGAGCCTGCGTTTCCCCAAGACTGGAACACACCGCCTACCTTTGGTTCAGAGCTGATAAAAGACTCTCTCCTAGACCCTACTTTAGTCAGGTTACTCTGAACCCCTTCTCCATTAGGCCTCAACCCTGTCCACCACCCCTTAATGTGTCCTCTTAGTAATCTCCCATCCACTGACACCCCCCCCCCCACCGCCCTGCGGCTGGCTATCAATTCCCAGCTGTCTTTGCTGGGTTGGGAGTAGAGCTCGCTCTCCCATACAATAACCCTAAAATAAAGCCTAAATAAAGCCTTCTCCCCTGGTCTACCAAGCATACAAAATAATACATTAACAAAGCCAGAAGAAATAGTTGACTTGTGTTCAGAGCCACACGGTACTTGTCTTTCATGAACACAGGTGAATTCAGAGATGTTAAGTGCTGATGTCTCGATAGTCACTGCTCTTTCCTTCCTTCTCTTCAGCAGGTTTCTTTTCTCTATTATATTTTTCTCCTTATTTGACCATTTATGATGGTATACGCTAGGCACGCATACTCCATGCCTATTACAGCCTGGTGCATTATTCCTCTCTCTGTCCCCCAGTGCCCAGCACAGGCTGAGGGCATAAACAGATCATAATCGCTGCCCCTTCCTCAGAGGTTGCTCGAGCCTGTTAATGTCCCTCTTAAAATGTGACACTCATTACTAAAAACAAACCAAACCCAGATATGATCTGGTCAATATGGAGAGTCACTACGTCCTCGCCCAACCCCAAACCACACTTCTATTAACACAGTGTAACAGTTCTTTGACTCTTTCAGCAGCCACACCGACCTTCTGGTCTGTTAAAACCCAGAGCCTTTTTCAGGAGGTCGGTTATGAAGCCGACATCCCCGCCGCCCTGTAGTTATTTGTGTAAGTCTTCACATTTATCCCTGTTAAATCGTGTCGTGGTTTTTCGGCCCAAGGCTGCAGCCTGTTGAAAGGTGTTTGGGAAGCACAATTCGGTGGTTTGCCAGAGAGAAGTGTCTGATTTTCACTTAGATGCTAACAGGAAAAGGGGACCAAACAGCCTGTAGCCACAGGGTGAGAAGGGCCTCCAGGAGGCTGGCCCTGGGTCTCCATGGAGAAGCCACAGGTGCTAATGGAGATTTGGTACGCACGTAGTTTGCGCCCTTTTCTTCTTTGCCGAGCTGCCCAAGATTCTCCCTCCGAACCCGGGTCTCCTCCGCTCCCCGGGATAGCTGACCCCCTCCGCAGCAGCCCCTCGGCAGCGCGGCGGGGGTCCCCGCAGAGCCCGCGCCAGAGCCGGCCGCCAGCCGCAGGCAGCTCCCTCCCGAGGTCCCGCGATGCCTGGGTCCCCCACTCCCTGCCGAGCTCCCCTCCCCCCACGCCTAGCGCCCCCCCCCCACCCCCGCGAGCGGCGCGTGAGCGCGGGACCCCGCTCCCAGCCCGGGGCCCGGGCCGCCGGGGGGCGCGGGCTGCGCGGGAGGCTCTGCGCGGGGACCGGGTGCAGGGGCCCGGCCGGGCAGAGCGGGCGGGCTTCGGGCGGCGCTGGCGGGGCGTGGGCACCGCGCGGGAGGGGAGGTCTGCGCCGCCCCGGGACCGGCTTGCGCCACTGGGGGAGCTGCGTCCCTCCGCGCCCCGGGGCGGGAAGGGTGGCCCCGCGGCGGGGGTCGTGGCGGCGAGCTGGGCCCGCGAATCTGCGCCGGGGAGTGGGCCGGCCCGTACCTGATCTTGAAATCCCAGTTATAAATGGTCCGCAGCCGCTCGCGATCTGTCTCCATGTCCAGTCCCCGATCGACTAGGAAACTCTCGAAGCACTGGCCCGTCTCCCGGAGCTGCCGGCAGCTGAACTTACTGGGCATCGCGGCGGCGGCTGCGGCCCAGGCAGGAGGGTCCGTGGAAATGAAACTGAAAGTCGCCGCCGCGGATGTAAGTTGGCGGCTCTGGGATGTGGGTGCAGCAGGGGGAAGCCCCCTAACTCTGACCCCTGGTCCTGCAAGCTCCCTTCGCCCCACCAGGCTTCCCTCCTCTGTTCTTTTCCTACCTGAGCCTTCCCTTCGGTCTATCCCCTCCCCCTCCTCCCATTAACTCTTTCCTAAGGAGTCTGACCCCTCCCTCAGGGCCCTCCCCTTACCCCAAGCTCCCTCCCCTGGCTTCTGGCCAGAATCCGAACGTGGCTACCGCCTGGGGCCCCCTGAGCCGCCCTGGAGGACTTTCGAGCCTCAGCTAGGGCTACTCCCACGCCCACCCCCCAGGGCCTCGGGACTTATTGAAAAGCAGGAGAGCAAAGGGCAGGGGCTGGGACCTGGGTTGGCTGCGACTGGACTGGGGCAGCTCATCCAGCACCTCCCCCAGACTGCTAGGGACAGAAACCAGCACGGAAGCGAGCGGCACGCCCCCCTCCCCCATTCTCCCTTCTCGGGCTTTTCAGACGCTGGGAGGAAGGCATAAGAGCCAGAGAAGTTCGAGGGAAAGAACCAAGTGTCTCTGAGATAAAGGTGTGTACGTGTGGGAGGGAGGGACAAGGGGCTCCGCCTGCACGAACAGTCATTACTTTTCTCAGCCACACAGGTTTCGTTTTAGTGTAAAGGCTGGTGATCCCTGCCCTTGAGCTACGTATTTGGGCACTTAATTGCATTCCAGTCTGTATTGCTCTTTAATTGTTACGAGGATATAAGCAAGGGTTGCCCCAGTCATCAAAATCTCAGCCTGAGAGCGAGAAGGTCTTCTGCCAGGCAGTAACTGGTTAATTGTTACAGCATCAGTACCAGGAAGAGAAGTAAAAAGAGCAGCGCTCTTCAGAAGACAAGACTATTAAGACAAACTAAGGGGGGTGGGGCTCCCACAATAAACGGAAGATGAACCTCTGCATCTATTTATGCTCCCTAATAACACACACACACACACACACACACACAGAGAGAGAGAGAGAGAGAGAGAATGGGGCAAAGATAATAAAAGTTAAATAAAAATTTTCTTTAAACAAATATACCAGAGTTCCAAATATATCAAAAGTAGTGTTGTTCTAGGAGTAATTCCCCGTAGGAGGCCACACGTTCAGTCTAACCTAGTGTGAGGAACGTCCAGAACCCAGGTCACGCTCCAGCTGGGCTACTCTTGCGCCTTCTCCCAGGCCACCAACCAACTAAAGCCAGGAATAACAGATTTTAGCAACAGGAAATGCAAAGTCAGTGTGAACCAAAGCTAACGGGAAGGGGAAAACCCGGCAGGGGAAGTTCTGTATTAGAATTTGCATCTTAGAAATTGATCATGCAAAGTAGAGGAAAACACCAGGAAGAGAGCCAGTTTTACCCTTTTTTCTCCACAATTACCTGCTGAGGTGTGAGAGTAGGAAAGAGGAACCCCTTAAAATCGCCTTATTACTTACCATTTCAAAAAGGTACTGTCCACCACACCCACACTGAATGGCTCCATTCTGATGAGCAGATCTAAGTCCCCATTACTTTCGGATACCTAATGCGCACTTCCTCCCTGGTTAGGCCTATCTCCTAGTTGTTGTCAAAACATGCAAACAGCTATAGGACAGTACCAACTTGAGTAAAAATGTGATGTGATGTGGCTGTGGTTACAATAAAACTTCTCTAAACCAGTTTCATTTAGAAAAGTACACTTCATGTGTTGTAATGATTTCCACACCTGGCTGTCTAGAGGTCTAGAATGGTCTTCCCACCTTTCACATCCAGCTTAGGCCTCACTTCTCGAAACCTTCCCCAAATCCATCTGCACTTTTAAGAGTCAAAAGTGGTTGATTTTTGTATAGGTCCAAATAACACTGAAGGGAATCTGAAAGTTAACCATGGCCGGTGACACTACTAGAATAAACCCATAATAGTCTCCCAAGAGAGCTACTTTGGAGACTATTGAAAGCTCTTTATTTTCTTCATTACTTCTCATCACTTCATAGTTACTTGGGTTCTACGATTCAGCATTTCAGTGTCCTCTCAGTTTAGGTATTCTAACCAGACTGTAGTTCTTAAATTCTTTTTTTTTTTTTAAGATTTTATTTATTTGACAGAGATCACAAGTAGGCAGAGAGGCAGGCAGAGAGAGAGAAGGAAGCAGGCTCCCTGCTGAGCAGAGAGCCCGATGCGGGGCTGGATCCCAGGACCCTGAGATCACGACCTGAGCCGAAGGCAGAGGCTCTAACCCACTGAGCCACCCAGGCGCCCCCAGACTGTAGTTCTTAAGGCAACTCTAAGTCACCCTTCAACTGAATGCTAACATTGGTGAGGCTGTGGCAGGTACAGCTGATCCTTGTTATTTGCAGATTGCGTCTTTTCCAAGTTCACCACTCCCTTAAGTGTATTCGAAACCACCAAATTGGTACTTGTGGTACCTTTGTTGTCATTTGTGGACATATGCAGAGCGGCAAAACAAATTCGAGTTGCCCAGTGTAGGTGGTCCTAGCTGAAATGGAACAAGGTAATGTTCTGCCTTCTTGTTTCAGCTCCTTTTATAAACAAATGTCCTTTTCAGGGTCTATTTTGTGGTGTCATTTCTTGCCTTTGTATTCGTCCTTTTCGTTGGTTTCCCTGCTTAAAATAGTCCCCACGCCTGTGTAGTGGGGCAGTGCTGTCTCATGTTCCTGAGCACAATGCTGCAATAGGTCTTAGAGAGAAAATTCCCTTTAGGTAAGCTTTGTCAGGCACAAGGTATAGTGCTGTTGTTGACTGGGAGTTCAATGTTAATGAATAAACAATGTATATTAAATGATTTAAATAGAAACACATATAAAACAAGATCATGTATTGATCTGTTGACCAAAATGTTGTGGCCAGAAGTCCCCAGTAACTTCACTCTATAGTCCCCTAGTAGCAGTGTTAAGTATTTGCAAACTCAGTGTTTTCGAACAACCCTACACTTACTGTGAATAAGGAGGATCAGTAGTACGTTCTTATGTGTAACAGTGCTCTTTGATACATTAGATTTGAAGAGGTATGAGATTGGTTTCTACCCTCAGCTAAGATCTACCGTCTTTTTATACATACTCTGTTCAAGGGAGAATTTTAGCTAGCTCAACTTATCTTATGGGACCATCCAGTTTTGTTCTGTATTTACCAATCCTCCCTTTTCTTTGCTCTTCCAAGCAGTAGGCAGCTTTGCAGTTCTGTATAAAATCATAAAATTATAAATTGACATCCAGATATGTATCAGTCTTTTGTGAGATTGGAGAAAAATGTGCCAAGGTTTGCCAAGCATGTCGTGAACCCAGATGAGTCCAGTATCAAAGTTCCAGATTATCAAAGAGAACAGGCCCTGGAACTAGGCAACTAACAGCAGCACAACCACCCAGGCTCAAATGAAACAAATGGTTTTCAGCAGTGTAATTTCAAATCCAAATAGAGGAGTGAGGCCTCACAAAAAACCGCTTTCCATCTGGCTGAGAAACCTTTGCCCTAGGATCCCACAGGCTGATTGCAGCAGTGTGTGATAAAATGGACACAATTCAAGCAAATATTCTGCTGGAGGAGGTTAAGGAAGTCAGGTCTCTGCAGGACTTGGCAAGAAGGGCTGACTTCCTCCCAATTATACAAGTAACCAAGGGCTTCAGATGGCCAAGAGATTAAGAGTTTTTATACAAGTCTGTATGAGCTAGGGAAATGGATGGGATAGGCTGGGGACAGGCTGATGGGAGTTAGTAAGTTAAAGGCAAGAACATTGGAGTCTGCTTGCACTACAAGTACAGAATGTTGTACAACAAATGTTCCCCCAAAAGGTGGGAATTTTGAACTGGCCTTAGATGGAATGTGAATCACTGAAACTCCTCTGGTTCTCTCTTAGGAACCAGGATAAAAGCCTTTTTCTCATGTTTGTAGCTAAGTCAGATTTGCATGGAAAGAAAGCTGCATTTAGAGTTAAGCCAAGGTGAAATATCACCCAAGCTCAAGGTACAGGGATTCTTTCATTTCTACTTCCTGCCTAGTGACTACAACCATACTTGGGCCTTGCTTTCTCAATGACAGAGAAGATAACTAGAAATGGAAAACGAAACAAAAACTTTGGGGAGCCCGGCTGGCTCAGTCAGTAGAGCATGCAACTCTTAATCTCAGGGTTGTGAGTTTGAGCCCATGTTGGGAGTAGCGATTACTCTTAAAAAACAAGCAAACAAACAAAAAACAAGAAACCCCCAAGAAACCAAACCTGGAACCATCCGTAGCCTCTGGGCGAAGACATCAGTATTATCCATAGAGACAATGCTCAGGGGGGGGGGGGGGGAGGAAAAAAAAAAAAGAGCTGTTCTTTCCAAGTCTTTGGATATCACTGACTATGCAATAGGAACCAATTTCAGAACCCTGAACATTCTCATCAAATAAGACCAAACACAGTTCTACCTTACCTTGAGAACAAAAACTGAAGAGATGGATTGCAAAGGAGAGACTCAGACAATTTAAGAACAAAACAGGTATATTTCTATTGGACTACCTGATACAGAGGATAGTGTGATATGAATGGATAGTATGAATGACACATAATACAAATATATTTTATTTGAAATAAACAAAAATGCTTACACAGCTCAACAGGTCACTCGGAAACAAACTTGCTTGACTGTATTACTGAGCAAAAACAAAGCTGAAGCACAAACACCCTTCTTTTTTGACATTTATTTGGAGATAGGTAGGAAGACACTACTTGGTTTTTTAAAAACTGACCTTCCCTTAAGGCCTGGTCATAGAAGTGTAAACAATGTAAATGAATCCACCATTACCAGTTGTCATATCATATCTATGTCACCTGTGTGTTCCGAGATCACACATATACCTGCCAATCTACCTGGGAAGGGTTGCTAGATCACAGTTACATTTCAGTTCTTGGCAGGCAGGACTGAGGAAGAGTAATTTGGAACAAGTTTTACATCCCATTTAGAACAAATCACTAGTATTCCCTTAAATAACAGGTTACAATAGAAAGATACTGCCTGGAACGTATCCTTTTCACTTTGGTTCATTTTTAGTTTTGTTTGTGATGTACATAGTTGTTTGATTCATCTGTTCATAGTACAATCCTGCCACAAAGTATTAAAGCACAAGATACCTACTATTCCTTCAACATCTGCATTTTTCAAGTTTTATACTCAACTACATCCCTAGTATGTCAGCAGTTCTTGAATAATAATAAAAAATAATAAATGGGTAAAACCCTTCTAAAAATGCAGATGTCTGTAACTAAAATGGTACTAGATGGGAAGGAGACAATGAGGGAAGAGAAAAAAAGCAAACACGTTCATGTGCAGGGAATGTGGTTCAAGTCTTTGGATTTAAAAACAACTTCCCCAGAGAAGCTGACTATAATGGAATTTCCAGAAAACTTCCTTTGCCCCCACAAAAGGACCTGAAAAGCCCAATCCAAACTTTTGAAAACTATGGTTATGAGATGCTATAAATGATGATCAAAGCAGTCAGAAGGAGAAGGATGAATGTGTCTTCCATTCAGCTAGTTTGTAGCGTAGTCTCTTTAGCTGTTGGTGGATCAGTAAAAACCACTGAAGTACCAGAAGTGCTTTGAAGGACAGGGGTAGAAAAGTACTGAGCATATTACCTGTCTGTATCAGTAACAGGACTTCATGGCTAGGAAAATTTTCTAAACAGTAAAATGACTCCAGGATAGATCTCTCTCTCTCTCTCCATCATTAAATGTGGCAGAATTAAAAAAAATTTTTTTTTACAAGTAGACATAGTGAAAACAGAAAATTACAAGGCAGAGAACACAAAAGAATCAAGACGATGCTATAGGTTCAACAGTATTTCATGAGGCTAGAAAACCTGTTAACTCTGAAAGCCCTAGCAAAATATCACTCTTGTTTATAAATCACTTATTTATCATATGACCGCATGTTGAATCCTTTCTTTCCACATACTGAAGAATCCTACATTCAGCCTTTAAGCATTCTGCATTTCTTTGCCAATCTTGTAGCTGAGTATCTTGTTCCAGTCGATTTTGGTGCGGGTAACAGGAAGCTGCCGGCGCAAGGCTTTGAATGTGGTGTCTGACATTGTTTGATAGTTTTCACTAATTGCTGTCTGCAATAGATAATTGAAGATAAGTTGCTTGAATGAAAACGGGTGGTTGTGACTAGGAAAGTAATTCTGTAGTCAAAGGACATGCTTGAGTCTTCTAAGAAGGACAGACAGCATGTAATAGTCCTAATAAGCTCCTCTCCCATCTCCGAAGTGAGTTAAGAAGCCCACTTAAATTATTTCTAAAACTAGGGCTATAATCCGTTCCAATGTTGAAACCTTGACTATAAGTACAATGTCAGGATGCAAGGTCTGCAGTCTCCACATTTACTAACACTGAACACCACCGATATTTATGTTTAAAGGACAAAGAGAAGTCTAACAAAATGTGTTAGCAGCAAAATAATAAGGTACTCAAAATCTAGAAAAATCAGTTCCAAATCTTACCTGATACTCATTTTCTGCATGCTCTATGATTTTAATAAACTCCTTGGCAGTTTGGACTTCATTCTAATGGAGGAAGAGGGGAAATAGGAATTTTTCTTAAAGTATAAGCAGTCTATAAAAACATATTGAAAAGACCATTTAAAGAAATCTTAAGATTTGTAGAACAATTTGTAGTTTGTCAAGTGCTCCCATGCATGCTACCTTCTTTGATTCTCACAACAACCCTGAGAAGTAGATCTGTTATTAGCATCACCTCTATTTTGCAGATGAGAAAACAGAATCCTTGTAAGTGACTAGACTAAAATTATACAGTTCTTGAAAGATAAAGACAGGGTCTGAATCCATGTCTTCACCATAAGATCCCATGCTTTTTCCAATCTACCACAGTATGCCCAAAAGACATCATCACGATGTCTTGAAATTTTTATGCCTTGAAAATATCTCTGGTTTAAGATGATATAAACAATGCCCTCACCAATGTCAGCCATATATGTTAAACTCACATTCCTCTATTGGCTACTTATGGTACTAAACCAACCAACCACATTTTGCTCTACATGATTCAGGAACATATTAACGTGGTGTTTTCACTTTGGTTTCATTCTCTCTCTTCCTTTCATCATTAAGTAGAACAGAATTAAAGGTAAAAGGTAAGATTTTCTGCCGAGAGCAGCATTCTTCAGATTCTTTCAAATAGTCAAAACCATGTTTTGTTTTCACAACTCTAAGTCATTTGCTTTTCCACTACCCCTCTCAAGTGTGCATAATGCAGGTCCCAGAAGCTGCATAATGTGTGATGGCTTCATCACTCTGATGGCTACTGGAATGTGTGGGCACATATGAGAATCCAGTTGTCTTTTATTAAGTCAGACACTATACAATTTGTAAAAATGTAAATCAATGCCATTCTTTGTACTATATTGTTTTTTGAAAACATAGTTGTTTTTCATGAAAATGTTATTTAGGTTAACAAGTAATGGGTTTCTAATTGTAATTTTTTAAAGATTTACTTATTTTATTTTTTAAAGATTTTATTTATTTATTTGACAGAGAGATAGATCACAAGCAGGCAGAGAGGCAGGCAGAGAAATAGGAAGGGAAGCAGGCTTTCCGCCGAGCACAGAGCCCAATGCACCGCTTGATCCCAGGATACTGGGATCATGACCTGAGCTGAAGGCAGAGGCTTTAACCCACTGAGCCACCCAGGCGTCCCAGAACGCAATACTTTTTAATTGAATATTCCTAAAAATGTTCAGCTTCTCTAGTGATACAAATGTAGCCCTATAGGATTTGTTGATTGGAAGATACTGCCGTCCTTGAGCAAATCTCACTATTGAGAAAGAGAGAAAGAAGTTTGGATTCTCTAAAGCCATTATCCTATCTGTTGTTATATCATGTTATGTTACATTTTGGTATTTACATAATTACTTATATATTTAGTCAAAGACTGTGAACTAATATAGCGGGTTGACTGCATACATGACTTGCATAAGCTGCCAAAATCAAAGCATTGAAAACAAACTGAATTTCTAGTGGCAGAATCAGTACTCAAAATCAGTACTATTTTTCTGTAAAAAAATCAATTTTTTACAGAAAAATAAGGCACAAGTGAGACAGATATTAAGTATTCCACACTCACCGAGACCGTTACTGAATCCTGTACATCTTTATGACTAACCAACTGAACATTGCCATCTTCATAATAGTGAACCTGTTGAGACAATGGTTGAGCAAGTTTATGTGTAGTTCATATGGAAACCCACTGCTAAGGTACAAATCCATGCCTTAAGCCATGCCAAATCTTTTTTTTAAAGCCATCCCCAATCTTCACCAACTCTGAACAAAATATTAATATGACCAATTGTAACTTAAAATGTGGTTAAAATTCACAGAACACTTTAAATTTTTAAGAATTCTCTCTTTCTCTTAGCAGGGGAAACTGATTATTAAGTTCAACAAATATTTATTATGTGCTTATTGCATTCCAGGCACTGTGCTAGTATTGTGAATACAAAGACCTTAAATAAGAGTCCACTCTTAAGAGTATTAAAATAATTAAAATAAAATCTAACATTAGTTTTTCTCTGTGAAAACCCAAGAATTTTAATGGATCCTAATCCCTTACACATCTCTCCACATACACAATCATCAATATTGGCAAGTAGATCTGACCAAGTGCAGGAAAAACTTAACTGACAGTTAAAGACAAACTGAAAAAACAAACAGGCTACTGGTAAATTAGACTACAAAAGCAAGGCAAAAGCAGTTCTAAGGATGTATGGTAAAATGGGGTGCTATAAGTATTAGACCAAGTAGCAAGAAGGAGGCGTACACAAGAGACAGACTAACCAACAACGTGCCAGAAGTTTTGGCAACTTACAAGATAGGTTCAGTCACCTTAACATGGCTACAATCTGGTCATATAAAATAGGATGAGAGTATCCTTTTGTTATGTGCATTTGAACAGGGTCTTGCAAATAGGAGCTGTCACCTAAATGGACAAGTAGAGAACAACATCTAGCAAGGGGATAAAAAAAGGACAAGAGAATGGTTTAGTTTAGGGAAGAATAAAGAACTCACTGCAGAGGAGTATGTGTGGAGGGAGTGTGGCAGGAGATAGTGCTCTGAGGCAAGCAGGAGACAGACTGTGAAAAGCAAACTGCCTTATAAACCATGTTAAGAATTCAGACTTTATCCTATTAAAGGTGACAGGACTCAGGGAAAGGGAATGTTTTTGAAACATTACACTTGTGCTATGAAGAAAATCAAGTGGAGGGAGCTGAAACTGGGGCATAATGCTAGAATAGTAGTCTAGGTACTGTTTGTTTCCTTCATCTAGTTCAGGCTACCAGGAGACATCTGGACAAAAAGGAATGTTGGCAGAGATAAAGCAGAAAAAAAGAAGAACTATACCTGTAATACTATATCTATTATTTGAGTCCTTACTATATGTTAAACACTATGCCAGGGACTCCTGGGTGGCTCTGTCGATTAAGCATCTGCCTTCAGCTCAGGTCATGATCCCAAGGGTCCTGGGATCGAGTCCTGCATTGGGCTCCTTGCTTGGCAGGAAGTCTGCTTCTCCCTCTGCCTGCTGCTCCCCCTGCTTCTGTGCTCTCTCTCTCTGATAAATAAATAAATAAAATCTTCAAAAAAACCAAAACACTATGCCAAACATTTTAGTTATTACTTATCTCATTCAATGTTTGCAAAAACTCTGAAATGGGGACCATTATTATACCTATTTTTTTTTTAAAGGTTTTATTTATTTGACAGAGAGAGAACACAAGGGGGGTGGGGGCATGGAAGGCAGAGGGGAAGGGACAGGCGGGCTTCCTGCTGAGCAAGGAGCCTGACACAGGGCTTGATCCCAGGACTGTGGGATCATGACCTGAGCAGACGACAGACACTTAACTGACTGAGCCACCCAGGCAACCCTATTATTCCTATTTTACAGTTAAGGAAACTGAGGCTTGAGGCAGCTTAATAACTTATCCATGTTCACATACTGAATAAGAAGAGGAGCTAGACAATGAATTAGGTCAAATTCCAGAACTAAAACCATGGCCAACATGCGTAACACCTCCCACTGTTGAGTTTTGTCAAAAAATTGGGAATTCCCTGATTTAGATAGAAGTAACAGGTCTCATTAGGGACTTAACTCTTCTAAGATATCATCAGAAGGGAATTAAAATACCCAAGCCTTAATCTAGACAGAACTCAAGATCCTATTAGCAACAAAAGGACTTCCCTAGGCAATATGAATCCACTACAGGGCCTTGTTTAAGGGGAGAAAAAAAAACAGCTCACTCTGTCCAGATGGGCAAGCCAAACCAGACTTTCCATACCCTCTCCAGACATTTAAATTTTATCTTTTGGCTTTCCAAAGGGGTTTAAAGAGAAAAAGATGACTTAAGAATACACTGGAAAAGCAGGGAGTTGATAAATGCCAGTAATACCTACATGCAAGAATCAGAACAGGAAAGATCTAGGCAAAAAAGATTGCACTAAGGAAGGATGACATATAAAGGTTAAAATTCCAACACACAAGTGATATATAGCTGAATGGACTCCATTCTAGAAAGGCCCTATTTCTGCTGTTTCTCTGCTAAGTCCTATTTACTCGTGTTCTTCATACTTGCATCTGAGTAAACCAAAGAAGTTAAGTTCCCACTCCATGCGGACACAAGGAAGTTAATCATTTTCTAAGTTTCATCCCAGGTCCTCAAACACCTGATAACATCTAAGAAGAACTAGATCCCAAGCATGTTCTGGGACATTAGCTTCAAACAAAACTTGGTTGACACTGGCATTAATATACCCTACCTTCAGTGATTTATGGAATATACCTATTGTTCACCTGGCACTCACCTTTGATTGGAACCTGAATTCCTGAAGGAACATGCACACTGGATCCCTTACCAGTATAAATCCCCAATCCCAAGTGATGGGGAGCCTTGCTTTTCCTTTTCTGAGTCTGCCAGACATTCTATCTGCCATACTCTATCCCTTACACTATTCAATAAACTCTGCTCTTACTTCCTCCTGGCTTGAGTTTCATTTTCTATCCTATGCAAAGCCAATGACCCTCCTGGCTGGTCCTGTGGGGCCCCCTCTGGGTCCTCAGATCCGGCCCGCCTATGTTACAAGGACATGGATGTTCAAGATACAGGTGGGTCACACCCAAACACTAGTTTTGTTTGATCATTTTTTAACTAAGAGTCCAGAGACTGAAAAGAACACTAAGAGGAGAGGGTACAAATAGGACAAGGGATATTTAAAAAATGGAGCTCTGTCCAGAGAAGAAACAAGGACTTAAATATTTGCGACAGGTGTCTAAGAACCATCTGAAAGAAGGAACTATGCAGGGCAATCTTTTTTTGTCCAAGAAGAAGGACTATGCAACAGGTTTGAACTTCTATCATGTGTCTTAAGAACTAGGACGTGCCTAGGAATATAGACTAAGGCCACTAAGTCTTGCTGTTTATAAACTCAGTTGAAAATTCTAAAAATATTGATGTCATTATCTAGTACACCAATGATAAATTAAGCTTAAACTCTGAGGGTTATTTTTTTTTTAATTTTTAAATTTTTTAAAAAAGATTTTATTTTTAAATAATCTCTATACCCAGCATGGTGCTTGAACTTACAACTCCGAGATCAAGAACCAGCTGGGCACCCCAAACTCTATTGTAAAACAAACTTTCTTTTTTGGGTAGGGAAGGGAACAAACCATTTTACTGAGATGCTTAGGGGGAGGAGTCCAAGGGTTGGGAGGACAATGACATCAGATATCCTTACTAAGATCCTTGGCCAGGATCTCCCCAGCTTCAAAGTTGCCAAAAGCAGTAAAACCTTTCTAGGTCTCATTTGCTAATAAAAATTTCAACATGACTATCATCAACATAAATCCTCAGAAACCACTGACTTCCCAGAACTACCCCTTGGCCTACAGAATAACCAAAGAGCTAAATATCTTAGTGAATTTTCCAAGTAATTCTCACTGATTTTTAAGATATGTATATGAAGCAAGCTTTTCCCCAAGGTTTGATGGGCCAATCTGGTTAAAAGGTATAAAGGAGGTACTGGCCCCTGTTTTAAGTCTTATCAGAAACTATCACTCTTTATGATAATGTACTCTTAATTTATAAGTTTTCACTGGCAATGCTGAAACACAAGCAAACATTTCGTTCTAGAAGAAAATAAAGTTACATAAATTTATAGTAAGCTACTAGGTTAGTGCTAATATCATAGTTACAGGAGACCTAAAGCATTAGGCTACTCATATGAACAGTTAAACAGAAATAGAATAATAGTATGTGTGTTGCCCTTAGGTTGGGCTCCCCCAGAAGCAAACCCCAAGACAAAGATTTGAGAGGAAGTTAATTTATTTGGGAGGTAACCCCAGGAAGGACTAGTAAGGACTGAGGTATTGAGACACAGAAGGGAAGGAAGTGTTATAGGTGCATTAATGAACAGTATGTTTAGCTATGGGCCCTGGTCTCTGGAAGACTAAGTAGAACATGCTTCAGAGTTGTCCCACCTGATAGGTGAGGAAGCCGGCATATTTATTTATCTACTAACTCTTGTATGGCATTACAGGCTGCTCCAGAGCTGTGAAATTAACATTTCCAGCTTGCCTAATCGGAGTTGGGCATGCTCCTGTGGCTAGGAAAAGTTCCCAGGAAGAAAGTTGCTGTTACTTGTAGCAGGGAGCTATCCTGAAAATAGTGGGTACAGATATCTACCACATATGCTCTGATTAAATTATATCCTTTAAAAAGGTAGCTCTTGCTAATTATTATAAAAGCAAGACTTAACACAATATAATAGAGGTACGATTAGGTACTGATTTTCTGTTATCAGTAACTTTTAATCTGACCTGAGAGTTAGCTGGGCTTAAGAATTAAATCACCCTCAATTTGAAAGTCAAATCTCTGCTAGGATACCAGAAGACTTTGACCCAGATAGGCATCCAATGAATTAACAAGTTCCTTATTCACCTGCCCATCTGTTCTGATACAAGCATTAGAAATCTACTCAGCTTGGTTACTTATATTCCATACATGATGACACTTGGCAATTTTCTCTAGTTCCTGTGTCACTTACTTGATTTAAAAACCTTCTTATTACTGTAAAAAAACAAAATAAAAATCCCATTCAGGTAGCTTTTTTCAGAGCTAAGAGTTAAGTTTTATGTCTATGTACATGCTTAAATGAGGTAATATACAAAGAGACCCTAAGTAAGTTAGAGTAGCTGCTACTTGGTCACTTAATAATTGTTTTCTTGTTTTTTAGAGCTGCTATTTTTAAAAATTATTATTATTATTTAAGTAGGCTCCATGCCCAGTGTGGAGCCCAATGCAGGGCTTAAATTCACAATCCTGAGATCAAGACCTGAGCTGAAATCAGGAGTTGGATGCTTAACTGAACCACACAGGTGCCCCTAGAACTGCTATTTGATTAATTCCTGGAAAAACCTTAGGTTATCTTTGGAAGAGAAAAATAATAAGCAAGCAGTACATACCACATGACTATCCTTTACCAATCCAAAAGAGCTTTTTAACTACTTCCCCACAAAGGAGGCTCCTATTTCTATTTACTACCATCTATATTCCTTTGCATCTATCTACATATAGTCATTTCTTATTTCAAATACCAATTTCCATGTTTGTTTTCAAAATGTGACACTTTAACATGGCCTATTAACATGTGGGGGTCTCACCTGAATCTTAAGGACTCCAACCACCTGGGCTGTAGGTGGTGTGATGGTGAACTTCCACTCTGATCTCCAACGACCATTCCTATTAAAACACACACAAGACTGCAGAGTTAGTAGTAAGCCCGAGAAAGAGGTGATTTGCCACTGAGGCACAGAATTTGGGAAAGTGGGGCGGGGGGGGTGGTCATTTCCAGTTTGACATATCTAAGGCTCTATCTACTCAAATATAAGTCTGTATCCAAGTCCCTAAACATAAACCTTTTCTAAATTATTTTGGCTTTCATTTTTAATTTTTCAATCTTGGAATAGAAAACCATGCCTATATTGTTCATGGAAGTCTCTTCCATACACAGATAGATGGGCTGCTGAATTTTATAATTAGCTCAAGTATTATTAACCAAACCCAAGTAAAACTCAAATTTTCAACTAGGCACTTTATTAATCAACCACTTATTCTCACTTGATATTAAGAGCCCTTTTTAAAAAGATTATAAAATCTCAGAGTTTAAAGGAAGCTAAATGTTCACATCTAAATCCCTCATTTTACAGATGGGTAACCGAAGTCTCTCGGTCAAATAACTTATCTATCCCAAACTATTTAGATTAAGAAACAACTTTCAATCAACAGCTGGTTTGGTTCCTTCCCAATAGAAGTTGAATAAAAATAAAAGAGAACATCTACTTTCTTACCAGAAGTTTTTAGGCTGAAACTGGTGGCTTTCAATACATGCAATAATGGTCTGTTGGCCATCTATAGTTTTAGCATAAACCTATTGTTAAAAAAAAAAAGTTAGACTCCAAAAACATACTTAATCTAAGTGACAAATACTGTACAAAAGGCAGCATACTAAATCCTTGGGGGAGACAAAAAGATCAGACAGGATAAACTTACAACTCACAAGACTTCATGGGGTGTGAACACAGAAAAGAACATGTTTAGTTCCACAAGAGACAGTGGTACCATGAATGAAGAATTAATATCCCCTCAAATTGAGGGGAAAAACCACTCCTGACTAGGGCTACAGGGGAGGTGCCAGTTAGGCTGGGACTTACAAGACAGATGAGATACTCATAAGCAGAGACTGAGAAGAAAGATGAATAAACTGTTCAGACAGGAAACTGGGGGCTTATTCAGTGAAATGACAATTAGTTCTTTCAGGTTAGACAGTTGTGTGTGAAGTCGATGAATGGTGATAATCCAGAATAGAAGACTTAAGTTCCGTAGTTGTAGATGTAAAAAGTCTGGACATTATTCTACAGGCAATGGACAGACACCAAAACAACAAAACCAGAACTATTGTTTTGGAAGAATAATTAATATTGGTATATGTGATAAAATGGACAAAAAGCTCAAGTTGGTTAGGAGGCCAGAGCATTAATCTAGGCAATAAGGCAGGGTAGTATCCGTGGGTATCAGGATATAGAGGCATAATCAAGTCTAGTAATAGTCTGCAAGTGAAGAGCAAAAAAGGGGAAAGAGCCAAAGCCGTCTCATGCTGAGATGACCAGAAAGATGGTAGTGTCATTAACAAACTGGGAAATTCAGCTAGTAGTTAAAAACCCCAACTCTTCCTTAATGTGGAAGAGGTGAACAGAAATGCAATAGGAAGGAAAAGCAAAAAAAAACAAATAGTGCTTACAGTCCACAAAATGTTTTCATGTTTACCTTCCTTATATTGAATAACGAGTTTTCAAGATAGAGAAATACAGCAATGGGGAATGCTACATTTACAGAGATAGGGGAGAAGAAAAGAAGTAGAGACAGACTTAGAATGAGTAGAGGGTGCTGACAGAGCAGTCTAAGAAAAAGAGAATTTCTGGAAGTAGCTGGTTGGTCTTGGTGTGAAATACCATACGGAAGAAGAAAAGGATACTGAGTCAGGCAATTCAGGAACCGTCAATAATTCAGAGGTTTCTGTAAAGACTGAAGCCAAGATTCACAGGGTCGAGAAGTAGATAGGTAATGAAGAAGTGGCACTAGTAGGAGCAGAATGCTCCCCGGTGCGGTTATGTAGCAGAGAGGACAGAAGTGAAGGAGAGGGAGGAGGAGCAGGAGGGAGAAAAGAGAAGTAACTTACAGAAATTATTACAACTAAAAAAAAAAAAGAAAAGAAAAGAAAAATTATTATGACTGAGGAAAAGTCTGCTCTCCTTAAGGGCAGAGAAATAAAAATATTTCTAGGTAAAGAGAAATATATCAGATAGGAGAATATAAAATCAAGAATAAGGATCCTTCTTCCTAAGATTAAGTACAGTGAAAGGGGGAAAACTGCAGAGTGTGGAAAGAAGAGAAAAAGATTTCAAGTCAGTCTTACTAAAATGTGGGGGATCAGACAGATGCCTAAGGACAATGGGAATGGTTTGGAAAACACCATATAGAAAACATCATAGGAAATACTGACATGACATTAAGAATTACTAAGCAGGACAGCCCCAAGGACATAAAACACTTGGGTACAGTAGACACTCTTAGAACAATTCCATGGCTTTCTGTAGCTCATTTGTTAGCTAAGACAAGTGAGAAAAGGTAAGAAAAGGACACAGTAGGGTTACGTGGTGTAAAAGCTCCAAAGTAAGAACAGGTAATGCCAAATTTTAAATAGGTAACAAATGTTAAGTAGAAAATACATTTAGGATTGCAAAGTCAATTTCTAAAAGAGGCTGTGTTGTGTTTTCCTTTGCAATAATGGGTTGCAAAACAGAACTGCATTTATCCGCCATAATGGGTTTTCTCCATTATTTAAAAAATAAAAAAAAACAAACATAAAACATGTAATAGTAACAATATCCAACATTTAGGGAGAGCTTTCTTTGTGCCATTTTCCAAGCATTTTATATGCCTTATTAGCTCATTCAATTCTCACAACAATCCTCTGAGGTAAGAACTATTATTTCCCTTTTTTTAGTGAAAAGGCACAGATATGTTAACTGATTTGCCCAAGGTCACATAGCTAACTAAGTGGCAAGACAAGAAATCAAACCAGTTAGTATGGTTTCAAGTTAAGGGCTCTTAACCAATATTCTATTATTGACATTTAACTCATCATCATTACATTCTGAAAATATTCTAACAGACGTTTTTCTTAATCATATCTGCAATTTACAAAGGAAAAATTATGATAGAGTCAAATTTATCGTTTTTTTAATATCAAGAGGTAGTTAAAAAATCAAATTATTTGATTAAAAAAATAGTGCAAATAGTTCTGACAATCTAATGAAAGCATCTAAAGTATGAAAGAAGTAGCTTTCTATAAAAATGCCTATACCAAAAAGTCATAAATATGGCAATAGCTGCTTTGACAATCTTAATTTACTTTTCTCCCATGTCTAAAGATGTTAAAAACTTTTTTTTTGATGGGTATAAGGCAATTTCTGATGAATAAGTAAGACAAAGGTGAAATAGGATACAATGAAATTTAAAATTTTAATGCACTGGGATTTTTAAAAAGAATTTTCCATATAAAATTTTCCATTTATACAAACTATTTCAAAAATGAATTAGGGAATAAAATACAGATGAGACTCTAAGAAGAAAGAAGTGATGTTTGGCTGGCCAAAGTCCCCAAAGGATAAGATAAATGTAAGAAATAAAACATTCTTTAATATTAAGCAGGCAGATACTTAACAGTACAGAAGCCGTTGGAATAATGATCTTTCACATAGGCCCTTAAAGCACTGTCACAGGATTCTCTCCAAGACTTCAGACCTCCATCTACGTCCTCTGGCTGGGGGTCACTTGCTTCTTTCCGTAAGTGATCAAACTTAAAGGAAATTTTGTTTCTTGGATCTAAAAATCTGCTATTACCCAGGTCACCATGTTCTGTAATTAAGACCTTCCAAAGAATAATTACAAATATGAGTAACTGTAAAAAGACAGTTCTTGTCAAATTTTACAAAACAAATAAAAATTCTGAAGACAGTTAACTTTTCATTTAAACTTGGATTTCTCTTCCATAATGATTTTTCAATCAAGTCACATATATATTTTTTAATTTAATTTCATTTTTTAAATAAATTCTACCCCCAACATGGGGCTTGAACTCATGACCCCAAGATCAAGAGTAGCATGCTCTACTGACTGAGCCAGCCGGGTGCTCCTCAAGTCACATTTTTATTCTTTTTCCTTAAGTTTTATTTATTTGAGAGAGAGAGAGAGAGAGAGAGAGAGAGATAGTAAGAGTTGGGGGGGGGGAACTCAAGCAGATTCCATGCAGAGCCTAACTAGGAGCTTGATCTCACAACCCTGAGATCACGACCTGAGCTAAAACCAAGAGTTGGATGCTCAACCGACTGCACCACCCAGGCACTCCTCACATTTTTCTTTTTTTAAAAAAAAATTTTATTTATTTTCTTAAATTCTCACATTTTTATTATAAAAGTGTTACGTTTATGGTTAAGTCACCTACCTCTAAATCACAACATCTCCCCATCTACCCTTTATTTCTTGGTTTCTGCCTACTGTACTGCCAGTGTATATACCTTATACAGAGCTATCACAATAACTTATTGATACACTTTAATATTCTCTTTTTACATATTTCATAAAACTTTCCCAGTCATTATATTTAGCATTTAAAATAGGCAATCTATTTACTTGGTTCAATAATGAAAAAATTTATCTAAAGTGAGATCTTTTTCTCACCTTTCACTCCTATCCATCAAATTCCTAATAAATTTTCCCTTCTCCACAAGGCAACTGACTATTTAGAGCATGGTTCAGCATGGCATTTGCCACTTGTTTTTGTAAATAAAGTTTTATTGAACACAGCCCTGCTTGTTTGTTTTTTGTATCGTCTATGGCTGCTTTCCTGAAACAGCAGGGTTGAGAAGTCACAATTCACTCTATGTCCAGAGAAGCTGAAAATATTTACTCTCTGGCCCTTTCAAAAAAAGGGTGTGCCGTGGGCGCCTGGGTAGCTCAGTGGGTTAAGCCGCTTCCCCCCATCTCTCTGCTTCTGCTCTGCCTACTTATGATCTCTCTCTCTCTCTCTGTCAAATAAATGAGTAAAATCTTCAAAAAAAAAAATTTGCCAATCCCTGACATATTCTTTCAGAGTTTCTTTTTTACAAATAGAAGCAAGTATGAATACGTATTCTAACTCCCCAATCCTTTCTTTTACACAAAAACGAATACACTATACTGTACTTAGTTTTTTTTTTTTAAACTTAATATATCTGGGAAAACTTTCCTGATATGTACTCAGAGAACTCCTTTTTTTATGTTACAGTTGCACAATACACCACTGTATGGATATACAAAAATTTATCCAACCAGTCTTCTATTAATGGGTAGTTGGGTTGTTTCCAATCTTTTGCTATTATGATTACTGCCACAAATGTCCTCGTATGTTCATTACGTACAAATTATGTATGTGTGCCAAGCACGCAGGTGAGATTAAATCCTTTGAAGGGGGACAACTAGGTCAAAGGGAAAATGTATTCCTAATATTGATATACATAATATAGGGTGTCGTACCAAGTTACAAGCAGTAGAAATTATAACTGGCATTTCATTTTTTAAAAAGAATAATTTTCTAGTTGAACTCTCTATTAATTAGGCAGGTAACGCTTTGCATGTGTTGAGTTTCATTTATTTTTCCTTAATTTCCCATTTGTCTTTTGACACATTTACCATTTTTAATAATTACATACAATTTCACAATAACTGACATACCATAATATACTTACTTAATCATTTCTGAATTGAAGAAGGTTTAAGCTACTTAGGGTTTCCATTATTGAAAGCTACTGTAAGTTCTACCATAAATAAAATCTGCTTAAAAAAATTCTTGGGAAAGAGTTCCTAGTTTTGAGATTCCCACCCTTATTACCAGACTAACCCTTAAAAAACTTGTTTATAATGATAGTAGGAACCATGAATGTAACTATTTCCTTAGTCTTCCCTTCATAAATCTTTCTCATTACAATTCTGCAACTTTTATAACTAAAAGGTATATTCACGTTAAATCTTAACCTGGATTTCCTTAATTACTACTTCTGGGCAATCTAACACTTTTCTAAGTTTGCTTTGTTATTTCCCACTTGTGTGCAAGTGGTTCGTGTCTGTTGCTTATTTATTCACTGTACTCTTGGCATCATCCTTAGGTATCTGAATAACCTCTTTATGCTTGAGAAACATTTACTCCTTTTTTAAACCGTATTTTTAAAACTTTCTATTAAGCAAAGGTAACTTTCTTTTATAAACTTTTTAAAGTTTTTATTTATTTCAGTGCTCTCTATATCCAATGTGGGGCTGAAAATCACAACCCTGAGATCAGGAGTTGCATGTTCTACCGACTGAGGCAGCCAGGAGCCTGCATCCTTTTATGAACTTTTTAAATGTTTCATCATTACTTAAGTTATGATTCCCTTTCCATTTCCTACTAAATTTTTATGTTTAAAAAAATATTTAACCTTTAAACTCCACCTGGAATTAATCTAATTGTACAGTTGGCATTGGAAATCAAAGTTAGATTAATCTCATAAATTTTATGAATTGTTTCCTTTTCCCTTCTGTTTTATGTTACTTAGGTGCTTTTTGATTATTGCCTTGTGTCTTTCATTATTAGTCTTCTTTCATTTGTTTTTCTTGATTAGAATGATTCTGTATGGTCTATTCTTCATAGGAATTGTATGAAATCTATTTGAAAAACCAAGTTTCCATATCATTTATGTTTCTTATTCAGGTAAGCTTTCCATATTATTTATACTTCTTATTCAGAAACACGGCATTCAAATCTATTTGATTTTCCATTTATTTTCCTGATTAAAGTGTGTGTGTGTGCGTGTGTGTGTGTAAACTGTACTGCAGAGTTTTGCTAGTTCCAATCTAATATTTATTCTCTGCTTTCCCTTACTAACAGGACTGCAAAGATTTTCAAAAAGACCGTGTGTACAACTAATAAAAAGACACCTTCCAGCTAGTAATGAATGACAAAGTGATAGGAGTTCTGTCAATAACTTATCAGTGGAAGTTGCTTCTAGAAAGGCCAATAGCACCTTCTGCAATTTCCTCTTTTTCCCTTCCTGGAACATGGATTCAGTGGCCTGAAATGGGGCAGCTCTCTTAAAGAGCATGATAATAAGGGGTGCCTGGGTGGCTCAGTCAGTTAGGTATCTGCCCTCGGCTCAGGTCATGATCTCAGGGTCCTGGGACTGAGCCCCATGTTGGGCTCCCTGTTCAGCAGGAGCCTGCTTCTCCCTCCCCCTCTGCTCCTCCTCCCCACACATGCTCTAAATAAATAAATAAATAAATAAATAAAATATGCACTGATATATTACATTCACTTAAATACCTATTAAGAAAAATAAACTAGCACAATTCTACATAGGCTCCTTTATGTTCTAGCTTAATATTATCACAAACATCTTCCCAGATTAATATTCCCAGATCAGTATTTATATTGGTTTTCAATGACTACATGGTATTTTGGTCTACAGATAATTAATTTAATGTTGGGAATTCAGATTGTTCCCAGTTTTTCACTATTATAAACTTTGCTTCAAATAATCTTTTTAAATACATTTACATGCTTATTTTCCCAGGAGAAATTCAGCAGATTTGTGGGTTCAAGGAAGATTCCGACTTTTAAAAAGCACTTAGTATTTAGTGACATACTGCCTTTGAAGTGTACATTAATAAATTTGCTAAGTCCTGTCATACAATGTTAATAATAATAATGATGGATATTTTTGCTTTGTTCCTCTATTTGAATAGGGATGCCTAATTTCCCATATGATGTCAAATTTGATGTCTCCTGTTATTCTTACCAAGGAGAATTACATAAAACCTATAAATCTGTGTAAAACTCAACTCTTATTTTCACTATTATTGCTAGCGGCACCTCATTTTTCCTGTCAAAGAAACTCCCAATATTATGAGAGAGGAAGAATTTCCTAATATGTAGAACATTTACAAAAGTTATGAAAACTAAGACATGAATTTATTCAGCATCTTATCCTCAGACATTTGCTTTGGTTTCTAAGATTTCTACTACCACCCAGGCACAGCCTACCAAACGAACAATCATTACCTGATCTTCATATCCTTCTATCTTCACAGGTGTGAACTGATCCATGTTATACTGGGCAAATGCACTGTTTTTTTAAAAAGTAAAAAAAGGAGGGGGGGAGAATAACATATAAATACAAAGGTTAATTCACATAATAGTGAGAGAGAATGTGAAAACACTCTCTGGTGCTCTTTCTCTTTCCCTCTAGGCAACTCGTGTTCTCCTAATGCCTTCCAGCTTTCTGAAGGAACTCTTCTCCACAGAGATCTCAGATGTGCCCCAAACTCTGAAATTATCCTTTCCTCTTCAGTCCTATGCTCCAACAGAAGTCCCCCTTAGACTATTTGTAAGTTTTAAGAAATCAGTTTCATGAATTACCAACAGTTTTAATCATTTAGACAGAAGCTTTTAGTAATTCAAAAAAATCTTCAATTGATGCACTATTTTAGTAATGCTGTCTTCTTTATTCTGGGCTCTCTGAGGTAGGGCAGGTAGGAGAGGCCACAATTACATGTACTAGAAGACATCTGACATGGGGAGAGGGTAAAGTAAGAGCTGAACATGAGTTTATGTTTATATGAGAGTTTAAAGGTTATCTGAAAAGGGGGATATGAATAATCAAAGTGCATGCCCAATGTTATTGTTTACTTGTCCAATGCTACACTCATAAAACTGCATTTTCAGTGGCTCCCTCGTACATCTTACAAAGTCATTAAAAAGGTAAAGTGAAAGAAAAATGGAAATAAGCTGCAGTGTAAAAAAGCACAATACTCTTATAAAGTGTCAGTCTTCTCACAGAATTCACCTGGCAAGGCAAGAGTTAAACACCTCTCTAGCCCAATTTTAACTTTACTACAACACCTACTAGACCACTGTTTTTAAGCAGACTATTAAATTCTTCCTAGACTTTTCGAGAAAGACCAAAGAAACAGATATTTAAAGCTAATCTTCAATCATTTCAAGTTATTGTTGCATTTTTTTAATTAATCATTTCCTCATAACACAACCCCATTTACAAAATGAGTCTTTAACACAATGGTTCTTCAGAAAGGAATATAAATCAAATGTTCATGGACAGTGAATTTTTCTTTTTTAAGAAAAGCTTAAGGAGTGAGGAGTAAATAAGTACTCAATTCTAAAACAGATCCTAAGATTATAGATTACAAATACCAACATCAAAATTTGTTAACATTTAACCCCATCTCAAGAAAATGGTATCTTCATTCTACCATTCATGTGGGCCAAAAACTTGAAATCATCTTTGATTCTTCTTTCTCCCAAATTTCATATGCAATCCCATCAGCCAATTTCCTAGGTTCTACTACCTTGATACATATTCAGAATCTTGATTCCTTCCCATCACCCTTAATACTACCACTCTAGTCCAAACTGCCGTTTATCTCTGAACTACTGCAGTTAAGTGTTCTAACTACTCATCTTGCTTCAATCTTTGCCCCCTGCATAGCAACCAGTGATTATACTAAAATATAATCTCATTGAGTCATTCTCTGCTCAAAACACTAATAATTTGCCCTCTCTTTTTAAAATCCTCTCTTTAACATGGCCTACAACACCCTACTTTGTCCAGAAGGGCTGGGAATTATTAGAGAATGGTTCTAGAGATCAGAAGCAAAGGTAGAAATCCAGGAAAGAATAAATCCAAAGTTGTTGAGGCCTCCTTCATTTTATATAGAAGGCAATAATGACGAGGATGATGATTACTCATTTACTGAACGCTTACTATGAAGGACTATGGCCAAGGGACTGAAGCACCTCATTACAGAAAAAAAACCCTGAATTTTTCATCCCTGTGGAAAATCAAATATTTGGGCATAAGGCAGTTCTCCTTTAGTAAGAATGTTCTCTGAAAATCTAGAATCTATAAGAACCAGAGTATTTATAAAAACAAAGTTTTATTGTCAGGGCAATTAAAGCATCTGAACTAAATTCCACTGTTACTCCTAATTGGAAATGGGACAATAGGCTTAGGATGCAATCAATCTTGGATCTTGGCATTCCACTTCCCACCTCCTCTTCAGTAGTACCTTACCGCGTGAAAGACAAAGTAGATTTATTTTGGGTAGCTCTCAAGGATAAAACTAAGACCAATATATTGCAGGCAAGGAACTTGCCTTGTGAGATAGTGAATTCCTTATTATTAGAAGCATTCAGATTGGATAGCCATCTGTTGACAAAATGTAGATGAGGTTCTTTCAATGATAGGGCAGAGACAGGGGTTGAACTAGCAAATCATGAAAGCCTTTCTATGGCACTCTATGCATCTAAGAGAAACCAGCACCAGCACTGGAATGTATCTTTGGTGTGTGCCTAAATAATGTATAATTAGAATATCATTCATGATGACAATTATAGTGATGCTGAACAAATGTTAGGGTTTGGAGAATCTGGTCCCAAAATGAGTTCCAAAAAAGCAGCATGGACACAGGGCAGAAGATGACTGTTTCCCAGGCAGCAGCTCTTAAGACAGTTTTTTATAGCTAAAATCCAACCGTATATCATACCAAATGCTTTTATGATAATTATTTGTTGCTCTACATCAAAATCCTCATCCAATCCTCTTTACCCCACCCCTTCCCAGTCATTATCCTTTTCTGGTTTCCTCTTTACAAAGGAACTCTCAGCCAATTAGATAAGACAGTAATTGAAAGAGAATTTTGTATGTAAAAGAGAGTAGTGATAAAGCCTGATTAACAGGGGGCCTTGAAAGCTAGACAGTGTTTAGATTTTAAGAAAACAAAAACACACATCACTATAATGTTTTTGAGGACAATAATAAAATGAAAACGGTACTTTAGAAAGATTAATTAGCCTGACAGTGCTAGGAAATCAGTGTCTGGGTTGAATAACCATGCTACTATTCCACGGTTAACTCTATTATTGCACTTTATAAATATCTACTATTTTGCGGCAATTTGAGAACAATATTCCTCTATAGCAGCCTAATTTTTCTACAGCTAGTGTTTAAAAAAAATCCAACATGAACTAAAAGGAGTACAGAAGTAACCCTAAGAGTTCATATTAAGCTCTGCTTTAACAGGGAAAATCTGGGCAAAAAGAAAAATTAAAAAGAAAAAAAATAAGATCATATATAATAAGCTTAAAGGAAGTAAACAACATGGCATGTTTTCTCCAAGAAAAAAATACAACTAAAATTGATAAAACCAACTGCTTTATATTGAAGTATTTTATTTTAAACTTAGTTTTCAGGGTACAAATTTATTATCAACATACTTTATCTAAAATTAAAATAAATATATAAGTGGATCTTGTAGGATACTTACTGTGCTGCCCCTTCCCTGAGGAGATTGTCATTATTAAGTAGTAGCCGGACATCTGAGGAAAAAACATTGAAAGATGTGAAAATTGAAATCATTAAAAGATGTTAAAATTAAAAGGACGAACTTCAGAAAATTTTTTAGAAATCAGGCTTTGCAAAGTTAGTTTTCAGATATATGTACACATAGAAATTCTGTTTTTTTTTTTTTTAATATTTTTGAGGGGTGCCTGGATGGCTCAGTGGGTTAAAGCCTCTGCCTTCAGCTTGGGTCATGATCCCAGGGTCCTGGGATCGAGCCCCACATCGGGCTCTCTGCTCGGCAGGGAGCCTGCTTCCTCCTCTCTCTCTGCCTGCTTCTCTGTCTACTTGTGATCTCTGTCAAATAAATAAATAAAATCTTTAAAAAAAATTTTTTTTTTTTTTTTGACAGAGCAAGCACAAGCAGGGGGAGCAGCAGGCAGAGGGAGAGGGAGAGGCAGGCTCCCTGGTGGGTCTCAATCCCAGGACCCTGGGATCACGAACTGAGTGGAAGACAGATGCTTAACTAACTGAGCCACCCAAGCACCCCTACACAGAAATTCTAAAATCGCAAGTGACAGATGCTAATGTTCATAAATTTGCATGTAATTATTTGTGATACAATAATCTAACAGTAACTTTTTGTTTTAAAGATTTTATTTATTTATTTGACAGACAGAGATCACAAGTAGGCAGAGAGGCAGGCAGAGAGAGAGAGGGAAGCAGGCTCCCCACTGAGCAGAGAGCCCCGATGCGGGGCTCGATCCCAGGACCTTGAGATCATGACCTGAGCCAAAGGCAGAGGCTTAACCCACTCACTGAGCCACCCAGGCGCCACAACAGTAACTTCTTAAAGTATTTCGTAGCAAATGAAAAACATGATTTAAAGAAAGTTATAGTTAGGACTATTAATTTTGTATCTAAAGAATCCTTTAAAATGAGATTAAGAGGGGCGCCTGGGTGGCTCAGTGGGTTAAAGCCTCTGCCTTCGGCTCAGGTCATGATCCCAGAGTCCTAGGACCGAGCCCCACATCAGGTTCTCTTTTCAGCAGGGAGCCTGCTTCCCGCCCCCGCCTCTGCCTTCCATTCTGCCTACTTGTGATCTCTCTCTGTCAAATAAATAAAATCACTAAAAAAAATAATAAAACAAACAAACAAACAAATAAATAAATAAATAAAATGAGATTAAGAACTGGAGGTTTTTCTGTAACATCAGACCAAGATAGCTGGGCAAAAATCAATCAGTGGCAGTGAAATCACTTAATATATTTTTCTATGAAGGATCTAATGTAGGGGACTATATCCTTTTAAAAAACTGTGTGTCAAAAAAAAAAAAGGCTGTGTGTGGAGAGTCTAGTCACTCTTCTTTTGGGAGAGGAGAGTCCTTGTTACATAAGAAACTATCAAGCATTAACTCTAATAGAGAAGACTATAAGCCAAAGGCCACTGACTCTTAGGGCTTCCGAAAGAGGCTGGCAGAGGCCAACGTGTAGCATGCCAATAAAAACCAGCCCGCATGCCACAAGTAGCTTGCCAACTTTTTTTTTTAATAGCTTGCCAATTCTTAATCTAATGCTTCCATATCAATTATTCTCATGATAGTCCTGTAAAGTACATTCAGTTGTCAGAAATAAAACAAGGGACTTCTAACTACAAAGGCTATTAACTTGTTAAAACAAGAATTTATCAGAGCTAATCAGCTGAATAAAGCTCAAGTCGTAGGAAAACTTCCTAAAAGCTCAGTTGTTGAAAATTTATATCTGATCAATATAGAAAAAAGACCAGAGAAAACAAGGCTGCATTTGTTTCTTTTGCTATTAGTTCTCAAAATCCACAAACAAGTCCATAAGGAAGAATGTTTGGATTTATTTCTACTGTATTATTTACTCCTTATAGTAAATGTTTACATGTTCTCCTGGTTACTCTTTACCTACATCAAGAATTTTTATCGGTGGAGATTACTGATTGTTCTATGATGTATAGGGCTCTGGGCCAAGTACAGATGAGTATCATCACATAGTTCCTTTTAAGTAAGTAGCTGTCTAATGTAAAACTGCAATTTCAAAATAAATGCTTGCGCAAATGAGCCAAGGTGCACAAAGAACTTTACGATGAATTTAACAACTTAAAATAGGATTGTAATGATCGATTTTATCATGAAGTTCGAGATGCCTCATCTACATTTTTCATTCTATATTATGTTAAGCCAGTGAGTAGCACAGAAGGTTATAAATGTATTGGAAAAGTGGTTCCCAAACTGGCTATGACTCAGAATCACCTAGGAGAACCTGATAAAACAGATTACCCAATTCTACCTCAGATTTAATGAAAGAAAAATCGTAAGAGGAAAGTAACGCTGGAAGCTGTATATGTGACAAGCCACCCAGACGCAATCAGTTCAGCACCAATGGTTTTAGAAAGTGTCCCGTATGTATTACGGGCATGTCTTGAGTGAAAGCACTGAAGAAGCTTAAGCTATGATTTATAATGATATAAGACTATGAATTTAATATTGCTTCACTACTTAATCAGTATTAAACTACTTTAGATCTTTTCTCACATAAGATAGGTAACCTCAATTATGGGTTAAGAATTTGCTTTTGACTCAGAGCTGGGTGAGAATCCTTGCTCTGACACTTGACTAGCTAGGTGACAATGGATAAGTTACTTTCACCTATTTGAATCTTGACCTCCTTAGCTATAGCTATAATGTGCTGTAAGGATTAAAAGAGATAGCTTATATGTAATTAAGGAGAGCTTAAAATATACTAATATTTACTCACCATTGAACACTTCATTAAATTCCCCTGGGGGTGCATGAGTGATGAATTTAGCAGCTATGCGCACCTAAAGAGAAATAAAATGAGACTAATATATAAAAGAATATAACAGATTACAAAAATTTCATCACATTCCTTGAAATAACACTTCCTATTTAAACCTTTACTGTTTAGGAGCAAAAAAAATTTTTTTTCGCAAAATATCCCAAAACTTTTAGCATCAATATAACTTAGTCCTGATTTAGGGATATCCATGCTGCCTTAAGTTTTATTTTTCATTAAAAAGCTGAATAATCAGTTTTGGTCAAAATATACTACAGTTATAGGGGCGCCTGGGTGGCTCAGTGGGTTAAGCCGCTGCCTTCGGCTCAGGTCATGATCTCAGGGTCCTGGGATCGAGTCCCGCATTAGGCTCTCTGCTCAGCGGGGAGCCTGCTTTCCTCTCTGTCTCTCTCTCTGCCTGCCTCTCTGTCTACTTGTGATCTCTCTCTGTCAAATAAATAAATAAAATCTTTAAAAAATATATATATACTACAGTTATAGCTTTGTGCAGTTGGCAGTATCAAAGCCAACGAGGTTTATCCGAGCACAATTATTGCTAATTTAAAACTTTCCTCCAAATAGGGTGCCTGGGTGGCTCAGTGGTTTAAGCCGCTGCCCTCGGCTCAGGTCATGATCTCGGGGTCCTGGGATCGAGTCCCGCATCGGGCTCTTTGCTCAGCAGGGAGCCTGCTTCCCTCTCTCCCTCTCTGCCTGCCTCTTTGTCTACTTGTGATCTCTCTCTCTGTCAAATAAATAAATAAAATCTTTAAAAAAAAAAAAAAACAAACTTTCCTCCAAATATACCACAGTCACAAAAAGAGAAATCTATGATCCTAATCTCTTATAAACATTTAAACAAAACTAAATAAATTAGTAAATTGGTAGGATACCAAATTGTGTTTATGGTGTTTACAGCCATGCAGAATGGTTCAATACTAATAAATCCAGTACTAAGGAGCAAACCCTTGTGATTCTCTTAACTCATGCTGGGAAAAAAAGACAAAATTCAATACTCAAATATCATAAAACCACAGAACTATTAATTTGGTGTAGGAATAAACTTCTTTAACTTCAAAAAGGATTATCTACCAAAATTCTATAGCATACCTAATAATGATGCAACAATGCAAGCAGTGTCCCCTAATTTTAAAAATAAGACAAAATGACATCACCTAAACTATTAAACACCATTAAAGGTCCTAAAGAATACTACAGACAAAATTTCTTCTGTTCTTCCTTCTAACTCCCTCTCCTGCTCCCTACTGCCATTCTACTTTTCTGGATCTCCTATTAGAGATGGATGTTGAAATCATAGAATCTGATCTGTATATCTCATTTTTTTTCTCCTAGATTTTTATCTTCTATTGTTGTTATATACTTTATTTGGGGAGAAGGCCTCAGAGCTCCATTTTTCAATTCACTAAAATGCTCTTCAGTTAGGTCTACTTTGCTATTAAGATAATTATTTTAACTGTCCTATTTTAAATTTCCACAACTTTTGTTTTTTTGTGTGTAATAATCTCTTGAGTCTCCTTGAGGGTATTACTTTTTTTTTTTAAACTATACTGACTTTAAAGTCTTGTTCTATGGACTGTCTCCTAAGAATTTAGATCTGCTTTTTGTTTGAGTTTGGTGATTTTCTTCCATAGTACTGGTTTTCCAGAAATGTTTGGTGTTCCTCCTTGAATTTAATTTAGCTTACCTGTCCTGTTTACCTGCAGTTCGTCTCCAGTGATTATAGGGGAGGGAAAAAGCAGACTTGCTGCTGGGTATGAGCAGATTAATTTCTGAGGGTGCCTCATAAGGGCCAGAGGCTACCTGAGGTACTACCCTGCCTCTCTGCTCTCAATGCTCATTCTCATGCTATATTCTGAGGACAAATGGATTTCTGTCTGCAGTTCAGGCCAAATGGGAGAGAAAAGAGGTGCCAAGTGGTACAGTTAGCTTACAGAAAAGTTCCCCAATCAATCTACACTAAGACTCTTTTGAATCTTTTCTTTCTTGCTCCTTAAATAAAGTTCCTCCATGGGGCGCCTGTGTGGCTCAGACATTAAGCATCTGCCTTTGGCTCAGGTCATGATCACAGTGACCTGGGACTGAGCCCTGCATCAGGCTTCCTGCTCTGCGGGGAAGCCTGCTTCTCCCTCTCCACTCCCCCTATTCTGTTCCTCTCCTGCTGTCTCTCTCTCTCTCTCTCTGTCAAATAAATAAATAAATAAAAAATCTTAAAAAAAAAAAAAAAAAAATTTTTTTTTTTTTTTTTTAAAGATTTTATTTATTTATTCGACAGAGAGAGAGATCACAAGTAGATGGAGAGGCAGGCAGAGAGAGAGAGAGAGAGAGAGAGAGAGAGAGAGAGGGAAGCAGGCTCCCTGCTGAGCAGAGAGAGCCTGATGTGGGACTCGATCCCAGGACCCTGAGATCATGACCTGAGCCGAAGGCAGCGGCTTAACCCACTGAGCCACCCAGGCACCCCAAAAAAAGATTTTTTAAAAGATTTTATTTATTTATTTCACAGACAGAGATAACAAGTAGGCAGAGAGGCAGGCAGAGAGAGAGAGTAGGAAGCAGGCTCCCCACTGAGCAGAGAGCCCGATGCAGGGCTTGATCCCAGGACCTTGGGATCATGACCCGAGCCGAAGGCAGAGGCTTTAACCCACTGAGCCACCCAGGTGCCCCAAAAAAGATTTTTTAAAATAAAGTTCCTCCAAATGACTCCTACTTCCATAACAGTTTTCTTTAATGTGATTTGGGTTATAATTTCTTCTCATCTTACTTCTCACCACTATGAATTTACCATTCTGCTTTCTTTCTATGAAGAACTGTTAAAAAGTTTTGGTCCAATGATGGCACTCCCACTTTTTAAAAGTTACTAGTTCATTTCTCCTCTCATTCAATTTTCCCCCACTCTTTCCATTCTAATAAGATTTGGCATAAACCGTGAGGTGAAACCATGTGCTCAGTCTGCCATATAATTTAATCTCTTAACTCTCATCAAGTCAAATGTGAAATACAAAGAATGCACAAACCCATTTAAAAGAAAAAATAATGTGGAGTATCATTTGGCATTATAAATATATAATTATGATGTTAGCAATAATAGGACTGACCTGAAATGAGTCTCACAGTATAATTCTAACACACTATAACAGAAAAAATGATGAAAATTCCCTAATTTTTGATGTGATAATGAGTATGAAGATGATTCAATCCACTGATGAGAGGCAAAGAGGAACATGATATATCTACCAAAAAACTAAGCCCTACTTTCCAAATAGGCATCCTCTGTTGACCTCTTAATTTCCTTCAAACAATTTATTATTTTTTAAAGATTTTATTTATTTATTTGACAGAGAGAGACACAGCCAGAGAGGGAACACAAGCAGGGGGAAAGGGAGAAGCAGGCTCCCTGTGGAGCAGGGAGCTCAATGTGGGGCTTGATTCCAGGACCCTGGAATCATGACCTGAGCCAAAGGCAGCTGCTTAATGACTAAGCCACCCAGGTGCCCCTCCTTCACACAATTTAAATTTTTTGCTGACCCAATCAAATTAAGGCTACCATCAAAGTCAAACCATTCTTTTTTTTTTTTTTTAAAGATTTTATTTATTTATTTGTCAGAGAGAGAGAGAGGGAGAGAGAGCAAGCACAGGCAGACAGAATGGCAGGCAGAGGCAGAGGGAGAAGCAGGCTCCCTGCTGAGCAAGGAGCCCGATGTGGGACTCGATCCCAGGACGCTGGGATCATGACCTGAGCCGAAGGCAGCTGCTTAACCAACTGAGCCACCCAGGCGTCCCCAAAGTCAAACCATTCTTAAGCAGGAAAAAGAATTTCAGGAGTCTTGAAAATAAGGCTGGGAACTGAGAAGAAAATACGAAAAAGACAAAAAAACACTTTACAACTTTAGGTTTATACAGAAGAGATCTTATATGACTACACTCTTATTCTAAGAATAAAAGAAAAGCTGTCCCATGGACAAACTTATTTCTTCATCAAGAAAGATCTACTGATTGTGGAACAAGGCAGACCAGAAACCTGGATTCTAATTACTAGCTGTGTCAGTCCATTAACTAACTGGATTTGTGATTCTAGAAACACTAGAATCTAACTAACCTTTTTTTGGTCCTGAATTTCCTCATTATAATCCAACTCCTAAGAGATGAGAATATCTGCAAAATTTCTTTGAACTATAAAACTCTACCTGATTTTTTAAGACTTAGAAAACAAAACCTGTATGTGTATGGAAGCAGAGGCAAGGAATCCACACCACACACCTTAAAATATTCTATGTACATAAAATTTGAGAACCCTGTCATGACAGGGTAATTACAGATAATGTATTATTTTTCTGGGATGAAAAATGATGGAGATTAAGAAGAAATACTCCATAAAGTTCTTACATTAACTAACAATAAAAAGAGCAGCTCTAATTAGGAAATAAGAAATGCTGCTCAACTCATGAAAATTACACTACACAGGACTAACAGTTCCCATATGGATTGCCAACTGTGTATATTTGCATTGGCCTGTGCAGTTAATCATATTTCTGTCCTCATCAACTGTTGCTGTCAATCACTCATTTAAGAAATTAGTAAACCTACTTTGACAGCAAACTATTTTTTAGTCTATTTGTGGCAAATCTGCTGAGTGGCTGTGGTCTATCCCACTTCTGTCCAGGTGCTTTCCCCATAACCCTCACATAGTTGTGAAACTCCCTTCAGTCAAGAAAATTGAAGTGTGTGTAGTTCAAGAACCTGACACATACAAAGCAAGCATTAAAGGCCACAGTGAGGCACCAAGAAGATGTAATCAGCTCTAATGCATGTAAGGAGGGGTGGGGTAGCCTTTAAATACAGTGACGAATGAGCTGGACTGAAGGATGAGTAATATCGAGGAGGGCATTCCAGTCAGAGGAAACAATATGTATAAACTAAGACAACACCGTACAAAAAACTGAATGTAGATATTTAAAAGATTTGCAAAATGTAAAATAGTTCTACTTTTCCCACTACTTTTTGTTTTGTTTTGGAAAATAGTTTTTTTTTTTCCCCAGAACAAAATACCGATCATTTGTATTAACATGTAATAATTATGTTTTTAAATGAACTAATGCTTTAAAAATCTCTTAAGTTTTGATATTTAGTAAATAGATATAAGCTATATAAATAAAAACTTGATTCCTAAGAGTGCAAAGGGGTCCTGGGAGCAAAAAAAGTCTGAGAAGTGTTCTATCTGTTAACACAGGTTGATGTTTATCATCTGCTGTTGAGTGAAAAAAGTTCACACAATGGTGTATTCCTATTTTATTAAGTGTAAATATATTCACCTACAACTGTAGCTACTAATTTTAATTAGGACTTCCTCTGGTATTACAAGATATTTTTCTTTTCTTTTTGGGCTTATCTCCATATTCAAAAAGCTGTACAAGGAATATAAATTACTTGTATGATTAAGAGAACTTTTTTCCTGGAAGTTAGTACTTCTTACTCCCTTTTATCTATTTCACCCATTACTTCATTACTTGTACATTAAAGATAATTTTTAAATTTTTAAAAATCCAAAGAGGAGCATGCCAACATCTCCCATCCAATAAATTAATTTTTTTTTTAAGATGAAAGAGGAGCACCTAACTGGATCAGTCAGTAGAGCATGAGACTCTTTATCTTGGGGTTGTGAATTCGAACCCCACGCTGGGTATGAGATAAAATCTTTAAAAAAAAAAAAAGATGAAAGAGGACATAAACAAGATAAAGGCTTTGGAGTGACATCAAAACTGAAAGCAATGGGTCAAGGAAGCTATAGGTCAAGGAAGCTGAAGGACAGGATAACATGAGGCTGGTAAAATGCTGAAAGCAACAAGGAAGGCTTTTCAAAGTCATATTTTGCAAAGGCTTTTTGACCAGGAGCTTAGCCTTATTCACTTCCTAGCTGCACAGTGCGTAATGCTCGAAAGTACAGGATAGTTAACTGGTAAAATGAAAGGATGATGTGGAAAGAGAAAAGTAAATTAAAAGCTTGCTTCCATTTTCTAAAGAAAAAAAAAAACACAAAGTGCACAAAAGTCAGAGAAGGAGGAATATCGAGTAGTAGTATCTGAATTCAGGCTTAAGTGCTTAAGAATTATAATTAAAGTGCTGGAAAAAAAAGTAAGTGATCCCCATAAATCTGAGAATATCAAGAATAGGGAAAATGGGGGCACCTGGGTGGCTTAAATGGTTAAATGTCTGCCTTTGGCTCAGGTCATGATCTCCAAATCCTGGGATCCAGCCCCATGCCAGGCTCCAAGCTCAGCAGGCAGTCTACTTCTCCTTCCTCCTCTGCCTCTCCCCGCACACTCCCCCCCTCCGCCCTGTGCTCTGTCTGTCTCTCTCTCTCTCTCTAATGAATACGTAAAATCTTAAAAAAAAAAAATAGGAAAAATGTCCAATTATAGAAATGAAAACATCCCCCATTTTTAAATGAAAGCTGGTGAGAGGTGTAGACATATATGCAACAGCAAGGGTGAAATTCTAAATGAATGGCTAAAAACAATGCAGTCATCATTAAATGCAAAGGTGGATCCCAAAAACACTGTCATGGTCAATAATACCCATGTTATTTTCTGAGAGTTATTAAAAAAAGGTGGGCTACTTAGTATCAGGTAAGTCTTAGAATTTGCCAGTCTTTGACAACAGACTCTGAAGTGGCAAGGTGATTTCTCACTGTAACAATACCATAAAAATACCTTGAAACAGTAGTACAAATCTTAATGCTACATTTACATATTCTCTATAAAAATATAAAATCTGCTCCATGGTCTCCAAGGCCCTTCAATATTTGGTTCCCTCACCCCATCTCCTACTGTCCAGCTCTGAGACCTTACAGCTAGCTACACTACTGCCTCAGGATGATTACATTTCTTGTTCCTTTTGCCAGAAAGACTCTTCTGTCAGAGCATCACTCTTCATTCACATCTCTGTTCAAATGTCACCATCTGGGGTGCCTGGATGGCTCAGGGGTTAAGTGTCTGTTTTTGACTCAGGTCATAATCCCAGAGTCCTGGGATCGAGCCCCAAACTGGGCTCCCTGCTTAGCCGAACCCTGCTTCTCCCTCTCCGACTCCCCATGCTTGTGTTTCTTCTCTCGCTGTGACGGTCTCTCAAATAAATAAATAGAATCTTAAAAAAAAAAAAAAAAAAAAAAGTCACCTTCTGATTTCCTGACTCCTATATACAAATTAGCCACAATACTTTCTGCACCCTTCACAACTGTAGCCTATTTACCTGCTTGTTCTTCAAGAAACTTGTTACCACTACAAGGACATCTCATGGGCTCAGTCAGTTAAGCGTCCAACTCTGGATCTCAGCTCAGGTCATGATCTTAGGGCTGTGAGATCAAGCCCCGTGTAGGGCTCTGTGCTGGGTGTGGAGCCTGCTTAAGATTCTCTTTTTTCTCTCTGCTCCCCTCCCCCTCCCTCACTCTAGAAAAAGAAAAAAAAAGAACTATCCTAATGTTTCTTTCTCAATACCCCCAAAAGCATTCCAAGAACACAGAGCAAACTGCTAATGTAAACTGCCAGGAAACTACTAATGTGTAAAAGGCCAGACAATAAACATTTTAGGGCTACGTGGGGCACATGGTCTTGGTCCCAACTGTAAACAAATGAGCACAGTATGTTCAAATAAGTTTTATTCATTTTTAACTGAGGTACTACTGGGAAATAAAGTTATAAGATATTTAAAGTGTAAGATGTGATTTAATAAATGTATACATTGTAAAGGATTATTGCCACTGAGCTAATTTTTAAGAAAATTTATTTATTCATTTGAGAGAGAGAGCGAGTATAAGCAAGGGGAGCAGCAAGCAGAGGGTGAGGGAGAAGTGCGCCCCCCCTCCCCCCAGACCAAAAGAGCAGGCCTGCTGATCCTAGGACTCAGAGATCAGAACCCAAGCTAAAGGCAGACGCCCAACCAACCAAGACACCCAGGTGGCCTGCTAATTATTTTTTTAAAGATTTTATGTATTTATTTGACAGAGAGAGAGAGAGAGAATGAGTAAGAGAGCACACGCAGGGGGAGTGGTAGAGGGAGAGGGAGAAGCAGACTCCCCACCAAGCAGGAAGGCGGACCCTGGGCTCCGTATCAGGACCCCAGGATCATGATCAGATGCTTAACAGACTGAGCCACCCAGCTACCTCCGCTGAGCTAATTAGAACATTATTTTGGATACTCTAATTTATATTTCATGTAATTTTCCCATGTCATGAAACATTCTTCTTCTGATTTTTCCCCCTAACCATTCAGAAAACATTAATGTGTAGTCTATATAAAAACATGTAGTGGATCAGACTGGCCAAGCCCTGGCACAGAACGTAAAAACTCATTATGTTTGTTCCTTGCTATATATCCAGAACTGAGACCTGGCACATGCTAGGAATGTAAATGAATGGCTACTATTTTATTGTTTACAAAACTGTTTCATAACCAGCTTCTCTTCTGATCTTAAAACAGCTTGTTTAAGAAGGCAGGCAAGAGACACTTATCCCCACTATAAAAGGAACAGGTTCAGAGTTTAAGTGCCTTATCCGAGGTCACATACCTATACAGAGGTGGACATACAAATGGACAATCAACTGTACTACGCAGTAGTAACAGGTATTAAAATTCAGAAGGATTGTCTTTAGCATGGTATCACACGGATTTAGCCTAGTCCTTTTAGAATTTTTTTTTTTAAAGTCAGGAAATGAGTCAGAGCCTTGCTTATGAAAGCTGTAGTTGAAATAAAGTTAGGAGGGATAAATACAATGATAAAAAATAACTCTAAAAGTCAGTATTATCTAGGGCACCTGGGTAGCTCAGTTGGCTAAGTGACTGCCTTTGGCTCAGGTCATGATCCTGGAGTCCCGGGATTGAGTCCTACATCAGGCTCCCTGCTTGGCAGGGAGTCTTGCTTCTCCCTCTGACCCTCCCTCTTCTCATGCTCTCTCTCTTCCTCATTCTCTCTCTCAAATAAATAAATAAATAAAATCTTTTTAAAAAAATCAGTATTATCTAGCTTTAAAACTTGGTCAAAACTAATGAGATGAAGGGCACCTGGCTGACTCAGTCCGTTAAGCACCTGCCTTCAGGTTAGGTCATGATTCCAGGGTCCTAGGACAGAGTCCCACTTTGGGCTCCCTGCTCAACAGGGAGTCTGCTTCTCCCTCTACCCCTCCCCACTGCTTGTGATCACTCATTCTCTTTCAAATAAATAAATAAATAAAAACAAGATGAAATTTGGTAGAGGTAAACCAAATCAGTAGCAGAAGTAAAAAGGGAAAGTGAAATGGCTAAGTAGTTAGAGATTGCAAAAATATTTTGGGGGGCAATGCAAATGAGGGATGACACTTTTATTTTTATTTTTTTTTATATTTTTATTTTATTATTTATTTGACAGAGTCACAAGTAGGCAAAGAGGCAGGCAGAGAGAGAGGAGGAAGCAGGCTCCCCGAGGGGCAGAGAGCCCGATGTGGGGCTTGATCCCAGGATCCTGGGATCATGACCTGAGCTGAAGGCAGAGGCTTTAACCCACTGAGCCACCCAGGTGTCCCGAGGAATGACACTTTTAAAAACAGTGATTTAATCAATCATTTGTAAGACTGGGGTAGGGAAAGAAAAGTTGAAAGCAGGTATATCAGGGCGCCTGGGTAGCTCAGCTAGTTAAGCATCTGCCTTCTGCTCAGGTCATGATTCCAGGATCCCAGGATCGAGCCCTGCATCAGGCTCTCTGCTTAATAGGGAACCTGCTTCTCCTTCTCCCTCTGCTTGTGCTCTCCCACTCACTCACTCTCTCTCAAATAAATAAAATTGATTTTTTTAAAAAAAGCATATATCCTATAGAGGGGAGGCATGTCATCCCCAGCCTAGCAGAGAATCACTGTTATGGAGGTTCTGGTGGAACAAAAACTTAACTGCTGCTTTAAAAAACAAACCAAAAACAAGGCTTTTAAAATAAATTCCTGTTCCATAAAGTAATAGTTTCACTGCACGTAGCAGTCATCTGCAATGAAGGATATAACTCCGCATATATTTTATTTATTTTGTACAATATTTTAACTAATTTCTACACCCAGTGGGGGGCTCAAACCTACAACCTGAAGATCAGTAGTCACACAATCCACCAACTGAGCCAACCAGGAGTCCCTCCATGTACACTTTTTTTTAAAGTTTTTAAAAAATATTTATTTTTATTTATGTTTTTAGAGTGGGGCAGGGGCAGAGGGAAAGGGAAAGAGATTCTTAAGCAGGCTCAGTCTCACAACCCCAAGATGATGACCTGTAGTCAAGAGTCACATGCTCCACAGACTGAGCCAGCCAGGTGCCTGCACATATATTTTGAAGGGAGAATAACTCAAGTCTCATACACAATTCCATCCCTTCATATACTTAAATACTGCAATAATGTAATTTCACGGAATCCAGTGTACTATATTTCTAACCTAAAAAGGGAGAATTTAGACTCTGTAAGTATCAGAGATAAGTTTTCCTAGATTTTCCTAGAGATAAGTTTTCCTCCCATTCTTCTTATCTTTTCACCTCTCCAAAAGGGGGAAATAAAGAAAATACCTAATTCTTGCAAGATTCAAAATTTCATTATTACATTACTAATACCTGTACTCAAAGTTTAAACATCAAACCGATTAATATATCTTATTGTTCCCCCAGAAACTGCTAATTTTGTTAATTTTCAAATACTATAGTAAGAAGCTTTAGAAAATATATTAAAAGACACAGAAAATTTATAAAACTTGGGTTTTTAGCTTATTAAATAATCTTTTAATAACAGATCCACATATTTCAACAGTACATCTTTATAACTGATTTAAAAATGATTTTCTTGGGGCGCCTGGGTGGCTCAGTGGGTTAAGCTGCTGCCTTCGGCTCAGGTCATGATCTCAGGGTCCTGGGATCGAGCCCCGCATCGGGCTCTCTGCTTAGCAGGGAGCCTGCTTCCTCCTCTCTCTCTACCTGCCTCTCTGCCTGCTTGTGATCTCTCTCTGTCAAATAAATAAATAAAATCTTTAAAAAAAAATTATTTTCTTGACGATCACATAAAACAGGACTAGAGTATTTAACAACTGCAGCTCTGTTTGAATGTTAGTGGATAATTCTGTACAGGCAAGGAAGAAATTTTCCTCTAGATAATAGCCCCATTCTATTACCAGGAAGGCCCGGGCCCATTTATACTGCCGTTATACTTCAGGAGCCAAATTTCTGCCAGCTTGTTTCTCTGGTGTCTACCAAAACCTTGACCTCCCTCATTAGACTACTGTGTGTATTAAAGACTTCGCTTCTGGGATTGACTTACACTATCCTTGAAAGTTTTGCTTCTCCACTTATCTTTGCCTGTCTAAACCCTTCCTATCTTTAAAGGTTGGGTTCTTCTGTTTCTTTCCAAGAAGTACTCCAAGTACTTACAATTTCAAGAATCCTCTACCATACTATTCCATACTTTGTTTGAACATTTATTATAGCACCCAAAATATAACTGCTATGATAATTAGTTCTATAGATACTATTCTGTCCCCCAAAACTAAAGTTTTCTTTGAAAACTGCCTTGCTTTCCTTTTCTGTACTATACAAAGTCCAACAAAGTGAAGAGCACATAGAAGGCAATTACTAAATGTTTACAAAAATTCTTCTGAAAAACATGATACTATGGAAGTCTTCTTAGCTTTTCAGATTACTATGGGATACTACGGTAAACTGGAAAGATACAGGCTCTGGAGTTGGAGACAGAGCTGGATTTGAATGTCAGTCACTTAATGTCTTTAAATCATATCCTTACCCTAAAGCAGGATAGTATCTACTTTCAATTGTTATGAAATTTAAAAAGATAATAATATTTGTTGTCAGCAGAATATTTAATACATAGGGGCACCTGGCTGGCTCAGTTGGTGGAGCATGCAACTCTTGATTTTGGGGTTGTGGGTTTAAGCCCTATGTCAGGTGTAGAGATTACTTAAAAATAAAATCTTAAAAAAAATAAAATAGGCACAATAAATGTCAGCTATTGTTAACTGGTCCTAGCCAGATAATTGCTGCTTCAAATTACTAAACTGAACAAACTCTTCAAATTATTAAGAAAACACTTTCTCTTTTCTGGAAATTCTTTGGATCCTAGTCACCTTATATTCCCCCATCATTAGTCTTTTTCAAAAACTATAAACATCAGCAAACTTTTTACTGACCAAAAATTCTCCAAAATGTCTCTGCTTCACTTTCCTTTAAAGTAGTAACACATCTTCCAAAGTTTACTTAAGCTTTCAACTAGGTTAGACAAAAAAGAATAGTAACCAGTTGTACTTTTATTAATGTTTATTTTCCTTACTTTTATTCTATATCATTCCAGAAATATTCAAGGATTAATAACTACATTTCTCCTCCTGAAAGAGATTTACCTTATTCTTATCCATTTAGGAGAGTAAGTTCTGTTTCTATGGAATTCAATGCTATTTCCTAAGACTTTTTTTTTTTTTTCCCTGTTTGAAGATATTTAGATGTTGTGTTTTCAGGCTTCACTTTTTTTTTTTTTTTTAAGATTTTCTTTATTTGTTTGAGAAAGAGAGTGAGTGAACGAGAGAGCAGGAGCGTCCTCCGTTATTAACATCCCCACCACAGTAGTTTGTTAGTTCATTTCATGAACTTACACTGATACATCATTATCATCCAAGGCCCAGGGTTTACATTAGGGTTCATTCTTTGTGTTTACATTCTATCGATCTGGACAAATGTATGACATGTATCTACCATTATAGTATCATAGAGAGTATTTTCATCATCTTAAAAATTCACTGTGCTCTGCCTACTCTTCCCTCCCTCCCCCTAGCATGGTACCTTTTTTTTTTTTTTTTTTTTTTAAGATTTATTTGAAACAGTGAGAGAGTGTGAGAGCAGGAGCTGGGAGAGGGGAGTGTGATGCAGAGGGAGAAATGGACTCCCCACTGAGCAAGGAGCCCAATGGGAAGATCTATCCCAGGACCCTGGGATCATGACCTGAGCCAAAGGCAGATGTTTAACTGACTGAGCCATCATCCAGGTGCCCACTGGCCACCCCTCAATATTATTTTGACAAGAAAAAAAATTTTTTTTAAACATACATTGCCTCGGGGTGCCTGGGTGGCTCAGTGGGTTAAAGCCTCTGCCCTCAGCTCAGGTCATGATCCCAGGGTCCTAGGATCGAGCCCCTCATCGGGCTCTCTGCTCAGCGAGGAGCCTGCTTCCTCCTCTCTCTCTGCCTGCTTCTCTGCCTGCTTGTGATCTCTGTCTGTCAAATAAATAAATAAAATCTTAAAAAAAAATACATTGCCTCAATGTGGTTCAATTCTTCATCTGATTCTAAAGCTTTCAGTATACCAACAATACACTGTCTGGGGCAATAATTTAATAGTCAGGTTCCAAGCTGATAACATGTATATATGATAGTATCAAAGCTGCAGAATTCCAGTTTCAGTGCCTTTATCAAATAAACAAAATCCCTCCTGGCTGAGGGTTCTCAGAGGCTAGTGAGAATTTAATTTGGGGCTGTAATTCTAGAAAAAAAATGTATTCTCAGTGATCTCTAGACCAAATGGAATATTGGTTTCACTAAATAAAAACTTACTGTTAGCTGTTTTTTAAAACTTCAAATAAATATTATGTTTCTAGTTTAGAACTAGAGACACTATAAAGACTCAGAATGTACTTAGAAATAAAAATTTAGCTATATACAGTTTATCATTATCAGTAAGGGCACGGCTTAAAAGCACAAAATATTTTTTTTTTTTAAAAGATTTTATTTAGGGGCACCTGGGTGGCTCAGTGGGTTAGGCTTCTGCCTTCAGCTCAGGTTATGATCTCAGGGTCCTGGGATCGAGCCCTGCATCGGGCTCTCTGCTCAGCAGGGAGCCTGCTTCCCCCTCTCTTTCTCTGCCTACTTGTGATCTCTCTCTCTGTCAAATAAATAAAATCTTTTTTTTTTTAAAGATTTTATTTATTTATTTGACAGAGATCACAAGTAGGCAGAGAGGCAGGTAGAGAGAGAGAGTGGGGGAAGCAGGCTCCCTGCTGAGCAGAGAGCCCGATGTGGGGCTCGATCCCAGGATCCTGGGATCATGACCTGAGCTGAAGGCAGAGGCTTAACCCACTGAGCCACCCAAGCGCCCCAAAAGCACAAAATGTTTTAAATTAGGATAGATACTATAAAAAACAAATGATGGCACGTCCATCATTTAAAAGCCATTTTAAAGTAGTTCTTAGAAACCGTTTTCTCTATAGTAACCAATTTTAAGTTTGTCAGATATAGACAATAGGTAGGGAAAGCAGGCAAGTTTGTCTTAAGTAGAACAATTTCATTCACTCATTCATTCATGGAAGATTTAATTGGCTTTATTAAATGATTCATGAATTGGGCAGCATTCCATCTAGCAAACAGAAAGACCTCCCAACAATTTCATTTTTAAAACTCTATCAACTCTAAAGAATAATTGCTTGAAAATTTATTGAAGTAACTACATAACATATATGGAAGTATCAAAGTCTCTCCTTGACCAAATGTTAGGCTCCTCTGAGCTCTCTTCTCAGCTAGGCCTTGATCTTAGCTCCATCCTATCTAGCACCTGCCTAACCCAGTCATACCAAGAATCCTGTTGTCAGTCTAGTGAGAATTCCCCCACTTCTGATATCTGATCAAGCTCCTTATCCCCCACCTTTGAAGTATAAGTCCTCAATCAGCCTTTAACAAGAATCCTGTTAGAGCTGTTTAGCAAGAATCCCTCTACCCTTGATGTGTCCTCTCAGTAATTTTCTATCACTGACCCCCTCACTCTGCTTGATGGCTATAGCTCCCCAGCTGTTTTTACCTTATTTGGAGCTGAGCTCTAGCTCTCAACCCTAATACAAAAATACTGAATAAAGTCTTCTTATTTTAACAAGTGTCAGAATAATTTTTCTTTAACAGGGTCATTGTTGTATTTTATGTCACCTAGTATAACAGTATACAAACATGACATATTTAAGCATAAAACAAGAGACACAAAAAATCAGCTCTCGTCTATTTTATTTTCCCAACCATTCCCTTTTAACTTCTCTACACACCAAGTTAGAAGGAAATTGTCCCTTCATTCTCATTCTGGACTCTAATATAAAACCTCAGAATGTTGGTAAAAAGATTTCCAAGTATACGTCTTAAGTGTTCATTTAGAAGTTCAAAGTCAATGGTAAGCCATAAGACACCAACTATTGAACAGAAAAAAAAAAATTAAGTACTGGCTCAATTTCAGTGACCCCTTAAAAAATGTCTTACCTTAAATGCAAAATAGCACTGATATTCATATGGAAGAAGGTAAAATACCCTATTTATTTTTTTGAAGATTTTATTTATTTATTTGACACAGAGAGAGTGCGAGCGTGAGCACAAGCAGATGAGCAAGCAGAGCAGCAGGCAGAGGGAGAGGGAGAAGCAGTCTCCCTGCTCAGCAGGAAGCCCAACTTGGGGCTGGATCCCAGGACCCTGGGATCACGACCTGAGCAGAAGGCAGATGCTTAACTGAGCCACCCTGGTGCCCCAAGACCCTATTTGTTTTAATTAGAGGATCTAAGTGTCTAGATCAAGAACTGAGGAAGTAGGGGTGCCTGGGTGGCTCAGTGGGTTAAGCCTCTGCCTTCGGCTCAGGTCATGATCCTGGGGTTCTGGGATGGAGCCCTGCATCAGGCTCTCTGCTCGGCAGGGAGCCTGCTTCCCTCTCTCTCTCTGCCTGCCTCTCTGCCTACTTGTGATCTGTCTCTCTCTCTGTCAAATAAATAAAAAAATCTTAAAAAAAAAAAAAAAAGAACTGAGGAAGTAGGAAAGTCAGATATGTACTAATGAGTCAGAAAAAAAGATAAAAATGAGTGAAAAGATCATGTAAACAACCTGCTGCTTAGGAGGTGGGTTAAAATGTACACACTCTCACCATCTATTCTAGGTGACTGGGCAGACAGGTCAAAGATTCCAAGTGCCAGATATACAATGGGCATTGTTTTGGAAACAGGAAGATCAAGTACGAAACTAGGGAAAAATCCACACTAAACACCTTGAGATGCAGATGCTGAGAGCAATGACCAAAGTCCAAAAGGGTAGAGTTCAGTGGTGAAAACCTCTGCTGCATGGAAACAAAAGCTTCTGAAATTAAGATCTACTGCACAACTGGCAATTATGGCATTCTAACTCAAAGTTACATCTTTATACCAATTTTAATTTTTCTTGAAAACCTTTGGGAGTCAGATGTGGTTTCACGTGCTGGCTTTAACATTTAATTGCTTAGGTCTTTGTTTCTTCATTTGTAGATATAATACCTGCTCATATCTAGGATTGTTTTAAGAATCCAATGAGGTAACATGAGAGACTTACACATAGCAAATACTTAACTTTCTTTACCTAAGTAAATACCTAGATATTACTGAATTTTGAATAAGATGTTTTCTTTGAACTTCAGATTTCTGTGAAAGAATAGTGAACAGGGGGCGGGGGTGCCTGGGTGGCTCAGTCAGTTAAGCGTCTGCCTTCCGCTCAAGTCATGATCCCAGGGTCCTGGGGTCAAGCACCCCATCAGACTTCCTGCTGAGCAGGGAGTCTTCTCTTTCTCTCTTTGCCCCCAAACCCCCAGTCATGTGCTCTCTCTCATTCTCAAATAAATAAATAAATAAAATCTTTAAAAAAAAAAAGAAAAAAAGAATAGTGCAAGAGGCCAACGAATCCCCTTTTGCCTTAAGCTGATGGTTCTTTTGTTATATGTTATGACACCCTGAAGAACTTTAAAAATACTGATGCTTAGGTTTCAACCACAGACATTCTGAGGTAACAGATATAGGGTAGAGCTTGGGCATCAAGATTTTTTTTTTTAAAGACTGTATATAGTCAGCACCTTGCCTTTTTAAATTTTTTATATGTTACCACTGTTAGCAAAAGAATTTATACAAATAATAGCCCTCAGTAAAGATCTATCAATCATTTAAAAATAACTAATTCAAAGCCAAATTACTAGTACAAATACAGAGCACAGAACTTAAGAGGAAAGGGGAGATGAATACGGGCTGGGTTGGTGAAAGACTACTGTAAGGAAATGGAAGGTGGGTCTAAATTGAGCTCTCCAAAGTGCTTTAGATTGGGGGGTGGGGGGGGAGAAGGAGGGCATTACAAATGAGGAAAGCTTACGATTGACAAAAGGTGTGGGGGAGAACAGCCTCTTGTAAGCAGACCAGTCTCGCAGGAACAGAGGGTTTATTTGGAGATAATGAAAGAGAAGAGTAGAATAAGATGAGTCAGAAGGCAGTAAGTAGTTTTGCTAAGATCAAGTCTGGTTTTATTCTGTAGGTAATGGAGAAGTGCTGAAACTTTCCGAGTGGGAAGTTCCATTAATAAAATTAAACTGTTAGTAATATGGGAAGTATTGGAATCCTTAATATGTCTTCATAAAACCTGGAAATCAGTCTGTCCTCTAAGAGTTATGAAATCAAGACAGATGCTATTATTGGTCAGATTCATTCATTCATTCAACAAATTATCTGACAGCATACTATTTGTCAAGCACTGTTTTAGGCAGTGGAGACTCAACAGTGTATGGTACTTGTGGACCTTACACTCAAATGGAGAAACAACAGATAACATTAAATAAACTACATGGTATGAAAGCCGTTGATAAATGCTAAGGAATAAAAAATAAAGGAAGGTAAGGGGATAATGAAATGTTAGGATTTGGAAATATACAGAGTGACCAGAAAAGATTTCATTGAGAAGGTGACTTCTGATGAAAGAACTGAAGGAAGTAAGGACATAGAAGGAAGAGAACTCCAGCGCACAGAGGAAACTCAAAGACCCTTTTAGGCAAGAATGTGTGGCTAGAACAGGGAGGACCAGTGGAAAATAGGTAGGAGATGAGGTCAGAGAGGTAGTGGTAAAGACACAGGGACTTGTAGTCAGAGTAGGAACTTTTATTCTGAAGAAGATGGGAAGCCATTGATTATGAGCAAAAAAGTGACATGTTCTGACATATTTTTCTAACCAGATTATTCTGAATGCTGCACTGAAGATAGCCTGCGGCTGGTGAGGAGGCAAGAGTAGCAGCAGGGACATCAGAGAGAAGACAACTGCAATAACCTCGGTAAGCAATCACAGTGGCTTCTTCCATAGTATTTGGAATAAGGTGTGGTGAGAAACAGTCAAATTCTGGGCATATTTTGAAGGCAGAGCCTACAGGATTTGCTAATAGACTATATATGGATTATGAAAGAAACAGGAGTCAAAGATGACACTAAACTTTTTGGCCTGAGCAACTCAAGAATGAAGACGTCTTTAAGAGGAGAAGGACTGCAGAAGATGTGATACATAGAATTTTAATACTTGAAAATGTAGAGAGAAAAAAGAGGCTGGAGGCAAAGAGAACAATTAAGAATGTTGTTAAAAATAACTTAAGCTGGGGCGCCTGGGTGGCTCAGTGGGTTAAAGCCTCTGCCTTCGGCTCAGGTCATGATCCCAGGGTCCTGGGATCGAGCCCCGAATCGGGCTCTCTGTTCAGCGGGGAGCCTGCTTCCTCCTCTCTCTGCCTGCCTCTCTGCCTACTTGTGATCTCTATCAAATAAATAAATAAAATCTTTAAAAAATAAAAATAAAAATAAAAATAAAAATAACTTAAGCATCAGAAAAGGTCCTGAAGACTAAATGGAGAAGGAATGTGGATGGGCGGGATGTTAAGTAAAAAGTACATTTGTCAGCTTGTATATGCAAAGAATAGAAAAGGTATAGAAGAAACTGCTTAAGATTGGCTGCCTCTCAGGAACTAGATGGCTGGAAAACAGGGTGGGGAGACTTTTACTCATGCTCTGTCCTACATTTTAATTTTGAGCATATGATTATAACTCATATACATAAAAAATAATTTTCTTAAAAATACTAATGGAAATGGAGGAATAGAATCTAATGACAGGAAGGAAGAACTTACAGAACTCGAATATTAACTGAATGTGAGAGAAGAAGGAAAAAGATGATGCCAAGGTACTGGGCCTCTGTGACTAAAAGCGAACAATGGTGGGATGAACTAACTGAAAGGCAAAGGGTGTCAGGAGGTTCTGAGGGAAGGAAAAGGGAAAACAACAGTTAAGTGCATGTTAAAATTATCACCTAGTTCAGAAATCCTCAAGTAGTTAAAAGGTCTTCAGTATCATGACTAATTTCTCCTATCCAGGGTTTTTATTTTCAGGAGCCAATCCATAGAAGAACTTGAACTTTTTTTTTTTTTTTTTTTTTTGGCATATGAGAAAATGAGAGAAATTCGTGAGTAGAAAAGCACAAATGATACCTATTTTATAGCGTGTGCTTTTCTGAGCTCTAAAGGAGAGAACTTAAAGTGGATGAAGGAAATACTTTTCTTAGGGGTTCTGCAAGGCTAGATGTATATATTCATTGTCATATGGGAATGTATAAGGCTTTGCAGTTTTATGGTATTTACTAGGAGAAATGCTCCTGGAGGGATCTAAGGTTCCCAGCAGTGGCATGGCAGATCACCAGTATTAGTAGCAGATGCTCAGGCACAATGAATGTCCAAAGAAGAACCCAGAGTGTGAGACACATTCCAGAACCCGAGAAATACCTAGAGAAATACCCCAGAAATAACTGGGGACGGGGGTAGAGAAAGGGAGCATGTGCTGAGGAAATATGAGAATGAAGGAAAGTGTGACTGATTGGTCTTCTTATAAATAAATTGTGCTTCAACTTTGTACCTGGTGCTATGCTAGGCACTAAATAAGAAGATACCAAAGAACTAAGTTTATCAGGCAAATGTGCAAAAGCAGACAATGACAGAAACTCCTGAAACATTTTAATGTTTCAATTTTTAAAAGACTGTTCTTAGTAGAGTTTGCAAAAGTTCATTAAACTTTGTTGGGTTACTTTGATTCAATTCTTTTTACCTATTTTACAGGAAAACTGAGACCCACAGAGGTTAAGTGATGTTTCCAAAATCACTGTGGTAGCTAAAAGCTCGGCAGAGAGAGGCCAAATCTCCTGACACTCAGAATCATTCTTTCCTACTACATCACAATATTTCATTGATAATTCATTAAATGGACACCTCTACTCTGGTTTTTCATTCATGGTTACATGGGAAAAACAGTAAAGTGAAAAATGCACAGCTTCTGATTCAGACAAACCTAGGGTCTGAATTTTTCAACAAATTATACCACTTTGCTTAGCATTAAGGCTGATCCTAAATAAGAATATGTTCTGGAAGAAATTATAATAAACCTATACTCTTAGCCAAAGATTCGGCATCTGAATGTGCACCTGCTTATCCTTTATGAGCCTATCCAAGGATTTTGTAACAGATTCTATGAATACTACTCAGCTAAGCCAACTGAAAAAAGGGAAGATAAAAGAATGGCAGTACTAATCCTAATTGATGACTTCGTAGTAAATACCTATTGGGAATAAGCTCTAGGGTTTATCCTATGAGGGTAATAAATCATCTGGTAAAATAAAGAAGTAATATATAATTTTAAAAGTCCAGTTTAAAAAAGGGTATTTTTTATGAGCTTTAACAGAGCCCTCAAAAAAATTTTTTTAAAGATTTTATTTATTTATTTGACAGACAGAGATCACAAGTAGGCAGAGAGGCAGGCAGAGAGAGAGGAGGAAGCAGGCTCCCTGCTGAGCAGAGAGCCCGATGCAGGGCTCGATCCCAGGACTCCGGGATCATGACCTGAGCGGAAGGCAGAGGCTTTAGCCCACTGAGCCACCCAGGCGCCCCAGAGCCCTCAAATTCCTTATCTATTTATATCTCCCACATCACTCCTAAATAATTTTGATAAATGTGTTTCTCAAAAAGTGCCCTAAAGATGATACAATTGTCTAAGCTTAAGGCATATAGATTTCTTTCTTAGTTATGGCATTTTTGAGGTTGTTCACAAATATTCTACTAATTAATAAGCTGAAGGGAAAAATACGCTAACTGCACTCTTTTTCAGCCTTAAAATTCTTTTTGCAATTATGTTTTTAAAATGCTGAATCATGAAATAAAGGAAACAGACAATGCAAGGAGCCCAAATGAGCAATTTGTCTCATACTTCAAGTTTCCTAATTGTCATACTGGTCTTGTTAAGCATTTGGAACCTAATAACTGAAGTGTCTAAGTGACTGGAAGACTATAACTCATTCTCGGAAACTGAACTCGAGGAGAAAACTAAAAGCATTTATTTCTGCAAGTAATTTTACACTTTCAACTTCCTGTTTTATTTAGGCAGCTCATCATGACCATTTCAGGTAACAATGTAGAAGTTAAAAAACCCAACTTCCTCTTTGTAAAGTGATAAAAACCCTAAGCAGTTACTTATGAGAATGATTGATCTTACTAGCTTTTATAGAAATACTTGCAAGGAAATCAGAGATTACCAACGTCAAATTCACAGATAAAATATATATATATGTATATATATATACATATATATATGTATATATATATATATATATATATACATACATATATATAAATATACCCCACATGATGACATAAATGCCTTAAAAAAAATCCAAATCCAATGCAGTTGAGAATTTGGTTAAAAAGAACATAAAATGGAAACTTTAGAGTTCCTTCAAAGAAGAATCAATACAAATTACATCTGAAAATAACTTAAAAATTTGTTTGTAATTGTGCCTTGGTTGTGAAAATTTTATAGGACAAGAATCTCTCTTATGGGTTGTTTATGAATGCTAAGATATTCAAATCAACTAGTTTTGTTGGAAAAATACTTCAATTCCTGAATTCAGTTAAAAGGAATTAGAAGCTTGGAGGAAAGGGGGCAATGTAGCTACGAAGCTAAAGGAGAACTGAAGTAATCTTACAAGTCAATGCACTTTCTTTTTACTTACAGATTTGCAACAGAGAAACACAATTTACTTACTGTCTGGAAATAAGGATCTAACAAAATTTCAGTAATCTCAAATCATTGGGTTATATGACACTTCTTAATACCAGCTATTCATAATTATCCACAATAATGAAGAAATGTGGCTAATCTAAAACTGTTTACTGAATATGAAATTCATCAGCATTTTGGGACAGATTTACTGTACTAATTTTGACATGCTTGCTGTGTCATTATTAAAATTAAGCAACAAAAGAAGTATCCTGGGAGATAAGAGGAAACTGGTCACAAATTTGCTGTTACAGGGGCACCTGGATGGCTCAGTCATTAAGCTGCTGCCTTTGGCTGAGGTCATGATCCCAGGGTCCTGGGATAGAGCCCCTCATCAGGCTCCCCGCTTGGCAGGAGGCCTGCTTCTTCCTCTCCCATTCCCCTTGCTTGTGTCCCCTCTCTCACTCTGTCCTTCTCTGTCAAATAAAGTCTTAAAAAAAAATAAATAAAGTGCAAAATACTTTAATAAAAAAAACCTGCTGTTATAAAATGAAGACAATGTTATTAAATAATGTCAATAATCAAAGACACCTCAATTTGCACTTTTCTTTTGAAATACATGTATTACGTTTTCCCAAGTTTAATTAAGAAGGCATTCTACCCTATTGTTAAAGACAAAAACTCAACAATACTGGTAAATGCAGTATTGTTTGGACACCATAAATTTTGAAGTTTATTGTTATTTAAGTGTTTAGTGAAATCTTGTTGTAACATATTTTTCCTTAAAACAAGTGGACCATCAGTTGAGCTAACAAATGTTTGGTTATTCCGATTTTTACTATAATTTAATTTCATCTGAATCATAACTCTTTGACTTAGACATTTTATTACAGCCTTCTCTTCAGCATAAATTCACATATAAGATGTCCTTTTCTCCTCTCCGTGAGAGTTTACAAGAATGAGAAATTGCAAGAATTTTCAAGAATGAGAAAATTCAATACTAAAGTATTATTCAATGATTTGTGAATGGTTAGCACATCCTTCAACATTTCAAAATGACATGGTATATGTAGGTACAACAAATCAAATTATTCTGTACTGAGTACTCCCGGACCATAAACAGTCCCTTGTGCCATCCCATTCTCTTGTATTAAAAAAAGAGCCCAGATACATTTACAGAGCACGCAAGAATGCACATTTTTGTAACAGCCACTGTAGGAAACAAAAGACATAATTCTTGTCCTGTAACGAGTCATCTAGTGAAATCATTCTAATTTCTATAGACTTAAAATCAGATAGTTACTGAAATGCCTGACGAAGTGTTAAAAAAGGTGTACAGTTGTCAGCAAAAGGTTATTCTACCTAACGTAGAATATGCTCTTGTATTTAAAACACATTTTAAGAAGTAAATATGCAAATTACACACTGACAAATTTAACTATAAAGACATTAACAGTGGGGCATCAAAGAAGGCATGATGCTTTGTCCAGACTTGAATGTGTTAATATGAAGTTTATGTGCTATATAAAAAAACCTTTATAGAGCTAAAAAAAAAAAATCCGCTGGCTATTCTCGATTTGTTAACAAGAAACAGAAAACTATTTTTCAAAAATTACCGTTAATAGGATGTAAGACGCAAAGGATGGAGTCATCGCGGGCTTCTGTGCATACATGCAATTAATCAAAGGAGTGTCTACAGGGAAAAGTGGTCAAATTCTGAAGCTAACGTCCTGAGGCTTACACATTTGTTAGTAAGAATCAGTTCAGCCGATAGTAAGTAAGAAAAGAGTGGATAGGCGGACAACACATGGGGACCTCTCCCTGTCGAGGAGTCGTGACAGCAAAATCACTTCCTGAGGAAGGAGGAGCGAAAGGGAAGTTAAGAGGCCATCCTGACCAGGAAGTGACTCGCCCTAAACTAGCCTCAATCGTATCTAAAAATGGGGGGATGGGGAGAGCCCCAACATTTAAAGGCGGTAAAATAACTGCTTCTTGATACGTCGAGACATCACCATCGCCTCCACTCTTAATTACAGAAAAAAGTCCACAGTCACGATTCAGTAAACGAAAGTCTCTTCTCTTGCTTAAGGGTCACTAGGCTGTGCTTCAGGCCCAGGAAGAGAAAAAGAGAGTTGAGGAATGGGGAACTGGGGCCACCGTGAGGCAGACCAAAGCCCCTAAAGAGAGAAGCGTCCCAACTGCAGAGCGTATCCCAGTACAGGCCAAGAAGCTTCTTTTTTCTGGGGACACCGCGAGGGTTCCCACCGCAGCCAGGTCAGGCCCCCGTTCCCTGTCGCGAGAGGAGGCAAGAGAGAGAGGCGGACCCCTTACCTTCTCCTCATCCGACACCCGGTCCTCGAAGTCGGCCATCTTGGGCTGCTCTGGCCCAGCCCGGCCCCGGCGCGAGGCAGGCCGGGAAGGAAGCTGAGTGATGGAATCACCGCGGGGGCTGTCGGAAGGACCCGCCCGGAAACGCCGACCCAGAGGGCGCCATGTCAGTTTCGGGCGGGGTGGTGGTTCTGAGAGCCGTCCCTCCGCGAAGTCTCTAACTCTGTCTTAAGATTTTTCCTTAAATGATTTTAAAACTAATAGCTTTCTCACTGAGTTACGTTCATTTCCCCCATTCATCTATGAGACGCTGGGAGCATGTTTCCACTATTCCTGACACCCGAGTTCCATCCGACCAAATCGCAATTGCTACTGTAGGTTTTCCCAGTACCAGTGATCTCTGTGGCGGCCGAGTCCAAAGGGCTAAATGCTGCTCGGGCCCTGGAACTGTCAGTTGCTTTTCCAACCCTGGGAATAGGGTGAGAGGTGACCGTCACTCGTATGGAAGCGAAAACATTTCACGCAGAGATCACATCTCAGTCCAGTTCCTCCAATATGTGCCGCCAGTCACCCTTTCCTGCCCTTCGAAGGAAAGGTAACCTCAGTCTTGGGACGCTCCTTCACGTTCCAAATTTTCTTGGTCCGCGTTCCCTGGGACTCAGCCTCCACAGAGGCCAATTTCAGGTCCGCCACTATCCCAGGATTCCCGACTCCCGGTTTCCTGCCCTTCTCCCCTCCCAGCTCCCGGAGCCTGCGGGAGCGGCAAGATGGCGGACGGAGACGGACTGGGTGAAGCAGCTACTGCTACGGCATCTCCTCCTGCACCTGCTCCCGGCCTGAGCCCGTCGCACGGCTGGAGGGAGCGGCTGCGGGCCGGACTGGCGGGGACTGGGGCCTCGCTGTGGTTCGTGGCGGGGCTGGGATTGCTTTACGCTCTGAGGGTCCCGCTGAGGCTGTGTGAGAATTTGGCTGCGGGTGAGAGGCCCAGACCTCCCTGGGGACGGGCGGGGGAGCTAGAAGAGGGGCCGAGGGCAAGAGGCAAAGGGCAGAGATTCTCCGCAGTCACTGGAGGGCTTCAGAGAAAGAGTCGGTTGTGCGCTACCTAGTGTGTTCTTCTCCTGGTCTGCAACTCCGCAGCTGATTGTCAAACCTGAGCAGCAGCTATGGGCTCCTCCCTTGAGCTCTTAAGATCCGCCCTCTCTCGACAGTCCTCGTTTACCCGAGGAAGAGCCCGCCACCTGACACGCCGTAGGCTTCAGGTAGTAGGGCAGATGAGAGCATTTTCATATCGGTTGCAGAATTTATATATACTCCCAGCATTGGTAGGATCCATTGAAAATCATTCTTTTGAGTCTCGCCGGTTAGCCAAGAGTTCCCACACCCAGACAACAAAGATGAGAGTTTCTGCATTCAAAGACCTAAAAGGAAAAAAAAATGCCATGACCTTAGCCAACCATTATCATATTCTAAGATAGTTCTGTCAAGAAAGTTTTTGTGGTATCTTGGTCTCTTCTTTGCTTTAGGCTTTATCTTCAGTAATAAAACAGTACAGGAAGTAAAGGGGAAGAGAGCCACAAACAGTAATGGGTTCTTTCAACATTCGTAGAAAGCTTGCTATGTAGTCTGAGCTGAAGATACAAAGACGTGTCAGAAGTGATGATCCCCGTGGATTCTGCAAATACTATCCTTTACCTGTAACCAGGACAAAGTGGATGGGAGCCAGGGCGTTTTACCATTACATTAAAGTATTTCCACTCAAGCTCTGAACAGATGAAAGTATTTCTGCTGTGTGATGAACTGTGACTATTAGTACCTGTGGTTTATTTTTCTCCAGCAAGAAAAGGCAAATGCTTCCTTTTCTTTTTCATAAGATGACATGAAATACTGTGAGATAATGTTCTGGACTTTTTAGAAGATAGGTTCTATGTAAGTTCAGATATAACTAACATACTAAAACTAAGTAAATTGGCCTTCCTAGACTATGTGGAAGAGCTAATTTGCTGTCTGTAACTGGTTAATGAAGTGCTTACTAGTGGTTTGCATGCTCAGTGAAATATTATTCATTGATTTTATCATTTATTTTTCCATGTGTTACCTAGATAACACCATTCAGATGAGAGTAGTTAACTATTAATTAGTAGTTAATTTCTGAAACCTGTGGTATTTATGAGACAGTTATTTGAAGTGAAAAATCTGGTCCAGGCTTCCAGTGAGTCAGGTTCAAGGAGTTCTCTCAGTCTGTTACTATTCTCTTTGGTTTATTTTTGCCTCTCTAGCTGACATACTGAATGCATACACATACTGATTCCTTGCCTCTAATTTGAAACACTGGTTTGTATCTCACCAAAATAATTAGGGAGTTGTTTTAAATCTCCTTTGTAACAGGATGTCTGTTTAGTTTATTCTTAGGGATTTGCAAAACTTGTTGTTGAATTTATGGTTTATAAGTTCTTAATTTATTCTCAAAAGTAAACTGAATTATCCCACTTTGATTTGCTTATTTAACAAACTATCAGTTTAAAATGCTACCCTTACATGTGCAAAGCTAATTTTTAAGATGTGATAGAATGGAAATTTAAAGTACCTTTTTAAAAATTATAGCTTTCTCAAAGGAATCTCGTACTAGATATTAACACTATTTATATTCCTCCACTCATAAAGACAGCTGCATATTTGTAACTTGAAGTATTTTGAATTTGCATTTTTTTAAACTTTGATATTTTTTTTTCCTTTTGCAGTGACAGTATTTTTAAATTCATTGACACCAAAATTCTATGTGGCACTTACAGGAACATCTTCTTTGATATCAGGACTAATATTTGTAAGTAGTTTCCATTTCCTTCATGTTTTGGTATTTATCTAAAGATCAAATATCTTTATATGGTTACAATAATTATAAATACTTATAAATCATCATTCTCAATATGTGTTCAGAATTTGAAAAAAAATACTACATCTTCCTCTCCACATTTAGAGACTGGCAGTATTCCTTTGTATATGAGACTGTTGTTTACTGGAAGGGGCAGGGATTGGGGGTGCATTCCCAACTAAACGCTTGCAGGGCCCAAGTTAGCAACAAATGATATAGAGTGTAAAAATGTGTAAAAATTAAGTTTCTTATTTACTTTTAGCACTGGGTAATCTGGACAATGCATGCTCCTTTTGGAAGGGGATAAAGCTAGTTGTTGCCATATAGATTGCGGACCAATTTTTCATATGATTTTGGAAGACTCTGGATGCATCAAGTGTTTATATAAAAGTCTCCCAATACTTTAATCTTGGCAACATTGGGCAGACTGAAAATTCGTGTCTTGAATTCAGCCTATAGGTTGCCAGTTATCTTCTCTGGAGTGTTTAAGAGCAGAGTATTGGAGCCAAGCTAACTATCACTTTATTTATTTATTTTTTAATTGTGAGAAGAAAATTTTTTTAAATTGAAGTATAGTTCACATACAATATTATATTAGTTTTCAAAACCATCACTTTAGTTGTGTGAGCAAGTTAGTTAACTTTTCTAAGCTTTAATTTCCTCATCTATAAACTGGGGATAATAAAATCAACTTCATAGGATTATGAAAACTAAATGAGATAATGTATCTTAAGATCTTTCAATAACATGGTAGCTAGCTTACAGTGAGCACTTAATGAAATTTGACCATTATTATTCTGAGAAGTTGTAACTTTAATTTGGCTTTCCCTTGTCTTAATTGACAAGGGAATTTTAAATTAAGAAATTAAAAAATATATATATATATATATAAAATCTCTATTAACATCCCTGGGAACTAGTGTGTCCTAGTATAAACCTCGGAAAAATACTGCTGCAGATAAAAATCTGAGGAAGTATGGCATACATGACCAAGGAATTTTTCTGTGCTTTTTTCTCATCTCTAGATGGTGCTCTTCTATTATAGTAGAAATAATGGCATTTGTATTGGAGTGTTTTTTGTTTCTGTTTTTGTTTTTTTTTTTTTAATAAGGACTAATACTTGGCCATTTTTTGAAAGTGAAATGCTAGCCAAAAAAGGGATTTTCTCTTGATTAAAAAAAAAATTACTGAGGAATTTAGGATGCAAACTGTGTGTTAATATAGTTAACAGCAGTAGCTAATAATAAAAATAGAGTGGTCATAACAATATACTGCAAAGAAAATTAGGAAATTCAAGTAACATTTTAAAGGTTAAACTGTGTCATGACCCTTATAATATTGATGAGTTTTTATTGGCAAAGGTTATTATTTTTATAATTTCTTCTACCTCCTGAAATATGGAGCTCTATCTATGCTGATTGGGTTACTTCCACCAGAAGGGGTGGGGGATAGTGTGTTTGGGAGCTTGAAGAATAGCAATGAAGCCAGTTGTTTAGCTAATTATTACAAATGAAAAGATTATTCTGAAAGGAAAATGGAGGATCCAGTGGGAGTGCATATAATACTGTTTTCTGTTCTATGGAATCAGGGAAATCTCCCTGGGGACCTGTCGTTTAAGCTGAAACCCCCCAAAAAGCCAGGCAAAGGTAGTTGGGAATGCTAGTATCCAAATATGAAACATTCTGCTAATTCAACACAGAGCTTTTTTTTTTTTTTTTTTTTTTTAATTTATTAAAGTAATCTCTAGCCCGACATGGGGCTTGAATTTAGAACTGGCTATCAAGAGTCTCATTCTGTACCAACTGAGCCAGCCAAGCACTCCCGCAGGGATTCTTTTGATTCCTCTTTTCATAACGTTGATAAACCATGAAAACGTAAAGGAGTGAATATCCTGATTTTTAAATGGTTCAATATGAGAATCAACCTCTTAACCTACATGAATTATACTGCCAAATACTGGAGTAGTACTTCATGTTCAGAAGGCACTTACAATTCTTGTTAACTATATTTATATTGACATTGAGGCTCTGAGAGACTAAAGGTTAAGTGACTTAACCAAAGCACGCAGGGGGACTGGGAGTCAAATTTGAGCTTTCTAACCCTAGTCTTAATCCACCAAGCTAGTTTCAAAATTATTTCTATTTTAATTATGCTTTAGATAGAATAAAATGACAATGTAATGTAACAGAGTTAGATTATTTATAGATTAAATGCTTTTTGCTGGTTTATTTGTTTTTTTTTTTTAAGGTATTTTTTTTTTTTAAAGATTTTATTTATTTATTTGACAGACAGAGATCACAAGCAGGCAGAGAGGCAGGCAGAGAGAGAGGAGGAAGCAGGCTCCCTGCCGAGCAGAGAGCCCGATGCGGGGCTCGATCCCAGAACCCTGAGATCATGACCCAAGCCGAAGGCAGCGGCCCAACCCGCTGAGCCACCCAGGCGCCCCTGTTTATTTGTTTTAAGTAATCTCTACACCCAACATGGAACTCAAACTCACAACCTAGAGACCAAGAGTCACATGCTCTACTGACTGAGCCAGCCGGGCACCCCCATTTCTTGTTCTTTTAATATTTCATTTACAGATACATTTCTTCTAATATTGCCTCATCTTCTCTAAATTTCATAACAAAGCTATAAAAAAGGTATTTTATTTCTGCCTAGCATGTGTTATTGGGGAATCTTATGTTTGGTTTATTTTTTGGAAGGAGAGTACATTTAAAATGCCAGATTAAATGGGAACATCTTTTAGGAATGTTTTAATTTGAGCTCATATATCTGCTGATCAGTTCTGGTTTTTTTTTTTCCTTTTAAATATTTTATTTATTTATTTGACAGACAGAGATCACAAGTAGGCAGAGAGGCAGGCAGAGAGAGAGGAGGAAGCAGGCTCCCCGCTGAGCAGAGAGCCCGATGCGGGGCTTGATCCCAGGACCCTGAGATCATGACCTGAGCCGAAGGCAGAGGCTTTAACCCACTGAGCCACCCAGGTGCCCTCAGTTCTGTTTTAAATAAAGGATTTTTTTTTGGTTTGTCGTAGATATTTGAATGGTGGTACTACCATAAACATGGCACGTCTTTTATTGAACAAGTATCTGTGAGCCATTTGCGACCACTGATGGGAGGAACAGAAAGCAGCATTTCAGAGCCAGGTTCTTCTTCTAGCAACAGAGAAAGTGAAACCAGCAGACAGAATTTGTCAGGTGACTATTTGTGTAATATGTTTTCAGAGCTGTATAGTTAAGATTGTTTGTCTGTGGGAGATAGAAAACTCAAAACAGAGAGAAGTTTGTCTTCCATGTAAATATAGATAATCTGCACTGATACAGAGAACAGTGATCATCAGAGACCCAGTGATCATCAGTCTCCTATTTTGTTAGCCTGCCAGTCTTCAAGTGAAGTTTTCCCTTGTGGTCCAAGACAGTTCCTATTGTTTATGCCATCATATCCACATTGCAGTCAGCGGGAAGGAGACTAGGCCAGTAGGAGGCCACCCTTTCTTCCTACTCAACCCCCAGCAACCAAGGATACTTCTCAGAATGTTACATTACCATTTCAGCTTACTTCCTGTGTCAGACCTCTGCCAGATGGCCATAAGTAGCTATAAGGGAAGCTAGAGATTATAACCATTTTCTCAGCATACATATGCTCAGCTAATAATTAGGAGATCTTATTAGATAAAGGAGAGAACAGAGAAATTAGCCATTTCTGCCAACATAGCAAATAAATATATTTCTTCTCAATATATTTACAAAGGTATCGAAATCTTAGTTATTCATGTATAGATACTCTATTAATCATACTTTAATTGTAGGCTTTTCCTCTATATATATCCAGTAATACAAAGTAAATATTATTAGTGATATGCAATTAGAAATTAAACATTTGAAGGCCAGATAAAAATGATATTTTTGGATTATCGTTCCTTTAATTTGATATCAGTAAATTTCATACAGTAATAACACAAATGACTTAATTTCATAGATGTCTCATTTGTTCGGTAACCCTAGGAACTTAGAGTTGTATTAGTTTAGTAGAAAAATACTGCCACTTTTTAGATATGGTCAGGGAAAGTCTTTGAGAAAGTGCCATTGAAGCTGAGCTCTGAAGCATGATTGGGTATTGACCAGGAACAGTAGGGATGGGATTGGCAACCATTCAAGAGTACAGGATGGAATAATGATACTTTTCTTTCTCCTTTTCTTTTCTCCTCTTTCATAAAATAATTACAGAACTCCTAAGAATGAGACATATTAAGATGAATATGACATAGATCTGTCCTCAAGAAGTTGAGTCCAGTATGTAAATAATTATGATAAAAATGCATTATATAATCTTATTCCCTACTGTGAGATTGAGTATATCATTGCATATGGAGAGTGAAGACACTCCCTACCCTGCACTCTAGCCTAACTATACTGGTGTTTTGTTTTGTTTTAAGATTTTATGTATTTATTTGACAGAGAGAGAGTGGGAACACAAGCAGAAGGAGTGGGAGAGGGAGAAGCAGGCTTCCCGCTGAGCAGGGAGCCTGATGCGGGGGTCAATCCCAGGACCCTGGGATCATGACCTGAGCCAAAGGCATACGCTTAAGGACTGAGCCACCCAGACACCCTACTTTGTGGTTTTTATGATATGTTTTCTTCTTAGAATGTTCGTCATCTGGCAACTTTCTTTTACCATGATTTTTTTTTTATCATGATTCAATGTCTTTTACCATGATTCAGTGTCAGTTCATGAGTTACCGCCTTTCTAAAGCCTTTTCTAATTTCCCCAGAAAAATATTAATTAACTTTCTGTTTTTCTTCTCTTGGAACAAAATATATCTCTCCTGTAGACTTACCATACAGTTCAGATGGTAGTTTACATGATTGACTCTCATGTGACATTTCATTCATTTAAACAAGTTAGTTCCAAATGCTGTGCTAGGCTCCAAGAATACAAAAATGAATAAATTGTAACAGCTCATGTTCTAAAGAGAGAAACTGAAAATCAAATGGATAATCACATTATAATATGTTAAGTGAAGTGCTGTCATTGAATCATGAACTAAATGCCATAGAAATAATAGAAGTAGGAGAATGACTAGATTTAATTGTATGCTGCATGACAGCAGGGGTGATCCAGGCCTTATTCATCTTTGTGCTATTTGGCTAACACTGTGCATAGCATATACTGACTGTACCATAAATGTTGATGAAATTAAGATTGAACTGCAGTTGGTTAAGCTAATTCATTTCCCTTTTCCCCTCTTTGTTTTTTAGAATGCAAGGTATGGAGAAACCCTCTAAATCTTTTCAGAGGAGCAGAATATAGGAGGTATTACATTTTGCTTTCAGTATAACCATAGCATTAGGGTTAGAGTAGAAGTATTATGGAAACATTTGTTTTCATAAACACATTACAGCTCTTTTAGTTGGAGACACTGATATATAATAAGGTAAAATGATTAGCCCAACCTTTAGTTGGCAGCATCTTCACTGTATTTACTTCTATAATCATGAGAAACATTGCTTCAAGCCATATGTTTATGATAATAGTAAGTATACAGTTGGCTCCTGGTTTTGGCAAAAAACCTTTTCAGAGAATTCATGAGATTAAGAAAAGAAGTACAAATGTCAGCATGTTCTTATGCATATATGCTCAATTTCAAAATTTATTTGAACACTCACTAGAAAATATCAATCTGAATGTGAATATGAACTTAATTTGTGCAACAGTAAGGGTATAGTATTTTTATATTGTATTTTTAAAATTTTTAAAAGATTTTTATTTATCTTGAGAGAGAGCACATACACATGTATAGGGAGAAGCAGAGGCAGAGGGAAGAGAGAATCTCAAGCAGACTCCTTGCAGACGGTGGAGCCCAATGTGGGGCTTGATTTCACGATCCTGAGATCATGACCTGAGCCTAAATCAAGAGTTGATCACTCAACCAACTGAGCCACCCAGGCACCCCTTGTATTTTATATTGCCTTTTGCTATCCATACTGCTGTGTCCATTTCTCTTCTGGTTTTAACTCTAGATGAAAAAACAGCTTGTGACACTTAAAGATACCCAAAGATGCTTTATTTTATTTTATTTTTTTAAAGATTTTATTTATTTATTTGACAGAGAGAGGTCACAAATAGGCAGAGAGGCAGGCAGAGAGAGAGGGGGAAGCAGGCTCCCCACTGAGCAGAGAGCCCGGTGTGGGGCTCAATCCCAGGACCCTGGGATAATGACCTGAGCAGAAGGCAGAGGCTTAACCCACTGAGCCACCCAGGTGCCCTGATACTTTATTTTAATAAGGACTGTGTTTTACCTTTAGGTAGACTGGGGCATGTTATGTACATTTCATTGAACAAGAAACATTAGGTATCTACTATCTATGACCACTGTGAAGATGATGGGAATACAGAGTGACGAAGTGATAATCCCTGTGCTTAAGGACTTGATAGTGTAGGATAGTAGTATCCTGGGAAGGAAAAGCTAGGTTTTTATGAGAGATGTCTTTAGTCTGTATTAAGGGATTCTGTAAGAAACAAGTCCTTGAATTTCTGAGTCCATTTGTTAAAATAAAAAGGTTTTAGGCTATTTCTTGTTGTATTACAGGGTTCACTTCACAAAGATCTAAAAAAGAAATTTCTTATCTTGATATCAGGAACACTTACACTTCTTTTTGAATGATTAGTTTGTCTTAATGTAAAAGTCTCAGTTGCACTGATAATCATTGTGTGGTTTTAGAAAGCTTAAAGCCCTACTGTAGTCAGCCTTTAATAAGTGTACAGAACTTTGGTATGTATTTCATATGTTAGATTCATTCCTGGCTCCACTGTATGGCCCAATTTTTGCTTTCACTGAGTCTTTTTTATTTGTTTTTAAATTAAGGTCATTAATATTGTACATTATATGTTTTAATTCCTTTAAGTCATTTTGGGAATAATGTAGATCATTAATAAATAATCTTTTTACATGTTTAGAATATGTAGCAAAACTTTGCTTATTGAAAAAGGATCTACTTTTTTCTTTATGATAATTTCTCACAAAATAGCTTAAAAACTTTAAATAGCAATGCAACTTGGACTATTAAATTACTTAAAATCTTTTATCATATACATATAAATAATACTTACAATGTGCTTTTAAAATGCTTTTTTTGGATTTAAAAATGCATGCATATTCATGTAGAAAATTGGAAAATGAAGAGATTTATTAAATTACTTAAAATCTTTTATCATATACATATAAATAATACAATGTGCTTTTAAAATGCCTTTTTTAATTTTAAAATGTATGCATATTCACTGTAGAAAATTGGAAGAGATGTATCAAAAAGAAAAAAAAGAAAGTAAAAATCACCGTTTCCTACCACTAAGTGATAACTGCTATTAGTATTTCCATCTGGTCTCTCTTCTGTATCCATGTATAGGAACAAAACTTGGGCATCATTATGTGTATATAATTTCACATCCTTTTTTCTAACACAATGTATGAATTTTCCTCAAAATTTCTTAATACATGAATTGCTTTTTTTTTTTTTTTTTTGAAGAGTGGGGAGCAGAGAGGCCAAGGGAGAGGGAGAGAGAATCTTAAGCAGATGCAGATGCTCCACTGGGTGAGGACCCTGACACGGGGCTTAATCCCAGGACCCTGAGATCATGACCTGAGCCAAAATCAAGTCGGATGCTTAAAGTTGACTGAGCTACCCAAGTTCCCCTTCATACATGAATTTCTTCAAAAATATGGTTTTTAATGATTGTACTCTATTCTGTTATATGGAGGTACCTTACCTATTGCTCCCCTATCTGGGTCACAGATTATGTTTCACTGTCAACATTTATACTAAAGTGGTATCTTTATATATAAATATTTAGCATATGATATTAAACATCTATGATTATTTCCTTAGGGCTGATTTGTGGCACTGAGATTCCCGAATTAAAGGATGTGAACATTTTTTCCCCCCTCCACTTTATTATTTTCTTCATGGAGATTTTCAAAAATTAAAAAGTAGAGAGAATGGCATAATAGAATTCCACATGCCCATCCCCTAGCTAGAAGTGAATATTTTTAAGACTCCTAATAGATACTACCTAATCGATTTTTGGAAAGAGAAAGGTAAATGGCAATTTAATTTATTCCAGCAGTATGTGTGAGTCCATATTCCTCCTCATCCTCAGCAACATGTAGTTTCCGTTTGACAGATGAAAAGTAAAAATTTGTTAATTTAATTCACTATTTTTTAATTATTAATGAGATTGGACCTTTAAAAATGTATTTATTAGTGGTTTGTTAACTTGCTATTAGTTTTTGTGGGTTTCAGGGGGATATGAAAATTTAAATTTCTAATTTAGTAAAATCTAGAAAAAGTTTCTATTTGCTTTATACTTTGAAAGCCCTTTACCATTTTGACATCTAGTAAAAGTCCACCCATGTGTTCTTCTAGTTTCTTTGTAGTTTTACTTTTAAGATTCTAAATCACTGGGAAGTTAAGTATATTTAATAAGGTATGTATCTAAGTCAAATTGTTTTATCCTCTCAAATCTAATATAGAAGCACTAATAATCTGGCCTTTGGTTTTGATGTTTTGTTGTCATACTGTAAGTAGTTTGTATTGTTATCTCTTGTTTTTCTGATAATGTTTTTAAAATATCCTGATACAGAATTTGTAACCATATATTTTTGCATTTTAAATAGTGTCTATTGTAGTAGGTAGAGGCTCTCTCATGTTCAATTTACATATTTTCTTGTGTTTTGGTAAAGATACACTTGGGTGACTGGTAAAGAGCCACTTACATACTATGACATGAATTTGTCAGCTCAGGACCATCAGACCTTTTTCACCTGTGACACGGACTTTTTACGTCCTTCAGACACAGGTATGTGTCATATCTGCTTATGGGGTAAACAGTGGTGATGAAAATTATTTTTTAAAATTCTTTAGCATTACTTATTATAATACACAAAGTTACTTGGCTTGAGGTTGTTTGCATCATGGATAACAGAAGCAGATTAAATTGAAACTAAATATGAATGTAAACTAGGTTGTTACACTACGTATCCTCCTTATAAAGAATTTAAAGTACTTTATAAAAATATGAAATTACTTCTTTTATTACTTGAAAAACCTTTCAGATCAAATATAGCAGAGAACAGTGTACCCAGTTTGGTCTGGGGAATTAACATATGCAATTATACATAAGAGTAAGGCAAAGTGTAAACTCTGGGGCATGGCATGTAGATTAAAATGGAATATATTTTATCCCAGTCATAAGTTAGAGGTGCGTGGAAAGTGGTGGAAGATCATAGAAATGTCTGTGTTTAGGTCTAAGTCTTCTCTGTGGAAGAGAGTATTAAGACTCTTAAATACACGGTTAAAGACAGATCTTTATCACTGTTCTTTCACTTTGAATGCCCTCTCCTTTCCTATCTATCCTCCTACTTCTGTGCTTCCTGCTTTTATCCTTCAAGATCCAAATTAAAAGTTACATTCTCTAGGAACTTGAGAGTTAAACACTTTATTTTCTGCAATATTGCAGTACTTAGTCCAAGCCTCACTGAAACAATTCTAGTTAATTTATTCAACCACAAACATTTACATGTTAATTTTATCATGTTGTTTTAATGTTTATCTTCCCTAATAGGGTGGGAAACTTTGGAAAGCAGGGACTGTATTCTCATCATCTTTGAATCCTTTTCATCTAGCACATTGCCTGGCATACTGTAAATATATTAATATTTATTCTTTGATGAAAATATCAATGAATGACCTTAGTGTCACAGATGTCTTAAGCAATTTCACTAATAATAGCTAACACTTGTATAGCACTTACTATGCACCAAGCACTGTTCCAAGCAATTTACATAAATGTACTGATTTAGTATTCCCGATCATTTTGAGATAGGTACTTTTACCAACCTCAGAAATAAACGTGTGAAAAGAAGGAAGGAAGGAAGGAAGACAGGTAGGCAGGCAGGCAAAGGAAAATCAAGTAATATGCCATAAGTAACCTAACTAATAAATGATAAAGTTGGATTTCAAATTCAGGTCTGACTCTTCACCACTATACTACTGTTACTTCTACTCACCATAGTGACAGGCAAAAGAAGATCACTACTAGGGGGTCTGAAAAATAGCCAGTTTTCCAGCATTGAAGTGAATTCTTTGTGATCTATATCTGTTGGATTAAATATATTAAGGGTGGGTGATAGCAGTAAATGCAGGGATCTTTGGAATAGTTACATGAAGGGATTTAATTGTGAATAGGAAAAAAAGGAATTGCCTTATATTTATATTAATGGCAAAAGTGTTGGGTTGGGGAAATAACTGAAATGGAAATTAGTATGTTAACTTTAAGGACTAAAGTTGACTCTAAAAGTAACTCTAGAAATTAAGGCTTCACCTCATTTTTGCAAGCAGAATTGCAGACATTGGCAGGCTTTTCCGGTAGCATCCATGGCTATCCACTAAAGCCGTGCTCTTAAAACATTATTGTTCACTTATCTCCTAAAGTAATTTTGAAAAACTACGTATCCTTTCAAACATTTTTAACTTGACATCATAAGATTAAATAATTGCAAAGAATATGATTTTTAGCATATTACAGATAATTAAAAATAAAACTAGAATACACTATATTTGAATGTATCTCAAGAAATCTAATGACTTGATATCCACCGTTATCTATTGAAAAAGACATCGACGAATACTCTTCAGCAGTAGTAAATTTTATGTAAGTTTTTTTGCTTCTTGAACTCATCCATTTCACACCTCCATATTATAATTATTGTATACTTGAGAGTCTTATTTATCACATATGCTTTTCCACAATAAAATTGTTTTGCCTAAGTTTTTAAAAATTTTAATTTGCTTTGATCATAAGGTTCTAAATGGTATCATGTACTTTAGTTATATTTTTGTCAAATCCTTGGAGCTACATATTTGGCTTTTTCAGCTTTAGAAAATGTCCTCCATAGAACAGCACTTGGCTGGGTGAGTTCTCATTGACCAAATCAGACTGACTTTCTGACAGAAAAGTCTGACTTCATTTTTTAAGTCAAATAACCATGTTAACATGCATCCCTATGACAACCATTTCTCTTTCTGATTTTAAATTCTAAGATAGAAACAGAATTCTTGGAGCTTTGCCTAGGGCCTATCACTTGGCCAAAATAAGATTCCACCACCTTTATTTTCCTTTACTAATGCCCCCTTTGCCTTGCTGTGAGGGGACCTTTCCTTAGGAGCAACACATTCTTTGATAGTAAGGGGCAGGGGAGGCTGATAAGTGGAACTGATAAAAACGGTTATCACTTCCTCTCTAGGGAGGGCATCCAGGGGCCAGAATACTCTTATTTCTAATGCCAAGATTTACTCTTAAAGGAATTCCTGTTGTAGGTGCCTTCACAAAAAATGGCTGCCCCGAAACCTAAACTTTGAATTTTCCTGTGGGCACTTGGAGATTTTTACACTCTTCGGAATGTACCTTAGAAAGATTCAGGATGGGTGAGAAGTAAGAGTTTCTTCAGGAATATATCTTTTGGAGAGCGGGGAAGCAGATATTGGGTAGGAAAGGGCAACCAGCATGGTGCATAGACCAGTCAGAGGCACATTCTTCAAGTAGATCAGTTCTAGGAAGAGTCATATAAAGCTGAGACTTTATAGAAATTGGTTCTCTTAAAACCACGCATGCTGTTTTGGTCCTTGCAAAGTTTCATGTACTTCTAGAGGTATGCGTGATCCCAGGTAAGTACTGAGCTCAAGGACAGTCTCTTATCTGTGAATTGATCCATATTGATCTTTTCAGATACTCACATAAAGGTAATGATTTTATATCTGTAGTTTTATTAAAAATGTGTACATATGTGTGATGTGACAAATTTCTCTTGATGAATTGCCATCAGTTACTAAGTTAGTAGATTCTGTTCTCATCCTATTGATTGATTTATTTAAGGCATAAAACAAACATATCTTCAGGGCCAGCCAGCAATGTTCTGTTTTTGATTTTTTTTTTTTAAGATTTTATTTTTAAGTAATCTCTATACCCAATGTGGGGCTCAAACTCAAAACCCTGAGATCAAGAGTTTCATCCTCTACCAACTGAGCCAGACAGGCCCCCTGGCCAGCAGTGTTTTTTGAATAACTTGTTTTCATGGTATTCTCAATTCAACACTTAAGAATCAGGAGATTTGACTTTTTTTTTTTAAGATTTTATTTTATTTATTTGACAGAGAGAGAGAGATCACAAGTAGGCAGAGAGGCAGGCAGAGAGAGAGGGAGAAGCAGGCTCCCCGCCGAGCAGAGAGCCCCATGTGGGGCTCAATCCCAGGACCCTGAGATCACAAACCAAGCAGAAGGCAGAGGTTCAACTCACTGAGCCACCCAGGTGCCTCGAGATTTGACATTTAAACCCAGATTTACACTTTTTAGAAGTTGGAAAATATGGCAAAACTGGACCTGTATGTACACCTTGCAATAATCAGTTAGACCCGAGCTGTGACTCTCTCCTTTAGATTGTGCAAATGCCTTTTAATTTACACATTTCTGTTTTCTGCTTAGTCTTTGTAGGCATCTACATTTCATAGCCCCTGATCTTGGGATTGACTATTTTCTGATTGTAGCATATTGCAATATTATTTAACTTTAAAAAATAGATAAATTTGATTGAATTGCTAATTGCTTGTGTTGTTTTTTTAAGCATATCGAGCTCTTAAAGAGGACAGATGAGCAGCTTTTTCTGCCTATGGGTCCTGTCCCTGTGCTTTAATAAAACCACCTTTTTACATGGAAAAAAAAAAAAAAAAAAGACAGCTAAATACTAAATCAGCATTTTCCTTTTAATTATTCTTAAGCCTTGTTTTAGAAAGAAATACAAATTTCTTCTTGTACTTTACTTCCCCTTTTCCCTTTGGCTTAGAACTGAATTAGTTGTTAGGATTAATCTTAAAAGTCTGGATAGAGCAGTTGAAAACGTTTTCTAAGAATACGAATAAGAAAAAAATGCTTAAAGGTGGATCAGATGACCTCAGTAAAAAAGAGAGAAATGCAAATGAAGATGAGATAGTTTCCATGTATTAAATTAGCAAAAATTGATACTAACTCAGTGTTGCTAAGTAGGGAAACGTTCACTCTTCTCCACTGTCTGAAAGAATGTAAATTAATACAATCTTATTGAAAAGAATTTGGGAGTTTATTATATCCAAAATCTTTTAGAAGATGCATACATTTTAATCAACCGTTCCACTTCTAGAAAGGAAATATTTGGTCAGGTATGCAAAAGTAGATGTTAAAAGATGGTGGTTATAACATTTCTATAATTAGCAAAAATTGCATGTAACTTAATAATTTAAAAGAATTACTTCGATTAATTTTGATATATACGTAATAGGCTAGAATCCCAAATAGTCATTTAAAATGTTGATAAAGATTTCAGTATCCAAATTTGACTTGTAAATTAAATCATGTAAGCTAAAGGAGAAATCCCCATCATTAAAACTGGAAAGTCTAATATTCTTTATTTTTATGTAATATTTTAATGTTTTAGCAAAACCCTATTCTTTACCTGGTTATTATCAGATGAGTGCTGACGTGCATCAATTTGTCAAGTTCAGGAAGCATTAGTTGTCAGACAGCTGGTGACATGTTCGATATGAGATAGGTATTTTTGTTACACAAGTGAAATATATTGTTTTCTTTTCCAAGCCAAGACTAATATTTTGTTTCCAAAGGAAAACGCAAACATTTTCCACATTATTCTTTCTAGACAGTTGTAGGTTTTGTTCCAAAAGCAACATTCATAGATTCTCTATTTTTCTTATCAAATTTGAAATAGACCAGATAGTTTCATGAATCTACTTTGTTTGTTTGTTTAATTTTTAAGAAACTTAATTTTCATTTTGTACAGTAATTGGTAGCAAAACTAATATTGTTATTCTAGAGAGGTTTTAATTCAGGCTTTTCTTGAATCTTGGTAGAGACTGACATTTTCCATAAATATACTATATTCTAAATTAATTGCTTTTTCCATCTTTTTGTACGAAATACAAATTCAAACATTCTTCCTGGATTGAATCATTGATTAGACAAATACTTTGTTTTTAAGTGTTTTGTATATTTTAGCATCGACCCTTTTCAAAGTGATAAAAGGACTAGAATATTTCATATGATTATAATTCGATGTTACCCAATTTTAATATGCATTTAGAAATATAAATATTTGTGTATAATAATGGTATAGTTAACTGGATTAAATACCTTATATGTTGTTATTCAAATTAGAGAAAGAATATATTTTTCTTCTGTGTGATGCTTCCATTTAATGTAAACTAGATTATTGTCAGCTGACACCCCAATTTCTTGTTTATGTTTAAGAACATGTTATTTAAATCTTTGTTTACTCTCCTAGCTCATTCTTCATACGTTTTGCATAAGATTATTTATGTTTACCATCTCATCTGCTTTTTACAATATTTTTCCTACAGTTATGCAGAAGGCATGGAGGGAAAGAAATCCTCCAGCTCGAATCAAAGCAGCCTATCAAGCTTTAGAATTAAACAATGAGTAAGTGTGAAATATATGGAAAGTAAGTTTGTTTTGTAGGAAACTCAGGCAAATGATTTCATGTTATCTTTTTTCTTTTCCTAAGACACTTAGAGTCATTAGCAGTCCCCCCCCTCTGCTTTTTTTTTTCGTATACTAGAGACAAATTTTAGTGTTCATGGGCATCTGTACTTTGGTTCTGAAATTATAAACTTACCTGTGCTTTTGAATTGAAATTATCCTAGAGATACTTTTTAAAATGGGGAATGCTGATCTCATTGGTGATAATTCTTGATAGTTAAAGAGTACAAAAATACTTATGCCACCTTTTTTTATTTTGTTTTCATTTAAATCATTCATTCAAAGCATTCATTCAGTCCTGAGAACTTTAGTTGCTAATGGGATTGGAGGCTTGTGAAGAGGATTCAAAATAAGCAAAATGTAGTATGTATGTATGTATTTATTTATTTTTAAAGATTTTATTTATTTATTTCACAGACAGAGATCACAAGTAGGCAGAGAGGCAGGCGGGGCGGGGGGAAGCAGGCTCCCTGCTGAGCAGAGAGCCCGATGTGGGGCTCGATCCTAGGACCCTGGGATCATGACCTGAGCCGAAGGCAGAGGCTTTAACCCACTGAGCCACCCAGGTGCCCTTTATTTATTTGTTTATTTATTTAAAGATCTTATTTATTTGTCAGAGAGAGAGAGAGAGAGAGAGAGAGCACAAGCAGGCAGAGTGGCAGACAGAGGCAGAGAGAGAAGCAGGCTCCCCGCTGAGCAGGGAGCCTGATGTGGGACTCAGTCCCAGGACCCTGGGATCGTGCCCTGAGCCGAAGGCAGCCAGTTAACCAACTGAGCCACTTAGGCATCCCAGAGGTATTTATTTTTTATAGCTCTTTATATCAATTCTTCATTTTGAAAAGACAAAATGTAAAATCATGAGTTAGCCTAATATTTAAATGGAATAGATCAATAAGTATTAATTTGATACTAAATAAATGCCAGGAGTAAAAGTATGGCCCTAGTTGGGGTTAATCAGGGAATGCGTCCTGAATGGTATGGATATGTTATAAATAAAAGGATAGGTTTTAAATAGCATTGTCCCTGGTACCCCTCAACAACCCCATCCCCCAAGATATGTTATCATTATAAGAAGACCTTCCTAAGGTAGAACAAAAATCAGTGTAGGGAATTCCAAAAGCAGTGAATCAACTTTATTGAAACTCTGGAAGCTAATCAAAAGTTTGTAGCATCCTAGAGAATGCTTAATCAATTAAAAAAAAATAAAACAGCTGAATCACTGTAAGTGAGTTTTATGGTGTTTTAACTTACACCGGCCCCCCCATTTCCCACTCCCTTGCTCAGTGGCAGTCTTGAAGACAAAAGTCTGCGTTCTGGGTATAGGTTCCTTCTATCAGAGGAAGTGGAATGACTCTTATTCTTGAAGAATTGTGCTTGTTTATTTTGACCTGTCTGGTTGGCTCTCTGAAGGGCCAGCTCAAAGGTATTGCCTTTATTTAGGTTAATTTGGAACTCTCCCAGCACTGACACAGCTACACTGGGGGGCATTTGTTGAAAACACATAAAGACAAATGCATTAGTCCCTGCTGCCCTGGAGCAAGGGATAACAGCTGGGGCAAATAATAGACACACCAGAAAGCTTGAGAGGAAAGGCTGGGGAATGAGATACTTTGGAAAATAAAGGCTTTTGAAAAACTCCCACATATTCCTGGGAATCTCAGATGTTCCATACATGCCCAAGTTTGGGCACATGCTCAGAAGTGACTTAAGAAGACCCTAAGCTCTCATGTCTGTCTGAATTTCAGGTTCTGCACAAACAGAAAGTAAAGGCTAAGGCAGGGTTGTAAACTGCCTGGCTGAATGTTGAAGGTGTGCCCCAACACACTCAGAACCAATCTGCAAAGACTTGGCTTTTTTTGTTTTGTTTTTGGTTCCAAGTAGTTAAGGCAAGCTCTATCAAATCACTGGCTGATGAACAGGCTAAAGGAGAGAGGATTCACTGGTATATGATAATGACTGCAAACTTTAGAAAATTAGTTCAGAAAAGTCATTAAACAGCTACAACAAGCAACAGCAACAAGCCGTGGAGAGGAGGGGGAAATCTGAGTGCTAGAGTTGCTAGATTATGATCTTCAAAATTTACAGTTTTAAACAAATTTAAAAAGACACACAAAGAAACAAAATATGCCCCATTCACAGAAAAGAAAGGAAATGAATGGAGACTGTCCTGACGGAAGTTGTCAAGACTTTGGACTTTCCAGACAAAAACTTTAAATCAAATATTTTAAATATGCTCAAAGAGGTAAAGGAAGCCATGTGCAAGGAACTAATGGAAGTCATGAGAAGGATATCTTACCACTAGAGGATATCAATAAAGATTTAGAAATTTAAAAAGAAATCTAGGAAAAAAGTTTAGAAAGAGATCCAGAAATAAAGATCAAGAACTCAGTGAACCTCAAGTAAAATATAATCAAAGAAATCTACAATGAGACACATTATAGTCAAGCTTTCCAAAACCAAGGACAAGGAGAAATTCCTGAAAGCAGCAAGAGCATCATGAATGAGGAATCTTCAGTAAGATAAACAGCTAAGTTCTCATCCGAAACCATAGGAGCCAGAAGGCAGTGGGATAACAAAGTCAAAATTCTTAAAGAAAGAAAACTGTCAACGAATGATTCTTTTTTTTTTTTTTTTTTTTTTTAAGATTTTATTTGTTTAAGAGAGAGTGTGCTTGAGCATGAGCAGGGTGGAGGGGCAGAAGCGGGCTCCCACAGGGAGCCCAGTGCAGGGCTCAGTCCCAGGACTCTGGGATAATGACCTGAGCCAAAGGCGGATGCTTAACCAGTTGAGCCACCCCGGTGCCTCCACAGCTAAAGATTCTATATCCAACAAACCTATCCTTCAAAAATGAAGGAGAAATTAAGACATTTCCAGATAAACAGAAACAATTCATTGCTAGCAGATCTATGTTATGTATAAATGGATATGTTATAAATAAAAGGATAGGTTTTAAATAAAACGATACTAGACAGTCTTGACTCCACACAAAGCAATAAAGAACACCAGTAAAGATAATTACATAAGCAAATATAAAAGTTAATGTATTTTGGGTTTGCAATTATTTTTTTCAATATGATTTAAAAGACAATGTAAAACTGGGGCGCCTGGGTGGCTCAGTGGGTTAAAGCCTCTACCTTTGGCTCAAGTCATGATCCTAGGGTCTTGGGGTCAAGCTCCACACTGGGATCCCTGCTCAGTGTAGAGCCTATTTCTTCCTTTCCCCCTGCTGTTCCCCCTGCTTGTGTGCTCGTTCTCTCTCTGTCAAATAAAGTCTTTTAAAAAATCAACAAAATTGATGAACTTCTAGCTAGACTGATCAATTAAAAAAGAAAGAAGACTCATATTACTAAAATTAGGAATGAAACTGGGAACATTATTACTTAACCTTACAGAAATTTAAAACAGAATACAGTGTACAATTATATAATCTATAAATTAGATAAATAAAAGGGACAAATTTCTAGGAACCAAAACTGATTCAAGAAGAAATAGAAAATCTAAGTAGACTTATAACAAGTGAAGAGATGGAATCAGTAATTTAAAAACTTCCAAAGAAAACCAAAGACTAGACCCCTTCACTGGCAGGTGCTACCAAGAAATAGAAGAAGAATAAACACCAGTCCTTCTTAAATTCTTCAGAGAAATAGAAAGGAAGTGCACCTGGATGGCTCAGTGGGTTGAGCGACTGCCTTCAGCTCAGGTCATGATCCCAGAGTGCTGGGATCGAGTCCCGCACCAGGCTTCCGGCTCCATGGGAGTCTGCTTCTCCCTCTGACCTTCTTCCCTGTCATGCTCTCTCTCACTGTCTCTCAAATGAGTAAATAAAATCTTAAAAAAAAAAAAAAAAAAAGGAAATAGGAAGTAACTCTTCCTAACTCATCCTGTGAAGCCAGTATTATCCGATACCAAAACCAAAGACATCACCAGAAACAAAAATTATAGACTAATATCCATTATGATGTAGATGCAAAAATCCTAAACAAAATAGTAGCACAGCAAATCCAGCAGCATATTAAGAGAATTACACACCAGGAACAAGTTGGATTTGTCCCAAGAAGGCAAATGAAAATCAGTCAATGTAAGATACCACATTAATAGAAAAAAGAGCAAGAACCACATGGTCATTTCTATTGATAGAGAAAAGGTATTTGACAAAATCCTACAGTATTTTCTGATAAAAAACACTAAGAAATACAAAAGGAATAGAAGGAAACTTCCTCAAACTGATAAAGGAAAACCCACAGTCTTTCATCTGTAGATATGCAGTTTTTATTTACATCTTTACAGATGAAAGACTGAAAGGTTTCTTTCTAAGATCAAGAATAAGACAAGGACATCTTTTCTTGTCCCTTCTATTTAACATTGTACTAGAATTGCTAGCCGGTGAAATTAGGCAAGAAGAAGGAAGGGAAAATGGCTTCCAAATCAGAAAGGAAAAAGTAAAAACTGTCTTTATTCACAGATTATATGATCTTGTACATAGAAAATCTCAAAGAATCCACACACAAACCATTAGAGCTAGCAAAAGAGTTCAACAAATTTATTGTCTATAGGACATATATAAAACAAATAGGAAAATGGCAAAAACAAGTCTTTCCTTATGTCTGTTGTATATCTATACACTAGTAGTGGACAGTCTGAAAAAGAAATTGTTTTAAAGATTTTATTTGGTTGAGAGAGCAAGAGAAAGCATGAGTGGAGGGTGGGGAGAGGGAGAAGCAGGCTTCCCACAGAGCAGGGAGCCCAATGCAGGGCAAGATCCCAGGACCCTGAGATCACGACCTGAGGCAAAGGCAGATGCTTAACCAACTGAGCCACCCAGGCGCCCCTGAAAAAGAAATTTAAAAAACAACTCGATTTATAGTAGCATCAAAAATGTTAAAACACTTAAAGATAGATGTAACCAAGGAGCAAGGAGTGTAAGACTTGTACACTAAAAATGATAAGATATTGTTGAAAAAGTTAAAAGAATACCTAAATAAATGGAAAGACATCCCATGTTTATGAATTGGAATACTTAATATTGGTAAGATGGCAGCAGTCCTCAAGTTGGTCTACAAATTCGATGCAATCCTGATCAAAACTTCATTTGCCATTGTTATGAAATGGACAAGCTGATCCTAAAATTCATGTTGAATTACAAGAGCTCTCAAACAGCCAAAACAACCTTGAAAAAGAACAAAATTGGAGAACTCACTTCCTGATTTCAAAGCTTACTATGAAGCTACAGTAATTAAGTCATAAAGACAGACATCTAGAGTGATGGAATCAAGTTGAAGTTCAGAAATAAACCCATGCATTTATGGTAAATTGATTTTTTTTTAAAGATTTATTTATTTTAGAGAGAGAGAGTGAGAAGGTCAGAGGGAGAGAATCAGACTCCCACTGAGGGGGGATCCCCAGATGGGGCTCGATCTCACAACCCTGAGATGATGATCTGAGCTGAAACCAAGAGTTGCATGCCCAACCTACTCAGCCATCCAGGAGCCCCTATGGTCAACTGATTTTTGACAAGGGTGCCAAGACCATTCAATGGGGAAAGAATAGTCTTTCCATCAAGTGATGCTGGGCAAATGGATAGTCACATATAAAAGCAACCTTTACCTCACATGATGCACAATTAATTCAAAATTAATCAAAGACCTAAAGTTAAGTGCTAAAACAGAGGAAGAAAACATAGGGGCAGATTTTTATGACTGGATTAGGCAATGGTCTCTTAGATATGACACCAAAAGCAGAAGCAACAACAAAGAGAAAATTAGATAAATTAGACTTCATCAAAATTAAAAGCTTTTGTGCATTGAAGGATACTATCAAAGTGAAAAGGCAACCCACAGAATGAGAACATATTTGTAAACCATATTTGATAGGAGTCTTATATCCAGAATGTATCAAGGATTCTAACAACTCATTTACAAAATAATCCAATTAAAAAAGGACGAAGGATTTCAACAGACATTTCTTCAAAGAAGAATTCAAACAGACATTTATGTAAATGACCCACATGAAAAGGTTCTCAGCATTACTCATAATTAGGGAAATGAAAATGACAATCACAGTGACATGCCCCTTCATAAGATGGGTATAACAAAAACCTTCAGAAAATACCAAGTGTTTGCAAAAATATGGAGAGATTAGAACCCGCATACATTGCAGGTGGGCATGTAAAATGGTATCGCCACTGTGGAAAACAGTGTGGCAGTTTTCAAAAAGATAAAATTAGAACTATCATATGACCCAGCAGTTTACCCCTACGCATATACTGAAGAGTACTGAAAGTACATGTTCACAGCAATATTATAATAGCCCCAAACTAGAACCAACTCAGATGTCCATCGGCTGATGATGAAGGGATACACAGAATTGGTATATTTACACAGTGGAATGTCAGTCTTAAAAAGGAATGAAATACTGCTCCATGCAACATGAGTGAACTTTGTATAAATATTAAAAGTCCCTAAAAAAAAAAAAAAAAGTCTCTGAATGACATCCTTTAAAATGATTAATTTTATTATGTGAATTTTACCTTAATTAAAAAAAAACCTTCAGGGAAAAAAAAACCTTCATAGCAGTGTCATTCAGTATTCATAATATTAATTTTAATATTTCAAAAATATTAAAAATATTTTTGAACAAATATAGGAAAGCTCTCAGAGGAAAGAACCTCTTTTTATCATATAGCTAAACTGTAATTTAAAATATTTATATTTTGATTCCATTGCATCAATTTATACCCATCTAGATCTTTTAAAAATGTTTTGTTTTTTGTTATTTAAAAACATTTGAATTAGGTTTAGAATGGCAGTTTGGAGCCCAGTGTTTAAAGCAGCAATGTATCTAATGTTTCAGAGAAATCTAATATATGTAATGGGGAAATCTCTGTTGATTAGTGAAAATCATCAGATAGTTCAATTTAGTGTACTGTTGGAAGGATGCTGAAACAGTATGATTTGCATTTTCTGAATTTAAAAGGTCCTTCTTGTCCCCAGTTGTTTGATAGCTACCTTGCCATCATTTTTCATAAAGGTTTTATTTATTTGCTTTAGAGAGAGAGTGTGAATGAGGGGACAGGCAGGCAGAAAGGGGGAGAGAATCCCAAGCAGACTCCGTGCTCACTGTAGAGCCCAGTGCAAGGCTCAATCTCACAACCCTGAGATCATGACCTCAGCTGGAAACAAGAGTCAGATGCTTAACTAACTGAGCCACTCAGGCACCCCCCTTGCCATTATTTTTGTTTCATGCCTGGTCTGGTACTTTTGCCAACAATTTCTTTTCTCTTGCTTAAACACTGTTCGATAGAAATGTAACATGAACCATATTTGTAACTAAATTTTCTGGTAGCCAGATTTAAAAAGTAAAAAGAAAAAGGTGAAATTAATTTAATGAATATATTTTATTTAGCTATATTGAAAATATTAAAATATTTTAACTATATATAACTATTAAATATTTATTTAACTATTAAAGTTTTTTTTACATTTTTCTAAGTCTTCAAAATCCTTTACACTGACATCACATCTCAATTTGGACTAGGCACATTTCAAGTGTTCAATAACTATATGTAGTGAAGGACTTCAGTACTGGACAATGCAGGCTTAGATAATCAGAACTAGAATATAGTCTCCAGAGGAACTACGATATGTACTTGCTATTTCTGGGAATGGAAAGGAAATTTTTTATTTCTCTTTTTTGTCCCCCAAACAAGTTGATTTATTAGCCAGCCTTTGACATAATTGATAACAAAGAGAAATCTTTCTGTTTTAGTGGGGTGACGAAAGGGAACTTGGATTGAGCCTGGGTGTGATGAGTAAAAGCAGCAGTGTAGAAGGAAAGACTAGAATTCACACCAAGGAAGTTTTGCTGCAATACAATTGTGGCTAAGCCCAAGAGAGGATGGGGGCAGCACACAGAAAGAAGGCTCAGGATTGGAAAAAGGGGTTAGTCCTGGAATGATATATTTCTAAGTCAAATGTTAAGGACCTAAAGGTCCTTAGGTGGCCATGGGACTTTATTCTCAATCTTGACCCTCTCCCATACTTGCCTCTGTTAGATGGATATTACAAAGTGTGTACTGGCTAAGAGCAGGCATGACCACTAGAATGTATAGTTCCTTGAACTACTTTTTAGGTAAGGCTTTATAGATCTTATTTCCTTCCCCCTTTTACAAAAGGAAAATATGAGACAAGCAGTTAGAGAATAGACATAGAAGTAAACCAGATAGAAAATACAGTGAAGAAATGTAAGAAAGGAGAAAAATAGTGGAAACACACCAAAAATATACCAACATGCCCCTAACAAATTAGAATGTCGAGTGAAGGTTTTTTTCCTTCTTCAAGAGATGGAAAATATAGGTAAAGGTAGGAAAGTGTGATGCAGAACAAAAGACATATCCAGGAGAAAATACTTCTTTACCATTTTACTTAAAATTGCCTTGCTTGCTTTCTTCATAGCTGTGCCACTGCATACGTTTTACTGGCCGAGGAAGAAGCAACAACTATTGTAGATGCTGAAAGGTTATTTAAACAGGCACTCAAGGCAGGAGAAACAATTTACAGGCGGTCACAGCAGTGCCAGCACCAAAGTCCTCAGCATGAAGCTCAACTGCGTAAGCAAATTTGTACTGATTTTTACCTGTCTTTTATTTAGCTCCTGCAGTTGGCTCTTTTATGTGTAAGACACAAAATAACAACAGTAAAAACAACCCTTCATACTTAGAAGTTAGCTTCTTTTCATAAGAAATAACTAATCTATTCGTAATATCTATAAGCCAACAAGCCAAACAGGCTTTAGCTAGAGAATGCTTGTGGAAGGGAACAGATGTGCTCTGGTTATTGAGAGATGTGCTGCTCTGAGATTTAAGGTAATTTATTTCATGTGAGAATTGGACTGGTCATCGGAGAAACACAACTCATACATCCCCAAGATTCAGGAGAGCCTTCTGGTAATGATCAGCAGCTTTATTCTTACCCTTCCCCCAAGCAGTAGCAGAAGTACATCATTTGGTGGTGCCCTTCAGACCGTATGTATCTCCACATAGTGCCAGGAAGTGACTGCTTCAGTACAACACCCAGCTCCACATGTGGCCTTGATTCTTTCTTTGCTTCTTCTCTGTGATATGTTTGAGAACATATGGGCCAAACCAACCGAGATTCTTTCCACTCTTAAGGATACGCTCTCAGTTAGGATTGAGATACTTCCACCAAAGATGTTAGAATCTGTAGTGCTCCTGCTTCCTGCTATTTTTCGTGGCCAGAGGGTTTTCGTTTAATGATTTTGGCAGATATTGGGCAATAAATTGAAATATGTTTACATAATGCATTATCTGTTAGCAGTTAAGTTCTAAATCTTTTGTTTGTGGAAATTAAAATTTGGATAATATTTTCTCTCCAAACTAAATATTGATGTATACAGTATGTTTCATTAATGGATGTTGTTATAGCACACAACTGTGGGAATATATAATTTTGCAGTCTGGAACTAATGAAACTACATCTGTGAAAAAGCCATGCCATTTGTCTTTGTATAATCTCAAATATGATTCTGAGATAGTTACAAAAATATTTGTTAGCTCTTTCTAGAAATAGTTTTATAGTTTACTAATTACTAGCTGTTGAGCAAAAGTTCACAGTAACCATGGAAATTTTGTTTTGAACATCTTTTGTCAGTTAAAACAATAGAGAATATTAAAAAAAATTTTATGCAGAAACTCAAAATAATAGGTCAGAATTATTTTTTCCTATTGTATGTATTTTTTATGTTAATATTAAAATATACTTGTCAAGTATACACTAATTCATATATAATGTACTCAGGTTACTGTTAGAGGCAAAAATGATTCTGTATATGTGGATTTTAAGCTTTTACTATAAAAAACTTCAAATATATACAAAAATAGAACAGTATAATAAACCCCCATTCAATGTTCATCACCCAAATTTAATAATCTTTAATAGTCTTCCATTCTGAGACAGTTTAATTTTAATTGAAACTTCCAGGATAAGCAAATAATTACTTATAGTTAATGGATGATATGTTAACGAAATAGTAGGTCATAATACAAAGTGATAATTATGTCGTTTTTTTAAATAGGAAGAGATACCAATGTACTGGTATATATTAAAAGAAGATTAGCAATGTGTGCAAGAAAATTAGGAAGAATAAGAGAAGCAGTAAAAATAATGAGAGATGTAAGTAAGTTTAATGATTGGATGTTTGTATTTCTTCCTTCAAAAACTGAAAATGTGATTTAAGCTGCCAGTTATTTTAATGTAAAACCATTGTTTTTTAATTGGTAGCTTTTGTAATAAGGTGTTTATTAATATACATATATTTCTAAGGGTTGAGTCTCCACAGTTTTGTTAAGAAACTAAAGAATTTCTACTTTAATGAATCAGATTCAGCTCTGTTGAGTTCCTTTGCTATAATTTTAACCATTTTTTCCTTTTAATGTACAGTTGATGAAAGAATTTCCTCCTCTTACCATGTTGAACATCCATGAGAATCTCCTAGAATCACTTCTAGAATTACAGGCCTATGCAGATGTTCAGGCAGTCCTAGCAAAATATGATGGTGAGTGATAATTGACTTAGTTGATAGCATGGTTAAAATATTTTTTTCAATTATGTAATCATAAATGTGATCCTATTTTGTTATTTCTTTGATTTTTCTTTTTGCAATCTTTCAAGTCAGTATTTAGAATCCATGGATGCAAGTTATAGTTAAGTATCTTCTTTATCAGGACTTTTGGGAGCAAAAGTCTACAAGGAAGAAATTTTCTTTAAAAATTTATTCATTTGTCTGTTGAGTGAAGGGCTTAGAATACAGTGGTGAACAAGAAGACATGGACTTAGTCCTTGTAGAAATTACAGTTTAGTAAAGGAACATACAGACAAAGACAAATGAACAATAGTTATATTGAAGCATAGTGTGTAAGGTGAGATAATTGGAAAAGTGTGGGGTGCTATGGACATGGGATGGTACCTCATTTGTTTTGGAGTGTCAGAGATAGTTAACAGAAGTTGCTTTATGGTATGTATAAAAAATTCAGAGTAACATTTTTACAATGCTTTTTGGTTACAAAGTATAATTTATTATTTCATATGAGGAGTATAATAATCTTGTGAGGTGGTAGGACAAGTTGTTTTACTCTTGTTAGTAAACAAGGAAACTGGAGTTAAAGAAGGTAAGGTCTCCCAGCCAGTCAGTGTGGCAAGCCAACACTTAAATCCAGCTATTCCATTTCTTTGTGTATAGTCTTCTAATAGTAAGAAGTTGACATATATTGGTTATTTTTATTATTATACTAAACAGTGCCAGTTCAGCACAAATGGAGTTGGGAGAATTTTTAAGAAGCACCTCAAGATGGAAACATCCTTACTAGCATAATGTTTCTGGTCACATCTTTCACTGTAACATAACATCTACAGGTCACATATTCACGCTTGTTCTGTTGTCAGTTCCTAGCCATTAGTTTGGGAATCCCCATGATTTGGAAAGTTTGAAATGTGTCACACTTGGAAAGAGAAGTTTATTTTTTTAAACATCTGGAATTCTTACAAGTGCTTCACGATAGTGTAGGCTCATGGAGAAATTTGTGAGAAATTCTTTCCATATGTAACTTATCGGGTGCGTGGCCTGCTTATGATACAGTGAACAAGCTTAGGAACCAAATACAAAAAATCAGATAGGATCTGATTTATTTAAAATAAAATAAAACTAACAACTTAGCTATGCTTCTGTGTTTTCAGTTGTTTTTATGATTCCCCAGGTTTTACCATTCTAGAATCCTGTAGAAGTTAAAAGCAAATTTATTTCTTTAGTTCTCAATTTGCTGGTATAACTCCAGGATCTAAAAGTTCAAGAGAGTCCACTAATACTATTCTCCTGATAACATTATTTTGGGCATTCTTTAAGAAAGGATTGGTATAATTAATTATATTTCCTGATTATTTTATTTTCCAAAAAAATCCTTTAAAACAATGTAGAAAATCAAAAACACTGGAAGAAGAAAAAATTAGAATCACCTGTTGTATTACCTGGACTTAACTCCTGTTTAAATTTTTTTTTTTTTTGAATCTTAGTTTTTCTCTGTGAATAGGTGGAGTTTTCAGTAGTTCTAGGTCTATATGTCTTTTTCCCTGAATACTTTTATTGTTAACAGATTATTACAAACATTTGTTGAGTACTTTTCACTGTTGTTCCGAGGACTTTCATAGACAAAATTTAATTATAATTTAATATATATAATTATACAGATACAATTATATATATAATTATAATTTTCTCTGCTAGAAAAGTATTATTTCTTTATTTTGAGAAGAAAAAAAAACTGACATTAAAGGTTAAAGAAGTTGCTGCTAGTTCAGGGATGCATAGCTAGTAAATACTAGAATCAGAATTAAAACTCAGCTCTTCCGACTACATGTCTACCTGTTTCTACTACTATAATGTATCTGTTGAATTTGTACCAGGAATTATTCTGAATAATAATAACTAAGAATTCTTAATTCTTAAGAAACTTTTTGTGATTCTTACCTAAGTTGAAAATTACAATTACAGATATAAGCCTTCCAAAGTCAGCAGCAATCTGTTACACAGCAGCACTACTGAAGACAAGGACTGTTTCAGATAAGTAAGTATTGAAAACTACAGTAATTTAGACTACAAAACTCAATACGGGTTTCCCCTGATATCTGAAAGTTCACTTTATGCCATTTCACTTTTACAAGACCCCTACACTAATACCTGCGTTTGCTAACCAAAAGAAATCTGAACAGGATGCTCACATTTATGAAATGGTAATTGCTTCTTCCCTTTATGCCATTCTAGCATAGGATAGGTTTCTTAGGAACGCTCTACTTGCAGATCACAGGGGAAACGTATATTATGTTTTTCACCACTGACTTTAAATAATGCTTTTTTCTCCCTATTTCCTTTGGAATAACCCTTGATCTGATGGGACTTTGAGGCTTCTTAACAGTGTAGTGGAAAGAGCACAGTTTTGGGTTTTTTTTTTTTTTTTAAGATTTTATTCATTTATTTGACAGAGATCACAAGTAGGCAGAGAGACAGGCAGAGAGAGAGAGGAGGAAGCAGGCTCCCCGCTAAGCAGAGAGCCCGATGCAGGGCTCGATCCCAGGATCCGAGATCATGACCTGAGCTGAAGGCAGAGGCTTTAACCCACTGAGCCACCCAGGTGCCCCAAGAGCACCGTTTTTAGAGCTAAATAAACCTGGATTCCAATTCAAAATCTCCTGCATACCAGCTGTGAAACTTTGGGCATGTTAATCAGTTTGAGTCTCTTCCTCTCTGTAAAATGAGAATAATAATACTGTAGCATGGTTGTGTGAGGATTGTGTGTGTTAAAATGCTTAAAACAATGCTAGAAAGTACATGGAATACATAGTAGCTATGATGATAATGATAAGGTGTATGGTAGGGAAATAGTTTCATGCTGTCCTGAGATTATAATTCTGAGTTATTCTGTTTCCCTTGTCTTTTTGGCTGTCCTTAATGAATTTCTCTTTATTCCACAGATAAGATTTTCAGAAAGCAAATGGCAACCATTTTCTTTCGCCTTATATTACTATGCCTCAATACAAATTAGAAGGGAATATTCACAGTCTGTTTCCTCTCAGTGAAAATTTGATAAGAATGTACTTCTATTTCATTACAGTCTCTGGATGTCCCTATGTAGCATTTCTTATTTTATCATCTTTCCCATCATATGCCAGTGGACTTCTCCTGAAGGCTTTCATTACCTAAATTTGAAGATTTCCATTTTTTACGTTGCCCTTCTTTATATGTTCAACCAAGGGCATTACTTTCATGTTTACTATTTGGCTTTGGCTTTGGCTATCAACCAGAAACCCCTGCTTCAGGAAGTTAGATTATGATCAAAATCCATGGATTTTTGTATTCATTTCTTCATTTTGTGGTTTTCTTACAGATTCTCTCCCGAAACAGCTTCCAGAAGAGGGCTAAGCACAGCAGAAATTAATGCTGTGGAAGCAATTCATAGAGCTGTGGAATTTAATCCTCATGTTCCAAAAGTGAGAAATTTTATGATGAAAATGCTACCTTTATTTGAGTTTATCCAATTCATGAAAGCATGTAGACCAAAGTTTGGGTCTCCATAATTTGAGTCAGAATTATTTTAGTCTGGGGCGCCTGGGTGGCTCAGTGCGTTAAGCCGCTGCCTTCGGCTCAGGTCATGATCCCAGGGTCCTGGGATCGAGTCCCACATCCGGCTCTCTGCTCAGCAGGGAGCCTGCTTCCCTTCCTCTCTCTCTGCCTGCCTCTCTGCCTACTTGTGATCTCTGTCTGTCAAATAAATAAATAAAATTAAAAAAAAAAAATTAAAAGAATTATTTTAGTCTGTTACATATTTTTTTAAAGATTCATTTATTTATTTGAGAGAGAGAGGACGTGCATGAGCGTACACATTGGGGGGAGTGGCAGAGGGAGAGGGAGAGAGAACCCCAAGCCGACTCCGCACTGAACGCGGAACGTGAGGCAGGGCTTGTTCTCATGACCCTGAGATCACGACCTGAGCTGAAACCAAGAGTTGGATGTTCAACCGACAGTACCACCCAGGCACCCCAAGTCTATTATATTTTGATACTTACTGACTGTAAAGTGGATCTTAAAGGCATTCAGTGAGGTGAATAGGAGCAGTCGTTCACTGTAGGCGTTGTAATTGCTGTCAAAATAAAATTTGAAATGTGTTCATTTAGCAGTTCTTTTTACTTTAGTTACAGAGAAGAAATAAAATGGCATGGTCTTAATAGAAGATCATTCATTTTTCAGATCATTACATAAAATTTCCTGTTACTATAAAGGCTTTTTACATCTAGACAGATGCTTGGGTTTGAAACTAGGGCTAGATAGACAAAGACTGAAGACAAATAGATTAAAATAATCAGTGATAGAAAACAGATGTGGAAGTTCGCAGAAACACTGCCAAGTTGATGTTTATTTAGTCCCAGATGAAACTATACCCATCTCATTTGTCTTTATATTGTACACATTGCAGACCACAGATTATTGGTTAATCTTTGTGTCTTGTCACCCAAGATTAAGTTTTGGGTTTTTAAAAGTAATGCTCTGTGTTAGAAAGTATAGAATCTTCAGAAATAGGTGCCTTTATTACTAAATGTAATATAACTATTGATTCCAGTGTAATGTGCGTTAATGGAATTTGGAAGCAAGTAAACATGAAAGAGATTAATCTCTAAAAGATAATCTTGAAGAAGTGGAAGTTGTAAGTCTGTTAGTACTCTAACAGTATAGATAGAATCAAGAAAATTACTGCAGTCTACGGATGACAGTCAACAAATATTCATACCATTCTCTTACTAAGTGACACCAGTCCCATAAATTTAAATAATTTTATTATGAATTGTGTTACATGTATAGCAAAGTATAAAAAGCATCTTAGTGATTTATTATAAAGCAAATGAGTGGAAACTACCACTGAGGTCAAGAAGCAACACTGTCAGTCCCCAGAAGCCCATCTGCCTGCCATTTCCCAGTTACACCTTTTTCCTCCTGCCTAACGGTAATCACTATTCTGACATTAACTATGTTCATTTTCTTTTTTTCCTATATTTTTGGTCTATACTTTTCATTGTTGGCTTTATAAGATAAGTTAAGAAGTGGCTTTCCCTTTTTAAATTCTCTGGAATAATTTGTGTAAAATTAGAATTATTTCTGCCTTGAATGACCAGTAGAATTTGCTGATAAAGCTATCTGATTCTGCAGTTTTCTCTTCTTTCTTTATCGAATTTTTGTTTTTTTAAGTAATCTCTATACCCAGTGTGGGCTCAAACTTAGAACCCTAAGATCAAGAGTCACATGCTCTACCCACTGAGCTAGCCAGGCACCCCTGATTCTGTTTTCTTTGTGAAAAGTATTTTCACTACAAATTTTATTTCATTAGTTTAATAGGTTAATTACAAGTTTAGTTTCTTTAGCCATTCTATAACTCTTCAAATTTCTTCTTGTGTTGGTTTTTGTAAAGTTACATTTTCTAGGAATTTATTTCATCAAAATTTTGAAATTTATTGGCACAAAGATTTCATAAAATCCTTATCTTATTAATGTTTGCAGGATCAGTTGTGATATCCACTGTTTAGATCCTAACACTAGTTATCTTTTTAATTTTCCTTACCAGATTCCCCCAAAATCTAGCAGTTTTATTAGTCTTTGCAAAGAACCCAGCTCTGGCTTTGTCAATCCACTCTACTATTTGTTTCCTGGTTCATTCATTTCTGCTCTTTATGGCCTTTCTTCAACTTTCTTTGGCTCTATTTTATTATTTTTTTATTTCCTGTATCTTTTTGTATAGGTACTTAAATTAACACATTATTTTTCTGCCTTTCTTCTGTAAACCTCTACAGTGTTAATTGCATTGGATAGCAATATTTCTTGTTTAATTTAATTCAACATATTTTCTAATTCAACATATTTTCTAATTTCCATCTTGATTTCCTCTTTGATTTAGAGATACATTTATTCCATTTAGCTATTTCTTAATTTCCAAGCATGCAGAGATTATCTTTTTATCAGTGATTTCTGCATAATTGCATTATGGCCAGAGAACATACTCTGTGTGATTTCACTCCTTTGAACCATTTTTCAATTCTTGAATTTTTGTTTATTTTTCACATCTCCTGTGTTATTTATAGTTTGTAATTCTCTGCCAAAATTTAAAGTACACTCTTTTATGTCTTTGAAACTAGTTTAAAGTAATTATCTTAAAGTCTTTCTCTGATAATCCACATATCTGGAACTTCTGTGTCTGTTTCCGTAATGTGTTTTTTTCTGCTACATTTTTTCTTCTTGTCTTCTCTTCTTTCTCTTATGCCTGATTTTCTTTGACTACGTACCCACTATTTTATTGGAAAAAATTGTAGAAATAACTTGGAACCTCAGATAATAGTATCTTCTTTTGGAGAGGATTTTCTTTGCTCTTAGATGCCTAGAAGAAGCAACCAGCAACACAGAATCACCTTAATTCAATTTGAGGGATTGATCTTTTCTGATCTCCCCAGTTGACTAGAAATTGGGCTAAAATCTGTGAAAGTTTGGTTTTTATTTCTGGCTTACGCTTATGCCTAGGATGCAGCCATTCTGGGTCTCAACTCAATCCTGAGGATTTTACCAAGGCTCTCGCGTTAACACACCGTGAACTCCTGACTTTTGTTCCTTTAGTCTTATAAAACTGGCAAAAAGGTTGAACAGCTTCTTAGCCATCTTGTCCAGAATTGGCAAATGTCTCTAGGGTATAAGAAGCCCCAAATGTGGCTTACTTCTCTTATTGCTGCCTTCTTTGGAGTGTTTGTTGATTCTCTGATGTATTTTATTATGTTTTTAAAAATATTTTGTTGTCTGAGAGGGTTGATCTGAATTGTCCAGTCTTCAGTTACTGGAAGCAGAGGTTTGGAAATCCTTCTATATGAAATGCTCTGCTCTCTCTTGCTGCAGAGTGGTTAAGAGAAAGGATTCTGTGGCTACACTGCCTAGGTTTGAATTCTGGCTCCACTACTTCCCAGCTGTATGACCTTAGACAAGTTCTCTGGACTTGAGTGACCTCATGTGTAAAATGGGGCTAATATCCCTTATCCCTTAGAGTTATTATTAAGATTAAATGAGTTTGTATCTTTAAAGTGCTTAGAAGAATGCCTGACACGCAGTAAACATTTCAGAAGTGATTTTTATTATTATTATTCAGGATGGAATAGAAATCTATTCCCTGTGAGAGGATAAGCGGCAGTTATTAATTGGAACTATTCAAATGAAATACATTACTACGGTGTCTAAAATTTTTATTTAATTTCCACTGAAAATAACAAAATCTGCACCCTATAGTTGTGGACTTGTTTTCTGCTTCAAAAATGCTTTCATGCAAAATATATTCTAAGCGGTAACAATTTTTTTTTTTTTTAAGATTTTGTTTATTTATTTGACAGAGAGAGAGAGAAAGAGAACAAGCGGGGGAGCAGCAGTGGGAGAGAGAGAAGCAGGGTCCCTGTTGAGCAGGAGCCCAATATGGGGCTCGCTCCCAGGACCCCGGGATCATGACCTGAGCCAAAGACAGTCACTTAACCATTGAGCCACCCAGGCACCCCTGCAGTGACAATTCTGATAAGGTGCATTGTGCATTGGTCTTCAAAACTACTGCTGGAGGCACTTGGGTGGAGGGAGGGTGGTAGAAATTCCAGACATTTAATTTAATTTAAAATAAATTGTTGGATAGATAAAATATATAAATCTCCAGATTGAATCTACTCTAGATAATCTATAATGCTTTTAGGGATTTTTTAAAAATTTAAAACACACACGAGAAGTTGAAGAAGACCCAAATAAATGGAGACATATGTATCATGTATGTGGATTAGAAGACTCAGTATTGTTAAGACCACAGTTCTCCCCAAACTGATCTGAGATTCAATCTAATTCCTATTAAAATCCTATTAGGCTTGTTTTTAGAAATTATAAGCTCATCCTAAAATTGAAACGAAAATGCAGAGGACATAGAATAGCCAAAACAATTTTGAGAAAGAAGAACAAAATTAGAAGTTACCTAGCTTTCCCAATTTCAATGCCTTTTTAAACTATAGAATTTAAAATAATATCAATAATATATATTAAAAATATAGATCAATAGAAGACAATAAAGAATCCTGATATAAACTCACCTAGTGATGATCAGTCGATTTTCAACAAGAGTTCCAAGGCAATTCAATGGGAAAGTATAGTCTTTTTTATGGGGCTGGGAAAAAATGGTGCTGGAACAATCAGGTATCTATTTGGAGAAGAAGGAAAAAAAAAAAGAAAAAAGAATTGAGACCCTTCCTTCACACCATTTACAAAAATGAACTCACTATGGAACATAGATCTAAATGTAAGAGGTAAAATTGTATAACTGAGAGAAGGAAACAGAAGAAAATCTTTGTGTCCTCAGGTTAGGCAAAGATTTCTTCAAAAGCATGATCCATTAAAAAAATGGATGAATTGGACTCCTTAAAGCATTTGCTCCTTAAAAGACATCATTAAGAAAATGGAAAACCAAAGTCTAGGGAAAAATATTTGGAAGTCATATACTGTTAAATACCATATCCAGAACTTACAAAGAACTCTTTCAACTCAATAATAAGAGGACAAATAAATTAATTAAAAAGTAATTAGTAAAGGATTGAATAGTCACTTCACCAAAGAATATATATGAATAGGTAATAAACACATGAGAAGATAACATCATTGGTCATTGGGGAAATACAAATTAAAAGCACAATATGATACTGCTTTATGCCACTCAAGTGGCTATACTCACAAAGACTGACAAAATCAAGTGTTGGCAAGAATGTGGAGAAACTGCATATATTGCTGCTGGGCATATAAAATAGTATAGCTACTTTGGAAACAATTTTGCAGTTAAACATATGCTTGCCATATGACCCATCAATTTCAGTCCTAGATACCTACCCAAGAGCAATAAAAACATATGTCCATACGAAGATTTGTATGCAAGTGTTTATAATAGTATTATTCACAATAGCAAAAAACTTGGAAACAGGTGAGTGAACTAAAAAGGAACAAGCTATAAGTACTTGTAACAACATAGATGGATCTCAAATACTTTATGCCCAGTGAAAGAAACCAGACACAAAAGATAACATATTATATGATTTCATTAATATGAAATTTCTTGAGCAGGGATAACTATAGATGTAAAAAGCAGATCGGTGGTTCCCTGGAGCTGGGGGTGGGAGTATGGACTGACTGCAGACTGACATGAGGGAACTTTTTGTGGTGATGGTTGCACAACTGTATAGATTCACTAAAAATCATTGAACCGAATACTTAAACAATGGTGAATTTTGTGATATGAAATACGTATCTCAGTAAAACTATAATATATAATTTAATATAAGTACATACTTAACTAGCATATAATATGCATATACTTTAACATTTTTACATCATTTCTATTTGTAGGTAGAAATTTAAGTATTTTCCCTCCAACTGAACATCAAAGCCAGTTGACAGTTCAACTCTATCAAAATATCCAGCTAAGTAGAATGGTGCTATAAGCCTTGCAGTATAGTTTGTGGATACACACTTTAGGCTGGGTATTTTCAAACAGGATAACTAGTAAGGTATTTTGGAGAAATTTTAAGCTCCAATAACTTGGATAATATCCCACCTAAGTAACATTGGTGTTACATGAACTGGGAGAACTCTGGTTTGTAAGACTATTTTTGCTAGGGTTTTACAAGTGATGAAATATGTACTGATTCAGATCCCTCTCCACCAGTGATGTTCTCTGTCCCTGCCTTTCAGCTGGAGCCAAGCAAACATGAAGGGCTTTAGGAGTTTTCTTCCTCAAACTTCAACTGTGGGTTGTGATAACTTATTTAACCTAACGGACAGTGGCCTTTGCATACATACATGCATACATACATACATACATACATACATAAATTTAACCATTTATTCTTACAAATTTATTATGCAAATTTGTCAAATGTTGTATGATTCTTACCAGTAAAATGACAAAGGATAAAGCTGTTTTAGCAGGAAATATTTTTGGGCAACTTTCCACATAACTACAACAGAAATGACTGCAGGTCTAAAGCAGTGCAATTTGTTAAAGCTGGAAACTATTAGAAGCACAATAGAGAAAGATCACATAAATCTCTTCAGGCTATGAATTTGCTTTAGATATTTCATTAATATTGATTGTACAGATTTTTTTAATCTACTGAATGAGTTTCAGTGTACAGTAACTACGATAGTAATAGCAAAAAATTAGAACAGCATGTTTTCATGGGTTTTGACTTGTTCTTCATTACCTAGCTATGGCTTTGGTTCAAAATTTTTTTAGTCACCAGACAAGAAAAAGATTGTGCATCTTTCAGCCACTATAGAAACAGGTTCTTTTATAAGAGTAGAATATGTTTCATACCTTCTAAGTATTCATAGCACCCTGTTTCGGTCATTCTAGTGTTTCATATCCTTTATTATCCAATCATCAAAAGTTTTATAGAACTTATCTTTTTTTTTAAGATTTTATTTATGTATTTGAGAGAAAGAGAGTGAGAGAGAGAGCATGAGAGGGGAGAAAGTCAGAGGGAGAAGCACACTCCCCATGGACCAGGGAGCCTGAGGCGGGACTCGATCCCAGGACTCCAGGATCATGACCTGAGCGGAAGGCAGTTGCCCAACCAACTGGATCACCCGGGTGCCTGAAGTTTTCTTTTTTTATTATTTGAGATAATTCACATGCCATAAAATTCACCCTTTTAAAAAGTACACAATTCCATGGTTTTTAGTATATTCATAAGTCTCCACAGTCATCACTACCTAATACTAGAACATTTTCATTGTCCCAGACTGAAACCCTGTACCTATTAATAGTCACTCCCCATTCTTTTCTTCCCTAATCTCTGGCATCCACTAATCTACTTTCTGTCTCTGTGGATTTGGAATCATAGAATATGTGGCCTTTTCTGTCTGACTTGTTTCAGTTAGGATAATGTGGCGTTATCAATACTTCATTCCTTTTTATGGCTGAGTAATATTCCATTGTATGGATATACTACATTTTGTTTATTCATCAGTTGATGGCCATTCAGGTTGGTCCCACTCACTCTTTGGCTATTTTGAATAATGTTGCAATGAATATTCATGTGCACATTTTTGTGTGAACACGCAGTTTCACTTCTTGGCTATAAACCTAGGAGAGAATTGTTGGATCATATGGTAATTCCATGTTTAACTTTTTTTAAAAGATTTTATTTATTTGACAGAGATCACAAGTAGACAGAGGCAGGCAGGAGGGGTGGGAAGCAGGCTCCCTGCTGAGCAGAGAGCCTGATTCAGGGCTTGATCCCAGGACTCTGAGACCATGACCTGAGGCGAAGGCAGAGGCTTAACCCACTCAGTCACCCAGGCGCCCCTACCCCTCGCCAATGTTTAACTTTTTGAGAGACTTCCAAACTGTTTTCCAAAATGGCTGTGCTGTTATGTGTGAGGGTTTCACCTTCTGTACACCCATGACAACACTTGTTACTGTTTGTCTTTTCATTATAGTTATTCTAGTAGTTGTGAACAGTGTCTTGTGATTTTGGTTTGCATTTCCTTAATGACTAATGATGTCAAACATCTATCTTTTAATGTGCTTTTGGCCATTTGTATAATTTATTTTGATAAATGCTTATTCAAATTCTTTGAACACTTTTAAATTTGTCTTTTTATCATAGAAGGTATTCTTTAACATTATTCTAAGCTAGTTATTCTAAGCTATTTATACTCTTGATTAATATGGTCCAAAACCATTGTGAATCTCCGTAGTTGAAACACCACTATAATATAACTTCACCCCTGAAATGTAAACATGAGGATAGATCATGAACCTTGCTTAGATATGAATGCTGAAGAGTCAGGATTATTCTTTACATAACTAATTTCAACTGAATTCAACTAAATTCAAACTAATTTGAATTAGTTAATATCCTGAAGACAACTTATTTGAGTCTGGCAAGAGAAGCTCTTGAGGGAATAAAGTAGAACATTTAAAAACAAAATAACAACTTGAGAATATGGTATCTGTAGCTTTTTAAAATTATTATTTATTTTACACCCCCCCCCCAAAAAAAGCTGTTTTGTGTTGCCAAGAAACCAGACCATGCCTGGAGGTTTCTTTAAAGTGTAAGGGGGATTTTAAAAATAAATTGATACAGAAAGGGAAAAATCCATTCTGATTGATCAAGGAATTGAAGCATGTAGGATGTTCTGAGTCCCATCCACTAACTGAAGATACCAGCTCGTTAGCATCAAGCTTACATTTAATTGGCCAAACTACCTATATTATAGTAGCATATATGAAGGATAAAAGAGGAAAACACGCACTTGATTGAGACTTAGTGGCATGGCAGGAATCAAAGGAGAAATGGGAAGTGGTGTTGAAGTCTCTGACCCAAACTTAGGGCAGAGAAAGGCACTTTGCCTTTCTGTTGTATTACACTGTGGCCTAGGTGGAAGAATGGATATATAAAATGCTTATCTCTTGAGGTACTGCTCTGTAGGATGGTGTGGAAAGGAGTTTTCCTGTGGCAGATGCCCTCTCTAGTCTCCCTTCCTTTTCTTTTCAATATAAGATCACTTTCACTTTGCTCCTGAGGCTGCCATGAGTATTATGTTCTCTTTCAATTTTTTCATATGGCAATTCTGTTTACTTTCTGGGAACAGTCTTTAGTCTCCCCCCTTAATACACATCCATGTGGACTCTGCATTCAGCCTGCCTGTCCAATCTCATAGAATGTGCACTGAGAAAACTAATTGCAGAGATAAATTGGTTCTTGATGTGCATGACTGATCAAGAGCAAAGTACCTTAATTTCAGATGCCTTCAGAGAGCTTTTTCTTTAACCTCTCCTTTTAAGAGGAAGATTATAAAGTATTATCATTACTTCAGGTCAGAATTATATTGCTTTTGGTCAAAAGCTGTTGTAAGATTTACAAAGTAATAGAAACAAGCAATCTAAAGATAAATTATGAAGATCAAAGCAATTCAAAATTAAAGTGAATCTGAGTGTAAGCGTAGGTATGGCTTTAGAGTAAAAAAGACCTCAGACCATACATTATTTGTCTTTTTTAAACTATAACTTTTAAAATAGCTTCAATTTTTTTTTTTAGTTTTTAGGGAAAAGACTTGAGTAGTCATTTGAGTATGTTGTCCATAGTTGGATACAAATTGTTCCAACAATTTCAGTTCTGTTCCAGATATAACAGTAGAGTGATTTGGAGGTAATACGGAAGGAAGGTCCTACAGCATATACTAGGTACCAGCCTTGGTTTATAGCTTCAACTATATTTTATTTGCTGATAATTTCCAAACCTGTATGTTTTAACTCTGGCTTCCTCCCTTGTCTATAGACTTGTATTTTTATCTACTTGTGGGAATTTTACCTGGATACCTGTTAGGTACCTCAGCCACTTCAATGTGTCTCAAACTGAAATTTTTAATTAATTAAGCAAGTAAGTAATTTTTATTTATTTGACAGAGAGAGATACAGCAAGAGAGGGAACACCAACAGGGAGAGTGGGAGAGGGAGAAGCACGCTTCCCGCTGGGCAGGGAGCCTGAAGCGGGGCTCGATCTCTGGACCCTGAGATCATGACCTGAGCTGAAAGCAGATGCCCAAAAACTGAGCCACCCAGGTGGCTCAAACTGAATATTTTTAAAATATTTTATTTATTTATTTAGAGAGACAAGCAGGCAGAGGAGCAGAGGGAGAGGGACAAGCAGATCCCCTATTGAGCACAGAGCCCATTAGGGGGCTCAGTCTCATGACCCTGAGATCATGACCTGAGCCAGGATCAAGAGTCAGATGCTTAACCAACTGAGCCACCCAGGTGCCCCTCAAACTGAATTTTTTAAATTTTTAAAAATTTTTAAGTTTCTTCCCCAATTTACCTGTCCTTCCTTATTTCTGTATTTTGATTTATGACTTTGTTAACATCTTCTCATCATTAATCTTTACTTCTGCCCTTCCCAGACTGCCAGCTCATAACCTTTGAATTGTCTTTCGGATCTAGCCATCTACTGCCTCCCCTCTGTCACTGACCCAGTGTATGCCCTCACCACCTGCTCTTTAAAAAATTCTCATTATCATTGTAAAAGTAATGAATGCTTCTTAAAAAAGAAATCAAAACCTTCAGAAGTTTATAAAATAAAAAATCCAATTCTTTCTCTTCCAATTCTACTTCTCTCACGCAACCACTGTGTCTGTTTGGTTTGTATTATTGCCAGACACTTTCTATGCATTTCTAAACATATAGGTAAAGATGTGGAAATAATCTCAAATACTTTCCATCTTTTGCTTGTTAATGGCCAGTGATGATTAAAACATCTTTCTCAGTAGTCTCCCTGCCTAATCCCATCTCCACACTGGCCATTAACAGAGTTGTCTACCTAAATAGCAAAGTTGCTCGGCTTAAAGAGCTCTTCTTGTTCCCTATCACCTATCCAATCCGGACCAACCCCTTAGTATTGCATATATAGAAACCCTTCACAGTCTGGGCCTGGTATCTGTCTCCAACCTTACTCCTTGCCACTTCTGCTTTGTTCCTTACCTCATTATTCCCTGGATTGGTCATGCCTCATCATGTCTCCCTACCTTTGCACATATGCCTACTCTTTTCTCTACATGGCAAGTTTCTACTCATTCTTCAGGATCCTGCTCATCTGTTGCCTGTTCTGCTGAGGTGTCTTTATGTCTTTACCATTTTTCCCAAAGCAGAGATAATGGCTCTCTTCTCCATTCCTCCAATGCCTTAATCATATCTTAGGTTTGGTTTGGTTTTTGGTCTGTTTATATGTCTCTTCCTTAGTTCCCTAAAAAAAGCAGAACTCTTGTTTTACATATCATTTTGTGTCTGCAACTCTGCTTGCACAGAACAGGCATTTATTAAATGTTTGGTAAACAGACATGTCTGTACTTTAGACTTATTTTGCTATAAAGACCTAAGTAAACAAAGTGAAATTTTAGATCCCATCACTTTTTGGAATTTTGAAGCCATTTTGCTTAATATTTTTATGAGTTTTTCTTAATGTTATTATTTTTGGCCTTTTAAGAATGATAGTACAGGGGCGCCTGGGTGGCTCAGTGGGTTAAGCCTCTGCCTTCGGCTCGGGTCATGATCCCGGGGTCCTGGGATCGAGCCCCGCATCGGGCTCTCTGCTTACCAGGGAGCCTGCTTCCTTCTCTCTCTTTCTCTCTGCCTGCCTCTCTGTCTACTTGTGGTCTCTGTCTGCCAAAAAAATAAATAAAATCTTTAAAAAAAAAAAAAAAAAAAAAGAATGATAGTACAATTTCGGCATGGCCTTATTTCTTATAAAATAACTCAGCTTTTAATGGAATACTATGTAACAATTAAAAATAATGAGCTAGGTCTCCATAGAAATAAGAAGAGATGTACAAGATATGTTGTGAAATAAAAAGTGAGTTGCATAAAAGTTTGATCCCGTTTTTAAGGATGTTAGGTGTAAAGAAATCAAGACAAATATAAGTTAGATTATCCTTTTTTCTTTATTTTTTTATTCTCCAAACTTTTTATTAAAACATTTATTTATTTTATTTTAGAGAGAGAGTGAGAGCACGAGAGCATGAGAGCAGGGGTAGGGGCAGAGGGAGCGATAGACCCTAAAGCAGACTCCAAGCTGAGTGTCGAGCCCAATGTGGGGCTCAGTCTCGCAACCCTGAGATCATGACCAGAGCTGAAACCAAGAGTCAGATGCTCAACTGACTGACCCACATAGGTGCCCTTATTCTCCAATCTTTTAATATAGTATTTCTACTGTATAATTCTGCACTATTTAAATTTTTGTACACTAAGCATATACTTTCAGAAGCAGAAAAAAAAAATCAAACCAAACCAACCACTCTTTAGTTTTCAACCTTTCGTATTTTTATTCACAAAAAAATAAAGTCTAGATAGCAGAAGTTTGTTTTGTTTTGTTTTTAGTTTGCCCAGAGAGTTAAAAAATATCCTTAAGTAAAAACTGAAATATGAACATGAGTCTGAAGATGTTTTAGCTCTATACATATGAGATCCGGTCAGTTAGGAAGTGTTTAAGTGCCTACTGTGTGAGTGTAGTGTGCCAGGTGCTGTAGTAGAATATGAAGGATGTAGTTTCTCTTGTGTAGTAACTTACAGCTTATGCTGAGTAGAAGAAATTCCTGAGTAGCAGTTTGTGAAGGAGATAAAATAAGTTATAGTCTATAATTACCTATTTTAAAGATATTTTCTCTAAATTGAAAAATTTCCCTTAATTTTGAGGATGAAACTTTATTTCAGTGTTTTATTAGGAAAATAAGAATTATTTTGTTGTAAAGTCAGATTGGAAAGGACATTTGCTTATAGGTGAGACATGATGAAAAAATAAGATAGCATAAGAAAGATTTTTTTTTAGTGATTAAAGGGCAAACATTTTAAAATATAAACCCATGAAGTCAGTTCCTAATAAAGATGCCATATGTGTTTGACTACGATCTGAATTGTCACTCAGATCATTAAACAGTGAAAATATAGATTTATAGTTGCTGTACAAAGAGGATTTTCTTGACATACTTAGTTGATATTTTCTCTAAGTTTGACTGAATAATTGTTAACTGAATATCTTTGGCTTACCATTTGCTACCAAGGTAGGTTTGGTTTAAAGTTTCAGGATTCTAAAACTCACTGAAAATCGTTTGGGATATTTTGTCTCTTCTACCTGTAGAATGAAGCAGAATTTTAATAGAAAGGACTTGATTTATGTATTTAAACAGTTTTCTTCTGAAAATGAGATACTCTTTTTATGATGGAGATTCCATTGTGATTGCTGCTTTTTTCTTTCTTTCTTTCTTTCTTTTTTTTTTTTTTGCTTCCTACTGAAGAAGCTCTTAGTGCACTTGCTAAGAACATAAGGAGTCATGTCAGAGGTCAGCTATTTGAGTCCATTTTCCCACAGTTGCCTGGTGCGAGTGATCTTTTACTGTGTTTTAAAAAAATGGGCAAGGATTAGAGAGGATTAGAAAGAATATTACCCTCCTGAACATAGGCCCAAGGCACTAAGGGGAGAGAACCCAGCCAGGCAGCAAATGGGCTTTGCTTGACCAGGACACAACCTCTGCTGCATTCCTTTAAGAAACTGAATGGGAAATGTTAAGTCCCCAAACTGGATTAGTAAATAATCTCATAGCTTGTGACATCTGCTAAAATAAATTGATGAGTAGACTGCATTCTTACACTTTGAGGAGAGAGCCAGAGACATCAAGATTAACTATGCTTTCCCCCCCCCCCAGCTTTATTGAGGTATAGGAGTAAGCGTAATTAAAGGTGAGCGTTAAACTCAGTGAGTGCTGGAAAGGCACATTTCATAAAAAAGAAAAAATTATTTTAGCTATATTAATACAATGCGTACATATATATTGACTGATAAACTAAAGTTCAACTTTGAAACCACTACACCTTTTTGTTTCTTCCTGCTTATAGCAGTTTTACAAAGTGCCACAAATTTCAGCTCAAATTTATGTCGTTTACCCCTTAGTTTGTGTAACCTGAGGAACTTAGAATTTAAAGTTTGAGAATATATAATTTACAACACTTCTTAGGAGTGTTTCTCTTTCTATCTTTTATAACAGAAGTTAATGTGGTTTGGACCTTATGACACATAATTTGGTATCGAATTATGTAGAACCCAAGAGGTTGTTTCAGACCAGTCTAGTAGGGAAAGGTACTCTGGTCTTAGTCTTTGGAGGAAGTATTTAGCTAACTAAACATTTTTTGAAAAGTTTTAAGTTGACCACTTTAATAGTAAAGATGATGTACAAGTGGTTAATTTTGCATCTTTCTTCATGTAATTAGGACATTTAATTAGACTGCTTTTGTTGTGGATTATAATATTAAGATAAGTATTTTCTTTAAGAATTTAAGATATAATTTAATTTCATATGTGAATAAGAACTGATAGGCTATAACTTCTTTAACAGGCACACTCACTAATTTCTTTTTTTTTTTAAAGATTATTTATTTATTTATTTGACACAGAGAGAAAGAGAGAGAGAGAGAGAGAGAGAGAGAGATCACAAGTAGGCAGAGAAGCAGGCACAGAGAGAGGGGGAAGCAGGCTCCCTGCTGAGCATGACCCTGAGATCATGACCTGAGCCGAAGGCAGAGGCTTAACCCACTGAGCCACCCAGGTGCCCCAACACTCACTAATTTCTTAAATGTATCTTGCTCTAAGCTTTCTTAACTTGTTTAATTTGGCCTGTACTCCAGCCTGCTGTGTCTCCCCAACCTGCCGCCTGATCTGTTCACCTACGTTTTACACATCATTTTATATCAATTCGAATCCCAAATTCCATCAAGTGGTTTATTCTTAACTCCTAAATCATAATTAATACCTCCTAAATGTATAGTTACCATATGACCCAGCACTTCCATTCCAAGGTATATACCAAGAGAAATGAAAACAGATGTTCACATAAAAACGTGTGCATGAATGTTTATTGCAGCATTATCCATAATAGCCAAAAGATGAAAACAACCAAATGTTCATCAAATAATGAATGGATAAATAAATGTAGTATATTCATATAATGGAATATTATTCAGCCACAAAAAGGAATGAGGTACTGGTATATAACATGGATGTACTTTGAAAACATTATGCAGAGCGGAGGAAACTGGTTAAAATAGACTATATATTATGTGATTCTCTTTTTATGAAATAGCCAGAACAGGCAAATTTATAGAGATGCAAAGTGGATTAGTGGTTGCTTAGGGGGAATGGAGATTAGAGGGTAATAAAGAAGGAGGGGGGGATTCTTTTTGTGGTGATGAAAATGTTCTAAAATTGACTGTGATAATGGTTGTACATATCTGTGAATATATTTAAAAACCATTAAGTTGTACACTTTTTTTGAGTTGTACACTTAATTGGGTGAATTGTAAAATATGAATTATATCTCAATAAAGCTATTATTAAAAAGCTAAAAAAAAAGTATCTTCTATCCAAATTCTTACATACACTGTTTATACCTCTAGTAAAACACTCAGCAGAGTCTTGTTATAATTATTAACTTAAGAAATCTGTCTTTCTCATTATATTAGGACGCTCCAGAGAATCTAGTGTTTCCTAACAAACATAGTGCTTTGCTCTCAGTAGATATTAATTTAATTGAATGTATTCACAATTAAGTTCCCCCATTTATAAAATGAGAACAAGAGAAAAAAGAATTGAATGTCACCACAAAATATTGTTCCAAAATTGTATTTTATGATTTTTATACTTAATTCTCTTTTGGAAAAATGGATATTTATTCTCACATTATTTCCTCAGCATGAGTTTCCATTACATATTTACCAAGATCATAAATAAGCCATTTATCCCTTATTTTTGACTTTAGGAATATTCTAATCTTTGGAATTGGCATATAGAAGCATTTTATATACATGTTATCAGTGTGACCCTCTTGTCATCTCAACAAGCTTAATGTTTTTTGTTTTTTGGGTTTTTTTTGTTTTGTTTCAAGTTTTTATTTAAATTCTAGTTAGCATGCACGGTGATGTTGGTTTCACGAATAGAATTCAGTGATTCATCACTTCCATACAATTTTCATTCATATATTTCATTCACATTTCTATTTTCAAATATTCTTAAGACTTTTGCTCTCTGTGTTTCTTTCTTTTTTTTTTTAATTTTTTTAATTTTATTTTTTATAAACATACAATATATTTTTATCCCCAGGGGTACAGGTCTGTGAATCGCCAGGTTTACACACTTCACAGCACTCACCATAGCACATACCCTCCCCAATGTCCATAACCCCACCCCCCCCTCCCAACCCCCCTCTCCCCATCAACCCTCAGTTTGTTTTGTGAGATTAAGAGTCACTTATGGTTTGTCTCCCTCCCAATCCCATCTTGTTTCATTTACTCTTCTCCTACCCCCTTAACCCCCCATGTTGCATCTCCTCTCCCTCATATCAGGGAGATCATATGATAGTTGTCTTTCTCTAATTGACTTATTTTGCTAAGCATGATACCCTCTAGTTCCATCCACGTCGTTGCAAATGGCAAGATTTCATTTCTTTTGATGGCTGCATAGTATTCCATTGTGTATATATACCACCTCTTCTTTATCCATTCGTCTGTGGATGGACATCTAGGTTCTTTCCATAGTTTGGCTATTGTAGACATTGCTGCTATAAACATTCGGGTGCACGTGCCCCTTCGGATCACAGCTTAATGTTTTTTTTTTTTTAAAGCAAATTGACATTATAAAATTTGAATCTACATTTTTGTGGGTATTTGAACTTAACATTTAATTTTTCATTTTTCTGTGGTATGTCTTTGTGTGTGTTATCTTTCTAGTACTTACTAGAGATGAAAAGTCTAATTTTACCTCCAGAACACATTCTGAAACGGGGTGATAGTGAAGCAATCGCCTATGCTTTCTTCCATCTTCAGCACTGGAAGAGAATAGAAGGTGCTCTTAATCTTCTACAGTGTACGTGGGAAGGCAGTAAGTATTCTTTTCCAAATGTACTACTAATCTCTCAGACTATTCATTGCATTCCCAAGCAGCCTTTTTAAATGAGATTGTCTGAGTTTCCCTACATATTGTTTTTCAGATTGCTTTCTAAGTGAACCCAGAGGTGTTTGTTTGGTTTATTGGTAGGAGAAATACTTAATGTACTTACGATGATGCCACATTTAGGAAGAGCGAAATGAGAAACTGTTACAGTATCTGCCGTATGTTCATTTAAATTACATATTTGTAAGGGAAAAAATGAAAACTTACATTCCTTGATTTATAGTCTTTTTAATATGGTTGAGTTATTGTAATATTTTTTAAATTGGACTTTTGTTTTATTTTCTGATTTTACATCTTGAAACTATTTTCTTCACAACTAGTATCAACTCTTGTTCTTTTTTAAAAATCTGTTTTTTTTTTTTTTAAGATTTTTATTTATTTATTTGACAGAGAGAGATCACAAGCAGGCAGAGAGGCAGGTAGAGAGAGAGGAGGAAGCAGGCTCCCCGCTGAGCAGAGAGCCCGATGCGGGGCTTGATCCCAGGACCCTGAGATCATGACCTGAGCCGAAGGCAGCGGCTTAACCCACTGAGCCACACAGGCGCCCCAAAAATCTGTTTTTTTATTGTGGTAAAATACACATAACATAAAAGTTACTATTTTAACCATTTTATTTTTTTTTATTATTTTTTAAAGATTTTATTTTTAAGTAATCTCCACACCCAACATGGGGCTCAAACTCACAACCCTGAGATCAAATTGCATACTCTGCCGACTGGGTCAGCTAGGCACCCCCATTTTAACAGTTTGAAAATGTACAGTTCAGTGGCGTTGTGTATATTCACATTGTTGTGCAACCATCACCATCATCTATCCCTAGATCTTTTTCATCATCCCAGTCTGAAAATTCTGTACCTATTAGACAGTAACTCCCCATTTTTTCCCTCCTTTCCAGCCCCTGGTAACCATTCTGCTTTCCGTTTCTGACTTTGACTAGTCTGGATATATTCTATAGTGGAATCCTATAATGAGTGTTTGTCATATTAAATCAGGCTTACTTCACTAGCATAATGTTGCGGCACGTGTCAGAAATCATTCCTGTTTAGGGCTGAATAATATTCCACTGTGTGTATATACGTACTTTGTTTATCCATCCATCTGTCAGTGGACATTTGGGTTGTTACCACCTTTTGGTTATTATGAATAATGCTGATATGAATATGGGTATTACAAGTATTTGTTCAAGTTCCTGCTTTCAGTTCTTTGGGGTATATACCTAGAAATGGAACCAGTAGCTTATATAATTCTGTGTTTAATTTTATGAGGAATTGTCTTACTATTTTCTGTGGCAGCTATACCATTTTATATTCCACCAGCAATGCACAAAGGTTTCTCTTTCTCTGTTTCCTTGGCAACATTTGTTCTTTTTTTTTTTTTTTTTTTTTTAATAATGGCCGTACTAATGGGTGTGAAGTGGTATTTCATTGTGGGCTTGATGTGCATTTTCCTAATAATTAGTGTTGTTGAAATTTTTTTATGTTCTAACTGGCCATTTGTGTATCTTCTTTGGAAAACTAGATTGTTTTTCAACTAACTACCAGATCCCTTATTTGTAACTTCCTAAAATCACTTAGAAAATGAAAAAGCTTAATCAAAATATTTTGTCAGTTGAATTCTTATAATGATTGTCTTGAAAAGTACACTCCTGGGGCACCTGGGTGGCTCAGTGGTTTAAGCCTCTGCCTTCGGCTCAGGTCATGATCTCAGGGTCCTGGGATCGAGCCCCACATCAGGCTCTCTGCTCAGCAGGGAGCCTGCTTCCCCCTCTCTCTGTGCCTGCTTCTCTGCCTATTTGTGATCTCTGTCTGTCAAATAAATAAATAAAATTTAAAAAAAAAGTACACTCCTGCTATCAATAAAAATTCAAAAATAAATTCAATACTCATTAACTAGAATTGGTTAACCCCCTCAGTTCCCAAACTTTGTACTGAGGCACCTTGGGGAATTGTAGCAAATTCACAAGCATGCCATGGGATATTTAAAATTTTCAGTGGAAACAGCAGTACTCAACATCTGTCAAGCATCATTCAAACTGTTAGCTCTGCATAGTTGAAGGTTTCACCATTAGGTGGCTCTCCATTCTCTATTACTTTTGATGTCATAGCTTTGCAAAGCTGGGTTTTTCTTTTTTTTTTTTTTTTTTTTTAGATTTTTATTTATTTGACAGAGAGAGATCACAAGTGGGCAGAGAGGCAGAGAGAGAGAGAGAGAGGAGGAAGCAGGCTCCCTGTGGAGTAGAGAGCCCGATGTGAGACTTGATCCCAGGACCCTGAGGTCATGACCTGAGCTGAAGGCAGAGGCTTAACCCACTGAGCCACCCAGGTGCCCCCAAAGCTGGGTTTTTCTTAATTGCTATGGTTAAAAGAAGTACCACACAAAAAAATTAATGTGGAACAGGAAATGAGGATGGCAGTGCCTAATCTGATTCCAAGGTTTTAAAAGTTATGTGGTGCCCAAGAGGTCCATACATGCCATTAGTAAGAAAATGTAATTGTTTAAAAATTAAATCATTAGAGGCACCTGGCTAGTTCAGTCGGTAGAGCATACCGCTCTTGATCTTGGGGTTGTAGGTTCAAGTCCCATACTGAGTGTAGAGATTACTTTAAAAAAAATAAAATCCTTTAAAAAAATGAAATAATTGTTTTCCCCTTCATTTTTTATATATATATATTTTTTATATTTTATATAAATATATCTTATATATTTATATTTATATTTTATAAATATATTTATGTTTTATATATTTATATTTATAGATTCATTTTATATATATGTAAAAATATATATATTTCTCTTTAATTTATATGTATATGTATATATATACACACACATATATATATTTTTCCTTTAATATATATATGTATATTGGACCCACTATGTAAAGGGAACTGCTAGGTATTTCTTTCAGCCTAGGGACATCATAAACAGAGACATGAAGGGTACTGTGTATCCTTGAAGCAAGAGAATTTGGGAACTTCTGCATTAACTGCTTGCTAAGGGTCAGGCACAGTGCTTGCCACTGACAATATGCACATTAATGAACCTGGGACTGCTAAAACTGAGGAGTGGAATGTCTTTGGGTAATTAGACTTCCTTTTGCTTTTTCTCTAGTAGTCTATAAGCTCTTCAAAGCTAGGTCCTCTATCTCATTGATCCTGTATGTATCTTCAGTGCCTGATGTTCTGCCTTGCACATAGGAGGTTTTCAGTAAATATGGAACTTACATTGCATTTCATAAATAATCTTCTTTATGAATGATTTCCTAGTGTTACCACTGATTTGTTCTGTGACTTTGGACAACTTCCTACTTTTTATTGTGGCAGAACAAAATTCATGTTTTGACAGAAGTTTATAGAGCTAAGCAGTAAAGGAAAAACAGAAACCTTATCACAATTTTTATGAATACTCAGCTAGTTGAGTAGGTAACAAAGATTCCTTCTTTAAGAAGTCTGAAAGAGCTGATGATAATCTAGATCAGGGTTGGGTAAACTCATTCTGTAAAGAGCCAGATGGTAAGTATTTAGTCTCTGTGGCTATAGCTGCGGTTATAACTACCCAACTCTTGTAGCATGAAAGCAGCATTACATAATATATAAATGAACAAGCAGGATTGTTTTTTTTTTTTGGTCTTATTTATTTATTTATTTGACAGAGAGAGAGAGATCACAAGTAGGCAGAGAGAGAGGGAGAAGCAGGCTCCCCGCTGAGCAGAGAGCCCAATGCAGGGCTCTATCACAGGACTCCAAGATCATGACCTGAGCTGAAGGCAGAGGCTTAACCCTCTGAGCCACCCAGGCACCCCTGAACAAGCAGTTTTAACATCTGTATTCTAATAAAATTTTATTTATAAATGTATATATTTGTCCAGGTCTGGCCAATGGGTGATGCTTTGGTGACCTCTGATCTAAGTTAAATTCTGCTTGTAGAAAATTTTAGTGACATCTAACACATGAAGTTAGGAGCCGTTGAGAACTCTTATAGGTTGCTAACAGTTAAGGTCACAACAGTTATACATGTGGCAATTTTATGAAGATTCCTGGAAGAAAAGGAATTCATACCCACAGAGTTAAGTCTGTTGTGTTTATAGCCAGGAGACAGAGGCAAGAAGGATCCAGCCAGCCTTATCACCCATTACTCCCTTTAGTTTTATTCCAGCCAGACCATTCTATTCTCTAAATAAATCTTATTCTTCCTCTTAGTCCTTCTTTTGCTTACTTTGTTTCTTTCATCTAAAAGTATCTCTAAAAAAATTAATAAATTCTATGTGAAAGTTTTATAAAGATATGTCTCCAAAATAGCTTCAATCTGTAGTATGGGATGAAAGTGAATCTGAATGGAATGTCAACCTGTGTATTTTTTTTTCCTCAGCTTTTAGAATGATTCCATATCCATTAGAGAAAGGCCATCTATTTTATCCTTATCCCAGCTGCACAGAGACTGCTGATAGAGAGCTGTTACCTAGTAAGTAAATATTCTAATTTTCCTAAACTTAAAAGTACTTGTGAGATTGTTTTTCCGTAGTATTTTTCTCATAGTAAAACTGCCTTTGGTTGAAGTTCAGGATACTGTTTAAAATATTACTTTAGCCACTTCTTGGATATAGTTGCATAAGTTCATTCCCATGTATTTTTGGGGTAAAATGCTATGTGAGATGGAATGAAGAACACAAAAATTGAAGATATTAAAAAAAAAAAAAGCAGTCATCTTACAAACATTTGAAGAAGTAATATTACCAATCCTTCACAAACTCTTTTCAGAAAAGAAAGGAAGAAAGAACACTTCCCAGCTTATTTGTGAGACCAGTATTACCCTGATACCGAAACCAAAGACATTACAAGAAAACTATAGAAGGATATCCCTCGTGAATATAGACACAAACATGGTCAACAAAATATTAGCAAACTGAATCCAGCCACATATAAAAAAGATTATAGTCCAGAGCAAGTGGGATTTACCTCACAAATGCAAGTGTTTTAACATTTCAAAAGGCAATGCATCATGTTAAGAGAATAAATGACAACAGATGCAGGAAAAGCGGCTGACAAAAAAATCCAACAACCATTCATGGTAAAAATTTTGAACAAACTAGGAATAAAAGAGAATTTCCTTAACCTGACAAACAGCATCTACGAAAACCGCACAGCTGACAGCATCCTTAATGGTGATTTTATGATTTAAATAAATATTCCTTATGATTAGGAATAAGGCAGGGATGTCTGCTCTCCCCACTCCTCTTCAGCATTGTACTGGAGATCCTAATCAGTGCAATCAAGGCAGAAAAAAATAAATAAATAAAAGGAATTCATGTTGGAAAGGAAGAAGACCTGTCTTTATTCACAGATGACATCATGTTCTCTGTAGGAAATCCTAAGAAATTCATAAAAATACTTTAGATCTAATAAACAAGTTCAGCAAGTTTGCAAGATATAATATCTGCATATAAAACTTAGTTGCATATTTATATACTGGCAGTGAATCATCAGTCCAAAAATGAACTTTAGAAAACATTTCTAATCACAGTAGCATCAAAAAGAACAAACAATTTAGGAATGACTTAACAAAAGAAGTATGTGTCTTGTATGCTAAAAACAATGTAATTTTCTGGGAGAGATTAAAGAAAATCTAAGTAAATGGAGAGACATTCCATGTTTATTAATTGGAAAACCCAATATTATTTATATGGCAATTCTCTCCAAATTGATCTACAGATTCAATACAATCCCTACTAAAATCCCAGGAGGGATTTTGCAAAAACTGAGAAGCTGACCTCAAAATTTATATGGAAAGGTACAACACTCAGAATAGCCAAAACAATCTTTACAAAGAATGAAATTGAAGGGACTACACTTTCCAGTTCTAAAAAGAGCAGTCACAGACTTAGGGGCAGAACCAGATGTGTATAGGGTTATGATCGCTGAGAGTCTCATTGAGTCCTTGCTTTCAGGAAGCCAGACCTCAAAAGAATGATCTATACTTATTTGTCTCAGCTGCCTTATCCACTCACGCTTCTTCTCTGTGAACTGGTAAATTTATGTGTAATTTCTTTTTATGATTTAACCAATAAGTAAGCATGCTGAAGATTATAAACACTAGCACCATATTTCCTTAGGTGATATAAACCCATGCCACAGTTTTTACAGTTCTGGGGCCATTAGAACTCAAGTCAAAGAAGGAAAGTTGCAGTTTTACAGCCAACAAACATAGTGAGCTGAAAAGTCCAAACAAACAGATGAAAATATAGGAGAGATTATGGAAATCGAGTATGCTGATATTTTTCTCCCAGGGTCTTTTATTTTCTTCCATCCTCTGGGATAAGTTATCTGTTTTTCTTTGAACTCTCAAAGTACTTCGTGTACTTCTTAACCTCCCCCTTCTAGATTGTAAACTTGGAGGCCAGGATTCTCTTTATCATCCCTCTATGCATCTCTATAATGTTCACAGTGAAAATTGATATTCAGTAAATATTTTAATTAGTCAAATTTATTAATTTCTTTTTTTGTTTGTTTGTTTCAGAGGTAGAGTTTAGTGATTCATCAGTTGCATATAATACCACTGCTCATTACATCAAGTGCCCTCCTTAATGTCATAAATGGGCCAAATACATTGCCAGTACCCAGCAAAAATATTAAATTTTAGTACCTTTTCCTCCTTATCCTACTCCAAACTCCTGAACTGCTCACGAGTTAATAGAAAAACTGATAAACCATGTGTTAAGTGCTGCATATATGAAATAGATTATAAGGAAGCTGGAATGGGGAGTGCCTATCTCTCTAAGGCCAGGGATGATTCCCAAATCTGACTTGATTGACTTGAAGAATGGGAAATCCATTATACAGCAGGAAGAGCGGGTTTGGGAACAGGAGTGCGGGGAAGTAAATAAATTCAGGCTTTGAGTATGTTGCATGTATACCAGATATGTGTGTGTGTGTGTGTGTGTGCACGTGTGTATGAACGCATTCTTAAATATTTTATTATATAATCTATTTAGTACCTATATATACACACATTTTAATTTTTTATATCTCTAAATAATATGTGGGCCTAAGATATATTTATAAGATATATATGTATATAAATACATGTACATTATATAAATAGTAAATGTTGTAGGTATTCTTTGGGTAATAGCTGTTTTAAACTTCAAAGGAATTTGATAGGAGAAGACTGGATTATCTCAAAGAATCCAAAGGCAGCAATTCTAGTCAGACCTCAGAAGGCACTAGAACCAGAAACTAGAAGGCTATCAGGATTTCTAGGAGTCAGTTATCTGTATATCTCTATCTCTGGCTGCCTTTTTCTGTCTCTCCTGTTCACACTTCTCTTTTTCTCCTTTCCCAACTCCATCTCCTCTCTGTATGAGCTCTCATTTCTGCTACTCTCAGTGTGTCTGCTTCATTTTTCTATCTTTGTCATTCGGCTTTCCCTTCTTGGACACTCATGTACCAAACTTGATGCCCTTACATGGCTCTACTTTACACATCATCAGTTCAGGCAAATAATACACCATGAATAAGATCTCAGTCCAGCTTCTAAAACTTCTGGAAGAGAGAGAGCATGGATTTATCCAGGTGTTTATTCCTGGTGCAGTTAGCTGTGGCCTAGGGACAGAGTCAGGTTGTGTAAACAGGACTCTTGGGGGCTCCACTCTCTCTTTCTCTCTGCATTGCTCTACATCACCAAACCAACTTGGGAATCCTCATTTTCTGGGCATGGATGAAATCACTAAAGGAGACTGTGTAGGTGAGAAGTAAACTCAGAGTGGAACCGTGAGGGCACAAAAATGTTGAAGGAATGGGTGGCTGATAAGGTGTTGGGAAGATTCAGTGAAGGAGTGGTCAGAGAGACAGGACAAGAACCAGAACTAGATAGGCTAGGAACTAAAAGGAGGGAAAAATTTCCAAGTGAGGAGGAGTATCTGATATCAAGGAAGGTGATTACTATGAAGAATCCATTGACTCTGGCAATTAGAAGGTCATTAGTGAAAGAAATTTTGTTTTCTTTCCTACAGTGGTGCTGGTAGTAGTTGTTCTTGTTGTTTTTCCATTTATAGAAACAAGGATATTTAAGCAAAGAAATCAGTCTTCGGAATTATGGAACATCAGTATGCATGAGTGTATTATATTAGGTTAATACGTTTAGCCTAATATAATGCCTCCCCCAAATCATTACAAAAGTTCCCTGATATAAGGCCAATTTTACATAGTAATATGAATAAAATCAGGGTAATTATTATGTACTGCCAGAGTCACAGGCTACAAGAATGGAGAGTTTGCTTTTTTTAGCAGGCCTTTATTATTTCTAGAGTACTTGCACATTTGCAAATCCAGGAGATAGAAGAGGAGGGATATGCTGGGGGTTTTGTTTGATTATATTATTTGTTCTGAGAGCATTTGTCTGTCTCGGACTGTGGTAGAATGCACACATTTTTAATAATGTGGAGTTCTAATACCCAGGAGTACTTAATGTTTTTTTGTTTTCAATTTTCCTTCAACCTTGATATGACTTACAGCATTCTGGAATTTGCTTATGAACCTCATAAGTTCAGACTTGAACTGTTCCCTTAGTTCACATAGCTATTTAGTTGTCTTTTATGCCTCCTGATAAATTTTTCTCTACAAGCCAGTGATGAAATTTGAACTTTACGTCCAAGGGAGTGTTTCTGTACTAGTCATCCATTATACTGATGTATTGGCCAAACATTGACTGACAAACGAATCTACAGAAAGCAGTCCAAGGGGCACCTGGGTGGCTCAGTGGGTTAAGCCTCTGCCTTCGGCTTGGGTTGTGATCTCAGGGTCCTGGGATCGAGCCCCGCATCAGGCTCTCTGCTCCGCGGGGAGCCTGCTTCCCCCTCTCTCTGCCTACTTGTGATCTCTCTCTGTGTCAGATAAATAAATGGAATCTTAAAAAAAAAAAAAGAAAGAAAGAAAGCAATCCAAAAAGAAAAAATTAGGTGTCTCCTATAATATAAAAGGCTTGTATTTTAGGAAGTTATCTTAAAGCTATATCGTTTAAGTTATCTTATCATATAAGTTATCTTAAAGCTATATCGTTTTCTACCTTGTAAAGTGGAAATAATACTGTCTATCTCTTAAGGCTGTTGAAAAAATAAAACTAATATAAATTAAAGCACTTTGTAAATCATAAAATGCTATACAGTTTAATTAATTATCAGTGTTGCTGTCTCTCACGTGATAGGAATTTTAGTAAGCATTGGTATACATAATGTATACATATACATTGGTATTCCCTGTCTTTGCAAGTACCATAGCTTATTTCCTTGGTTTGCTGGAAGAAGTTGACCTCTTATGTTTGAGGGACAGGGCAAAAGGGACTGCTGGTTTTTTGGGTCCTGAAAATACAGTGTTGTCCACAGCTTCTAATGTTTATAACTTTTTAAAAAAAAATTCAGATTTGGTGTGCTTTTACTTTAAATGTGACTCAAGCCTGTGGAAATTTTCTGGATTTTTAATGAGTTCAGTTTTTGGCTTATACTTTTAAGCATAGTATAAGACATAAAAAATATGGCTACCAAAGGAAACTTAGGTGTAATCTTCTCTGTGAATCATTATGTTGAAAAAAAGTGAAATTTATAGCTGACCTTGATTCAGCACTGAATTAGTCATCCCTTACTTATGCAGGATATTACATCAGGAATTCCTGGGTTTGTGTCCAGCCCTAAGCAGTCAACTTCCTGGACTAATGAAGTCCCAGAATAGTTCTCAGTTTAACAGATATTTATTGAGCACCTACTGTGTGCCAAGCATGATAATAGGCTCATGTCAGCATTGGTATTCAGGTATTTTCAATCAAATTTCAAGTAAGATGTAAGTACTTGAATACTATTAGTAATGAAATATCCAGTCCTTAGAAAAATAATACCTGAGTTAATGTGGGAATGTGATAAGATAAGACAAGGGACTTCATTTATGCTCAGAATCCTAGGGCTTTGGTGTTCTGGTTCAGTTTTTATGGTGCTCTATGAAATGCCACACATAGAACATTTATTAATAACTGGGTAAAATTATGGCTCTGGGAAATCTGCAACCACACTTCTGTCTCTCGAACTCCCGAAGAGAAAGAATTATGACAACTCACATTTAGGGACTTACAGTGTTCATCATAACAACTCCATAGCAACTAGGAGAGGGTTTAGCAGCTTATTCATGATCACACAGCTAATAAGTGACAAAGCTCTTTTTCAAATCACCTCAGCATGACTTTACAATTAGTGTTCTTTCCCACGATGCCATCCTATTCCCATCGCTGGCACAGTCATCCGGCTCTGTAGATACACCGTTGCTGCTGGAATAAATAATGGATAACTTTCTTCTACCTTACTTAGCCAGAGATGCCTTGTTCTTTTTTAAAACAATTATTTTCCTTTTTAGTTTCAAACGTTGTTTGAAAATACCAAAACTGGCTTACACTATATTTATTCTCCAATAAAATCCATTTCTACCTTTTCTCCCTTGCAGCCTTTCATCATGTTTCTGTTTATCCAAAGAAGGAGCTTCCTTTTTTCATCCATTTCACAGCAGGACTGTGTTCTTCTACAGCAATGATAGCTCTTCTCACACACCAGTTTCCTGAAATCATGGGTGTTTTTGCTAAAGCTGTAAGTATGATCTCAAGGACTTGTGTAGAGTATTTGTAAAACACATAAGAAACCATCTCTGATCTGTTTGTGCTAAACCAGCTGATCAGGGGAAGATGTTTGTTACCGTAAATTACAGGAATTGATTTGTCAAGTAGCTCCATAAATATGTCAAACATAAGTTTTTGGTGACTTGAGCTATATTTTTGTTGCTTAAAAGTTTAAAGAATACAATGGTACAACATGATAAAGTTGGTCTTTGTAGATCACTTTTGGTGGTAAATATAGCGCTGTTCCTAGCTAAGGAATAACCCAATTCTTTTCAATGCTTTCTTTTTGGCATTTTAAAAAAAATCCCTATTTGGGAAACAATTTCCTATTTCAATTTTTCTGTTTAAATGAAATTATTAATGATAAAGTCTGCTGATGGAGAGTAAGTAGGTAAGATGGACAGATGGAGCATTCGCCTGGGTACAGAATGTGCTTCTTTACTCAAAGCTTCTCACTGTTGTATCTGTGTGTTCTTAATTGGCCTTCCCCAACCTTGGGTGTAGAACCATGGATAGACCTTTATTCTCATTTTTTCCTTTAATTTGAACTACTTCCCCATTTCCTGAGCCGAGTCCAGATGGTATGTGAAGACCGATATTAGACTATCCCACGATTATTTACTCTTCTACACAAACTTAGTAATTAATGTCACTGGCTCAAAGTAAAATTACCAAAGAGAAGTCCCTTTAAGTTGATAAGCCTTTAAAAACAGGTCTTTTTAAAAATTAACATATAATGTATTATTTGTTTCAGGGGTACACGTCTGTGAATCATCAGTCTTACACAGTTCACAGCACTCACCATAGTACATACCTTCCCCAATGTCCATCACGCAGCCACCCCATCCCTCCCATCCCCCTCTCCTCCAGGAACCCTCAGTTTGTTTCCTGAGATTAAGAGTCTCTTACGGTTTGTCTCCTTCTCTGGTTTCATCTTGTTTCATTTCTTCCTCCCTTCCCCTATGATCCTCTGTCTTGTTTCTCAAATTCCTCATATCAGTGGGATCATATGATAATTGTCTTTCTCTGATTGACTTATTTTGCTTAGCATAATACTCTCTAGTTCTATCCATGTTGTTGCAAATGGCAAGATTTCATTTTTGATGGCTGCATAATATTCCATTATATATATATAAAGAGGATGTGGTTATATATATATATATATTACCACATCCTCTTTATCCATTCATTTGTTAATGGACATCTGGGTTCTTTCCATAGTTTGGCTCTTGTGGATACTGATGCTATAAACACTGGGGTGCATGTGCCCCTTCGGATCACTATGTTTGTATCTTTAGGGTAAATACCCAGTAGTGCAATTGCTGGGTCGTAGGTAGGGTAGCTCTATTTTCAACTTTTTCAGGAACTTCCATACTGTTTTCCAGAGTGGCTGTACCAGCTTGCATTCCCACCAACAGTGTAGGAGGGTTCCCCTTTCTCACATCCTCACCAACACCTGTTGTTTCCTGACTGGTTAATTTTAGCCATTCTGGGTGGTGTGAAGTGGTATCTCACTGTGGTTTTGATTTGTATTTCCCTGATGCCGAGTGATGTTGAACACTTTCATATGTCTTTTGGCCATTTGGATAAAAATGGGTCTTTCTTATACAACTTCACATTTTCAAACACAGAAGGAAAATGCTAATTCATTTTAGTCCCAAATCAAAAAGCACTGGGAACTGTAGAAACACTAGCCCTTACTCAGCAATGTAATTTCTGTATTTTTCTCTATATGCATCTGTTCTAACTCCCTGTTTCCTCACAGTCTTTTTTGCTGCCTTAAGAACAGTTTATTTGGTGCCTTAAAGATTAGTTGGTTTTCTTCTGGCACCAGGAGTAAAAGCACTGGTTTCCCTTTTTCCCTGAAGGTCAGCTGCATAATGTGTTAAGTTGCCACTGGCAGTAGGCCTAGCAGTCTGAGACTACACTTGATTCTGGGTCAGTCTTCAAGGAGAATGACTTTCCACTATTGTTCAGGGAGTATAGATATTTGGGTTGGAAACTGACTGTTTCCTTTTGGTGTAAAAGCGAAGTGTAGTGATCATACGGCAACTGTTGTTCGCAGTGGTGCTGGCTGGGGAGTGAGTGCATCTCAAACTGAGATGACCTTACTGTGTACTCTGGCATGGAAAAAAATTGACTGGAAAGGGAATCCCATCCATTTAAGAACTGGAAAAATATATGCAGCTGTGTGTTTGAGATCACAGGCAAGCGGTGGGAGGGATGGTCCTTGGAGTTCTCTCAGGGCATTGGAAAGGAGGTAAAATGGAGTGAGGGAGAGATTTAGAATCTAGAATCAATATGTAGCATATGTTAGTCGTGTACTTCCATGAGATACCGGTTAAAATTAGTGCAGGGTGCATTCACCGTCCGCTGTAACCATCAATGTTAGTATGTAGTATCTGTCTTTATCTGAGACATGGCTGATGCTCCAAGAGAGTCTTGAAGATTACATAGCACAGGCTCCTTAGCACTCCTCTAGCAGAGTCTGAGAATGAATAATTGTACATTTTAAACTGAAAGCTTCTTTTTTAGACCAAAAGTTATTAATTTACTGTGATTCTAGGTAGCGAGCAATAAACAGGCATTTATTTACCATCCTTAGATATTTGTATAGTTGGTCGCATATAGTTAAAAATGTGCCTCACAGCAAACTTTTATAGCCACATTTTATCCAGTGGCCTTTACATGTTTTAGTTCCTAAAAGCTAAATATTTACTCAAGGTACCTGCACACCAATATTTGCCATGCAGCAGTACCAAGGGCAGGTTCCATTGAAGAATTTATGAAAAGTGATTACATGCAGGCAATCCTCAGCTTATAAACACAGGGTAAAAATGCCTACCAGCCGGCTAGCCAGGAGGGAGCTAGGGGCTCAAATTCTACTTCTTTCCCTATTTACTTAATGGCCTATGCAGTAGGAGCTTCACCATCACCCAGAAACTTGTTAGAAAGCAGAACCTCCGGTGCCACTAGCAACTTCCTGAATCTGCATTTTAGCAAGACCCGCGGGTGATCGTATATGCACTTTTAAAACTTGAGAAGCCCTGCTGTCCTCTCCCTGCAACAGGAGGAATTTATACAGCCTGGAGAGTGCCACCTCTTCCAGGTAGAGAGGCGCAGCATTACGGGATAGCAATGAGCATAGGCTCTGGAGCCAGACTGCTTTCCTTTGAGTTCCAGCCCTGACACTTACTGTCTGTGCAACTTCGGGTAAGTTACTTAACCATTTCTCCCCCTCATAGGCACTTGTGAGGGTTAGATGAGTTTAAAATATGACAGGTGTTTAGAACCATGTCTGTCCACAGTAGAAACTAGGGAAGTGTTACTCTTGTCGCCACCCATCATTGTCATCATTATCACCAAAGTGCAGCTGTGATGAGAAATCCTAACCCCCTCATGGTTGGGAGGAGCTATGTTCTGCTAGTAAACTCAAAATGTATTTCCCCATAGAAATTGCAGTATAAATGGTGGCTAGGTGTCATTTAAACAGTACTGCTGGTACATTATGTGTATTTGTACCACCAAAAGTGGAGAAATGTTTCAGGTTGTAGGTCCTGGCAGACTGCCTTGTAGAACATCAAATATTGAAAAATTGCAAACTGCCTATGTTAGGATTTTCAATTAGGTCAGATATTTGATAGCCAAATATAATGGAAATTAATCTATTTAGTCAGGCAAAGCAATTTAAGAAAATTGCCTAAATTTTTTCCATTGTTATCATGGTCTCTTCCTCATCTGATATATTTTTATATTAGCTCATATGATAGACTAAATTTAATTTGAATTTGTGAAAATACGTTTGTTACAAAAATTGCTTTTTTGTGAAACAAGGCACTAGGGATTAATGGTTTTTTATAATCCTCACCGTGCCTCAGATTGAGATAAATGGAAGAGTAATTAGAATGGTTAGTGGTTTTAGTGCCCTATCTTTTGCATGTACGAAGCTGTGTGGAATAAGACTTCAGTTTCAGCAAGTTGGGTCTTTCTTTCTTGATTTTTCTCCTGGCTGAGATGAAAACCAAGTCTGATATTCGACATAGAGCAATAAAAAAAAAAAAAATTGCATAAATCCCTGGAGATGTGGAATGTGCTGATATCAGAGCTGATACTCTCCAAGGCCAGAATTCCTGAAAAAGGAAAAAGTGCTTTTAAGTGGTAGGTCATTTTCTCACCTGCTTTGAAGCCTGCTGGGTTAAATATGAGAGTTCAAAGTAAGGGTAGCCAGCAAACCAAATGAACTGGAATCTGATTCTGCTTATCTGAAAGGAGCTTCTTTATTTAAGAGCAGCACTGCCCTCTCCTTAGAGAACCAATCTTCATCTAGCCTGGCCCCTTTCATTTCTCTCCTGCAAGAAAAGCTTTCTTCTTACTAAGTCTTGGGAGGCCGTTATCACAGCAGTGAAGACTGTAGATGGTCTTTGGAGGTTTCACTGACTTACTGATGAATTCAGGCTTGTAGCATGTGATTTTAGTACTTTGAATTCAGAAGTGTGTTTGCATATAAAAACCCCTAGTTGGGTTTTAATGAAATAGAATAGCTAACCTTTGCAACCTGGCAGAAAAAGGTGTTAGTGGGCAAAGATAGGGATCAGAAAAATTCCCAAATAAATAGTTTGTTTCACTAAAGCAAAACTTTGTTGAAATCTGTTTCACTGAACACATACTGTAGCTGTGCTGAGGTGGGAATGGGCCCTGCCTGTTTCCACATATTTTTACTAATCTTTATGTGGGAAAATGTGGTTGGACATGCCAGTGATGAATTTCTGAGCAACTCATAATTGGCTGGCTCCAGTGTAACTAGGGCCTAACAATCTGCTTGATTAATTCTTTAAGGACTACATTAGCCAAGTTGTATGATTTCCAAAGATATAGAAGGTCAGATGTTATGCTAACAAAAGACCTTTCTACGGAATTTTCCACTGGGATTTCTTCAGCCCCTTCCCAAAAATAATTAACATTTTTCTCCCCAAATTACATTTAAAAAAATAATAAGCAGAAATAAATGCCAAGTATGTTTTACTGAATAGTGATCAAAACTTTTGAGGTTTGTACACTATTCTCATCATTTTTTTTTTCAGGGCAAAGACCGTCTTCATACTTAGGGGAGTTGATAGATAAGTATAACTTTATATTGATATATACCGGTGGAAAAATATATTATTTCTAAAGGTTCCTAATTTTCCATTGTTATAACCATGACATGAAACCTGTTCATAGGAGGAAGTGATTTTTTATATTCTCCATCTGATATCATTCATACTAAAAACCTTTGAAAGTTGTATCCCTCTTTATTTTTTTTTAAAGATTTTTTTTTTTTTTAATTTATTTGACAGACAGATCACAAGTAGGCAGAGAGGCAGGCAGAGAGCGACAGGAAGAGGAGGCAGGCTCCCTGCTGAGCAGAGAGCCCGATGCAGGACTCGATCCCAGGACCCTGAGATCATGACCTGAGCCGAAGGCAGAGAGGCTTTAACCACTGAGCCACCCAGGCGCCCCTGTATCCCTCTTTATTAAATACTTAGGGCCACATTCAGAAATTCAACCAACAAGTAAAACAAGTTTCTTCACTTTGTTTGAAAATGGATTACTTTTCAAACCTGTGAGACTTCTTTAGTTCCTAAGAACTGACATAGTTCTTAAAACATTTTGAATTGCAACCAAGCTTGTAGTCCCACAAAATATTTTTCTGTAACCATACTATTTCCACAGCAATATATCTGAGGCATTTCCCAGAGATCTTACTGATAACAAAAGGAGCCCATTGAGTGACAGGTCAAAACATTTTGTATGTTTACATTTTTGTTCTCTTGCTAGTGCCACTGAATTCAGTCTTTATTTGGGCAGTCTAGCATATTCCTATTTTGATTTTCTTAATTAATTGGGATATTTCTAGCAAGAGAAAAGATGTTCTCTACTTCTATTAGGGGTATTTCTCATGCTTCATTCTGATTGTTCTTCAAAAAGAACCAGACTGAAGTTTGTGATATTGCTGTTACACTTCTTTATCCATTTTTTTCTGAGTACTAAACTCTTCTTTTCAAAGAGGAGGAAAAAAGAATAAAAGTCAAGACAATGTACTTTTTAATGCATGTTTATACCCCTTCCCCAGGGTTTCCTTCAGTTGTGAAGGAAACATTAACATGTGCCTGTCAACTGTGAAGTTCACAAAAGCTTTCCCTGAATTTATTTGGCAGTATATTTAACCATCCTTTCCCCCTCAAAGCAACGTCCCAGTGTCAAAGTTGAGGACATCCTGTCACTAATTGCTACTGATATACTGATTGCTTAATCATTAGCACTTGGGGCAAACGGACTGCCTTGCAGTTTTCAGAAGACTGGTGCTTAGATATTGATGTCGGTTGCTTATTCCAAACCCATTATACAAGTGACACTAGAATTCATATCAGGAAACCTACAGATTTTTCTTTTAGAAAACATCTTTGTTTTTGTAGACCCAGCACAGTCCCCTAAATGGAGAGAATAATGGGATACAGAATAAAATTATAATCTTGAGGAATAGTTTTTATTGGCTTCTTTCTTTAGTTATTTATTTATTTATTTTTTAAAATTTATTTATTTGACAGAGAGAGAGATCACAAGTAGGCAGAGAGGCAGGCAGAGAGAGAGGGGGAAGCAGGCTCCCAGCCAAGCAGAGAGCCCGAGGCAGGGCCCAATCCCAGGATCCTGAGGTCACAACCGGAGCCGAAGGCAGAGGCCCAACCCACTGAACCACCCAGGCGCCCCTACTGGCTTCTTTCTTGAGTCAAGCTTTGCTCCTTCTCCCACCAATCAAATTTCTAATGCTCAAGAGAACTAAATTTGTATGACTACTTAATATATTATGATTCTAAACCAGGAGTAATTTAGATTTCAGTTAGTTATTATCTTTGTTCTTAAGAGTATATACTTAGACTCTCATTTTTTCTTACCTGAGCCATTGGAGTACAGATTTTGGTTTTCCAATGGGGAAGTTTGAGTCATTCAAGTTAGGTGACTTGCTTGAAATCACACAATAGATAGCCCTTTAGTCATGATATATATTTTTGGTTTCAATAATATGTCAGTTCACAACTTAGAGCAGAACAAGTACAAAAGAATACATTTTAAACAAAATAGTAACGCTGAAGGGATATAGAATGATGGAGTGATGATAGTGCAGTGGTTTTGCTAGGGAAGTCTTCCTACAGGAGATGAATTTGTAGAAGAGTTTTAAATGAAAAGGCCGATACAGATTTTCAGAAAATAGAAAAGACATTTAGGTTGCAGAAATGCTTCAGCAAAACAAAAACATCAGTAGACCAACTACCTGGAGAACTCTTCCCTCTTTACAGCATAAGCCTATTTGATGAACTCTGATGCTTTAAAATAAAGAATGCCCATTTGTTTTTTTATCTTTCAAATTGGTTCGCTTTAATTTCATTCCTTTTCTTGCTAGTAAGCCTCTAAAGAATGATGAACACTGGTCATTCCATCACATACTTAGACAACAGTATAAAAAACTTCAGCCTATCTAATTCTCTGAATGTACAGTAATACTAAAGAAACAGTAGGCACTGGTTTGTAAAGATTCAGAGGGAATTTAATCAACTCTCTGAAATGGTAAAAAAAGAAACTTAATTTAAATTACAAATGTATACCCCATGTTTCAATATCATTCTTCTTTCAAAATCAGAGGGTAAGTTTGTGAAGGATTATCTAGGGAAGTTTAACTGAACAGAATAAACTTTTGGTCTAAAATATAACTTGTGTGTATTTTCTGGTTAACATGGGAATTTTAGGTAGCAGGTGTACTTCTAATAGTTGTATTAGTAAGTAGGAAACTTAGGTATGTTTCTTAATGTTGATGAGGCCTCAATACAAGATTAGCTATTTTTAGTATTCTTTCTGAATTTGAGAAAAAAATAAAATTATCTGTCTTATCTCTCTGATGACATTAAGATTGCCTTATGTCCATCTCTAACAGTCAGCTTCGAGAAAATAAATTACTTGGGTTTCAGATGCTGCTCGACAAAATTAAGAGAACTCATTTTCAGTTAACTGATATTCAGACCACATAATCAGCCTCTCATCTCATCCTATAATTTCAAGTATTCTGAAAATGAAACGTATATATTCTTCAAAGTGTAGGAAAGGGCTCTATTCTTACTGAGCACTTGTAAATTACCAGTAGGAAATACAGCGAGAGAAGCAGTTTGGGGAAGAATTCAGAAAGGAGCATATTCTCACACCCTTTGCTAGGAACGTGCCAGCTCTTGTTTTCATCTATTCAAGATACGGGAGTCCCACTTTCTTTGTGAAGCCAGAGTTCAAGCTTTGACTCCCAGGTAGCGGCAGCTTTACAATTAAATTTTAATCCTTTACTGTTTGTTAGACTCCTATCTAGAGTATAGCTGCAACCATTCTTGGCAGGCAAACACATTGCTGTGTTTCCTGCAGTCACAGTGAGATAGAAGAATGTTCTCTGGCTGGGGTGTGGATGAAGGCACTTTACTAATCTTATGCATAATTCATCCTTGGTTGCTGGGGTACTCAGAGTTGAAACTTTGCCCTCTGATAAAATTCAGCTGGATTTCTTATTTACTTGACTCTGATCCCTTTGGATTTAGCCCTTACTGGGAGCCTGGGGATTCTAATTCAGCTAAGCCCTAGCTGTGTAGACTTTTCTTATTAATTTGCTCTGGATGTATTTTAGCTCTTGTTCAGACCACCGTAAACAACAACCACAACAACAGCTGCACTAAAGAACATGTAGCTTAGAGGCCAAGAGACCCTGAAAAGATTTCTTCTTTCGGTATTGGCTGATTGACTGGAATGATTCCAATAGGGCTTATCTTAGTTTGTTTTCAAAGTGTAGTTTTTAAAGAGCCTCCGCATTTAAAACTACATGAACTCTCGTTCTATAGCATAACACAGTGTGGTAATGATTATTCTGTAATGTACTCCACATTTTCAGCATTCGCCTTCATTATGTTAAGATGTTACTATGGATGGATCTGTTCCTTTCTCCATGTGGTGAGCAGATACATGTTGGGCACCTTCATGGAGAATGAGGTACAGTGTGTGTTCACAGGTAACTCGTAGTCTAGCAGCAGGGGGTTTGAGACAGGCAAGGGATCTATTAGTACAAGACAGAAGCTACTGCTACAGCAGTAGTTTGGCTTACCCTTGCATGTTTATTCATTTGACTGGAAGTGACTGGGGAATTATTTTCACGTGCCTCACCTAAGATGTAGGGACCGAAAAAATCATTCTAGACTCAGAGAGGACTTTCCCTTTCAGAAGACTCTGTTTAGTTAGGAGCCCTTTCGGTCACACAAGGAAGATAGAAAGAGGAGCCTCTATTCTCTTCCAAACATGAGGCATGTAGGGCTTCATCTTAACACCTAACTGACCAAGTGCATATTTTTATAAACAGTGGTATTCATTATGTTTTCCTGAATAGTTTAAACTTTGTCAAAACGTGAAGTGTTCCACAAATCAGAACTTAAGTAAGAGATGTCTCACCTCAGATTCACGTATCAGCTGCCATGAGACAAAAGCCTCTCGTGGTTTTACATTTTCATCACCCTCTTTCGTGTCCTCTCATCCCTATTAATGACAGATTGATAAGAGGTAAGGGCCATTCTGGTTTGGAAAATGAAACAGCACAGTATCATGGTGAAGCAGAATGGGATAGTGAGAGTTAGGTCATGTGAGCAAGATGGGAAAGAGCCACTACAGAATTTCCCAGAGCCTATTGTTAATGTCAAAGCTGCATCCTCCAGTCAGTCACTGATTCTGAAAATCGGAACATATGTTAATTTTTAAAAAATAATAAAAGGATATTGGGGTAGGCACTGAAATAGGGACCTTTTCCTTCTCTCTCAAGCTGAATTTTGATGATTGATTCTACATCCTGCACAGTTCTACCTTTTTATAGGGGGAACCACCAAGATTTTCTGAGTAACTACAAAATATTTCCAATCTTTATTGGCTCACTTAAGTATATGTGCTAATTGATCATTGGGGATATGACCTTGGAATATATATTTCAAAATAGGCACATGACATGTCTGTCCTTAGGGAGCTTACACTAATTAGGCATGTCATCAATAAATATGGTAATGTGATGGAAGTGTATAGAGTAGAAGAGTGGGCCCAAAGAGTATACTGATTTAACTCGGTGTGGCAGCAGAAGAAAGGAAGTGGGAGAATTTGAACAATGACTTGGAGACAGAAGACTACAGATGAGGCTTTGGAATTTACTGCTGATTGTTAGTTCTCTAGCAATCCATCCAAGCTTGCTATATCTGCTGGTATAAATAGAAATTATTATTCTTTGGGCGGGTTAACAGAATATGTATCTCCAAATAGTGAATTAGATGCATGATAGCATCTTCCAACTCAGAAGTCTGATTTGTAACATGTTGGTAAGGAGGCACATTCATATTTTTGGGTTGTAAGGAGCCCACTCTCATCCATTCACCTATGTTCCCATGTAGACTAGACCATGTCTGCCAATATTAGGTCTCTAGAGAAAGAGTTAAGTCAAAAGTCAACTCTAGGCCCTCTGAACCCCTGGCTACTACCTACTCCTATGGGACTTGGACAAAGATAATGGACACAGTTACTTAACTTTTTTTTTTTTTTTTAACTCTTAGCTTTCAGGTGGCATTGAGACTAATCATATCTCTTGTTTGGCCTCAAGTTCCATATTAAATTTTTTTTAATTGCTTTTGAGCAATAACTTTTCTTTGGTTGCTTAACCAGTCATACAAGTTGAGGCTTTTGTCTTGATGTCTATTTTATACTAGCTGCTCTGGAAGAACAGATGAAAAATAATAAGTCAGTTAGATATTTTAAGAGTATCAAAATCCCTTCCATTCAGAAATGTAAATAAAATAACCAGCATGAGCAATCAGCTTATGTCAGATTCCATGGGTTTATGTTACATAGGGAAATTATAGTGCAACCTGAAACATGCTTCTTAATGAATTCATAGTGGTGTCACAGTTGAATGTAAACCCTTGAGCTTTTCTCTTGTGAAAGGTTTCAGAAATCACCTTTTATAAACTGCCTAGGGAAGGAGGAAAAAACTAAGATGATACCAACAAATGCTGTCACTGTGTAAGTGGCTGCTTCCCAGCACCAGACTGTGCCAGTTAAGTAAAGCAAACACTTGGGATACCGTTCACCTTTTGGCTTATTCAGTGGTATGTGTGTGTGTGTATGTGTGTGTGTGTGTGTGTGTGTGTGTGTGTTGTAATATAGTTGAGCCTTGAACAACATAGGTGTTATGGGCACTGACCTCCTGTACGGTC
>NW_019154093.1:75545491-75683894 GCF_002288905.1 Enhydra lutris kenyoni | reverse complement strand
AAAGAAAGAAAGAAAGAAAGAAAGAAAGAAAGAAAGAAAGAAAGAAAGAAAGAGAAAGAAAGAAAGGGCTGAGCCTGGCAGTAACCATCAAATACATGGTTTTGTTATGGTTTTATTATTATCTTTATGATGATTATTCTGGCTTTTTTTCATCTGGCTCTGCCTTCACCACTGCATCAGCCTTGCCCCCCTGATAGTCACTGGTCACTTCTCAGCCCCTAGATCTCTGTCCTTGGCCTCTGGGCAGCAGCTGATGTCCAGCTCCCATTCCCTCATGCTTCACCCTCCCACCTTGGACTTTGCTTCAAGTCCTCTGCCTCTTGTCCTCCCCCTCTTGTTGCTCCACAAAGGCCATTGGTCCTTTGCTTCTTCCTTTCCTCCACTTGAAAAACTTCAGTTTTACCCAAGAACTGTTCATTGGCTTTTCCTCGCTCTTTCTCAGCACTCTCTCCTTAGGAAATCATATCTAATTTCAGAGCTTCATCTGCTAACCTTGGTGAAGGCAGAGGGTGCCCAAATGAATTTTCCATCCCCAGCTTCTCTCCTGAACTCCATGCTGTCCTTCTTTCCAGTTTTCATTCCCAACAGCCCCTCCAACTCACAGCTGGACCCCTCTAACCTTGCTCTTTCTTTCACGTTCCCCATTTCTCCTGGGGACACATTTGTCCTTTCCACCACCCAAGCTTGACCTGCCTCTTGCCAGGAACTACCACTCATGTTACCATTTGGTTGCAAGCTCCCATCTGTCTGCATTTTCTCTGCCTCTTCCAAAATTCTCTCCTTCGTTATTCCTTCACTGCCTTGACCATCACAACTTCTTAACTGATGCCTGGACACAGTCCATTTTACACAGTGCTTCTGGAATATTCTTCTAAAAAACAGTTCTCAGCATCCCATATCCTGCTCGAAACATTCAGTTACTCCCTACTACCTACAGAACAAGACTCAAGTTCTATCACAATATGGTCTCAGCCATCTTTCCGATTTTACTGCCATGACTACTCTTCACAAAGCCTTCCCTGCAACCCATTGGATTCCTCAACTTGCCTCACATATCCCCTACCCCCTGCCCCCCATTTCAATTGCTATTTCCTTCAGTCACAGTTGTTCCTGCTATAGTTTACCTATTTCTCTCCTGTTCTCCTCTACTGGAGGTTATATTTCTTCAGGGCAGGATTCATGCCTGATTATCTCTCTTTCCCATCCCACATACTTTGCACAGCATAGTAGCTCAATAGATGTTTAATGAATGAATAAATTGATGTATGGATGGTTGGATGGATGGATAAGTGATTGGACGGTGGCCACCCTTTTCCTCTTTTTGTTTGTGTGTGTGTGTTGTTGTTGTTTTTCTCTCACGAAGTACAATCTCACGGACCATCTTTGATAAGACACCTATACATAGTGCCATACTCATTAATTTTCATGGCTGTCATTCCTGATTTTGGAGTTGATGCTCCCCCTCCGCTCATCAAAGCCCTCTTAACAAGACAACCCAGCTGAAAGCTCTCTGAGCTGTGTCTGCCCTCACTTCCCCCCACCTTGAATGCCTAATGCTCATGTCTTTAAAATGGTACTGACACCAGCCAGCCCTCTAATTAAAGCCATGAGCCTTTATTATCCCTAGTAATTTCCTTTAGTGTCAAAGTGACCATCTGTCCTCTTAATTTGGGTTCAGTCTGATTCTGTGGCAGAGTGACTCTCGGGTCCAGCATCAGGATAAGGGAACTCAAAGTCAGACTGGTGGCTCTCAGTGTCCACCATGACCAGGGCCCCTCAACTGGGATTCCCATAGCTGAAAATCTTCCCAGTGAAGCCTGTGTCCATGGCCTGCTAGGAATTGTAAATCTTTATTTGTGAGATGTGCATTTAATGTCTGGGGGGGAGGGGATAAAGTAATAAAAGTGACTTCTGTGCTCTGGCTTGTTGGAGTTTGAAATTCCCACAGGTCCTGGAAGGTAATAAGACACTAGTAGTTAAGAAAACACATTCCAGAAGCAAGCTGCCAGATCCAAGTATTATAGTGTTCAGGATCCCGTCAGGAAAGAAGAACACACCGTAGGTATTTCAAACAGGGGGAATTCAATACAGGGGATTGGTTATACATCTGCTGGAGAGCTGGAAGAGCAAGGGAAACATTGTAGTAATCCAGTGATCAAAAATGCAACAAATGGCTATCACTCCTGGGACTTGGAGGACAGGAGAGAGGAGTTCCTAGAACCTGGAGCTCCAAGGAGCTGGTACTCAGACCTCGGAGGAACGAGTACCACTTTCAGCCACTGGTCCTCAAGGGTGTCTAGAAGCTGGTTCTGGGATGCCCAGAAGAGTTAGTGGTTGGAGCTGAGAGCTACTATTAGAGCTGCATTGACAGAAACAGGGGGAAAAAATTGGAAGGAAGACCCCTGCTCCCTTCCTCCTGCTTTCCAGTCTCCTTGTAATGCCTGTGATCAGCAAAACCTAAAGAGAGCCAATTACCAAGGGAAGCCATGGGTCCAGCTTGGAGTAGAGAACAGAAAATGGATGGAGCTGTAGCAGCGAATAAGTCACTGGCACAAGTGTTTGTAGGCTCTGCAACCCTGGGCAAGGGGCTTATCCTCTCTGTGCTTCAGTTTTCTCATCTTTAAAATGGTAGTAAGCACCAGACCTCCTTCACAGGCTCTATGTGACTTGTAAACGAGCTAACACTTCACAAGCTCTTAGAGCAGTGCTTGGTACGTGGCAAGGGCTCGACAAATTTGACCTATTATGATTCTGCCTACACGTGTCTCAGTTAATCACTTTGTTTCCCATCCAGTAGTATATAGAATACAGTTATTCTCGATGTTGATTTTATATACACACTTTATGTCAGTACTTGACTCTGTGTGTGTGTGAAAGTGAGTGCATGTGTGTGTGTGTTCATTCTTTGAGGAGGCAGTTCTCCGCACCCCTCCCCGACATACACAACGTATAGAGTTTATCAGATGGGAATTCCAAACCTAGAGCCACCACTTCCTGGCTGCACGCTGATCTCTCGAATTCCAATGTCCTCATCTGTAAAAATGAGCTTACTCTACCTCCTTGCAGTGTTGTTGAAGGAGATGATGCACACGAGACTGCCTCTCATGGGGTAGGGGACAGAGTGGGTGCTCACTGGGTTGGTTTCATTCCTCCCTTCCTGACTGAGCTCACTGGGCCAAGCTTTATGTGGAGCCTTGAGCATCAGGCTCCCTGTTTGCTGCCTAGGTCAGCCAATGCAATATGCAAATGGGCACTCAGTGGGACCATCGTGCACATTATGGACAGGGATGAGAGAGATCTAGCAGCAGTACGGGACAAGATTTGGCCTAGCAGAATTTAAGCTCTGGTGCCATTTCTGCCTCTTGACCGCTCAGTGATCTTTGCTGACTTTCAGTATTAGTTTCTATTTCTGTTTTCAGTCTGTAAACAGGGACTGCAGCATCCCTGAAGAAATAGGTGGGCGGTGTGTGTAATGCGGTCGTAGCCCCAGCTCACCAGGAGTAGAAGAGGGCGAGGTAATACAGTGACACTCAGGCTGGTGGACACATTTGGAATGAGGGCTGGGAGGAAGCCCTCACCTAGGACTCCTAAGGGCCTGGAGACTGGGGCTGGAAGCTCTTGGAGCTTGGTTTCTGTTGGGTGATTCCAGCAGCTTATATATTTCTGTGTCTCAGGAGCTCACTTTAAAGACTCAGAAGCCTATGAATGTTAAGCAGACTTTTTGAGAGGAAATATTATAACAAGGAAAAGGAAAGCGGGGAAGAAGTGTTCTGATTTCAGTCTGGTACTGCTGGTGCCTGCTGTGACGGGGCCCACGGGTAGAATGGGTGGCCTATGGAAGGGGGACCAGCATGGGGCTTTGGAGCAAGGCGTCTCAGGTTCAAATCCTGACTCCCTACCTAATACTTGTATGACTCTAGGATAAAACCGTCTGAATTCCCTGCTCAGGCCCCTCAACTATAGTATAGGAGTGATAGCCCAAAAGGCATTGCAGAGTTTAAATAAAATAACGTGCATGATGTACTTTAGCAGAATATTTGGCATACAGTGAGCACTCAATAAATGGTAGCTATTGTTATAGTCAGCCACTTAAAATAATAATAGTCACCACTTAGAGAGAGTTTCGTGTTCCAGGCTCTCTGCTAAGTGCTTTGCAGGCCTTATTTCATTGATATCTTGCACCAGCCCACCGAAGTAGAGGCTAGGATGATCCCTGTTTGACTGATGAGGTCCCCTGGCTTTTGAGCAGCGAGCCACTTCTTCAAGGTCACACAGTTTGTATCTGTTGGAGCTGGAATTAGAACCAAGGTCTGATACCATAGCCTGCTCCCTCACCCACTGAAATAGCATCTTACACAATGCTAGGATTTTCACTGCGCTCAGAAGTAGTTTTCTTCAAAGTGCCTTACAAAATACCCCAAGTTCTCCTATACCTTTATCAAGGTGCCTGCAATGTTTTTACCAGAAAATCGATTTGAGTTCTTCACTCTCAGAAGTGCATATTACCCCCAGGATCGGGGGCTGTATTAATCTCAAAAATTAGCACATTAGCAAGATCCACTTTCTAATCCAATACTTTTGAGAACACAGACCCCAGCCCTCCTGTCCCCGCCGCATGGAAATGGTGGTGAGATGTCCCCACGGGAGAAGGGGGGCTCAGAGAGGATCCTAAGGCAGGCTTCCCTTCCAGTTTTGGTCTCTCCCCGTTATGACGCAGGATCGGGAGGCTCTGCATATTCAGATAATATCCAAAACATGTTGATCTTAGAAATCTATCCAAGAGAGTTTTCCGTTTTTAGTAAATCCTAATGTGAGTCCTCCAGCTCCTAAAAGGGCTATATTTAGTTCTAGTCAGATCAACAGACATATTGAACACCTACCTGATGCGAGATTCTGGACCAAGCTATCTAACATGGTGTAACTCACTAGATTTTTCTAGCTGGATGTGTGCCTAGAAGATGAAGGGCAAGAAGGGGTTTGATAGGAAGGTTGAAAGCCATCAGCCACATGTTTCCTCTGGGCCCAGCGTTGTTCTTGATACGTTGTACTTGTATCAACTGTTTAGTCCCTGTTCCTCTCCTCTTCCTCCAGATGGAGGCTCAGGGAAGTTAGGTAACTTATCCAAGGTCATACAGGTGAATAAATGGCAGGACTAGGACTTTAAAGCTGTAAAATTTTATTTAAAAAAAAAAATAAATGCGCCCAGGAATATTTCCATGATGTGCATTTAAAAGATTGTGTTGCCCTTCAAAGGGCTTCTTTGGGAGGCTGCATACTTAATTCAATGATGCTAGCATTCCTGATTGGTTGTAGAATGCCTCTCTGGAAATGGCCATTAGAGCCGATTTAAGAATTAAATAGGAAAGTCAGCCTTAATACATTAGAGTCGCACCTTGGTTTTGACCCAAAATAGCACTGCTCAGCTTCTCAGCTACTGTGTGTGTGTGTGTGTGTGTGTGTGTGTGTGTGTGTGTGTTTTCTAAAGAAAAAACAAATCAGAGAATCAGCACAGAAAAATAAAATGGTATTCTCTCAATGTTGCTGTGGAACTAAATCTGCTTTTAAAAGAATTTTTAAAATAAAAATAAAATAGTTAAAAATATTGTATTTCAAAAATAACTGGTACCCTTAATGTGAAGAATTTTTACAATTGAAGAACACATAAATAAGTGTTTTTAAAGAAACTGGGGGAAAAAGTGTTTCAGATAAGAGTTCCATAACTGGATTGGGTTCGAACTGCTAAAATCTGTATTATGAAGGATTCTCTTTGATACATCATGTCTATGATATTTTAGAGATACCAGTTTACAGGAACACTTGAATTCCTCAGGATCCTGTCCCTGTTCGCACCAACATGCAGTTTCCTAGTGGGAGGCACGAAACTCACGCTGGCTCATTCTCTATGTAGCCTTGACTCCTTCGGTCATCATTTAAATGTAACCAGAGACCAGTTCCCTCCTCTCCTTTCTTGCATTTTTTAAAATGTTCTTGGGACAAAGTAAGATAGTTTCAGGCAGTATCCATTCCTGGTTTGGTTTAAGTAACCGAAGGTGAGACACTGACAGTTCTTTAAATTATTATGTTAGGAAGTGATTCTTTGATTAAATGAGATAATATATGTGAAAGCCAGTGGCAGAGGATCGGGCATACAGTGGGAACTCAGCAACTATAGTCAGGAACCTGGTGAATAGAACAGCTTCAAGTCATTGCACGGTCCACCTGCCTCTACCTCAAAGTGCCTTGTAGTGCATCACCATGGCCAGGGACACTTTCAGCCCAAGATGAACTGTTGATTTCAGACTGTCTCTGATAGACCACAACCACCACCCTGTATCTGTCTACTATTTCTCCTATTTCTTGTTTCCTATTTTCTTCTATTTCTACCACCCCTTATCCGTCTGCAGTTTCATGTTGCGCTTCTCTTGTGCGTGAGCATTCTCTCTGACCGTATTTGTCTCCTATGTCTCTCTCTGCCTTCCCTTCCCCTCCTTCTCCCCCTTCCTCCCCTCTACTCCCACAGACACAAAGACAAACATGCACGCTATCCTATTACTCCTTGGAAAATCCTTGCCCTTACTTCCTTCTCTGAGGTCAGGGCTGAGGACTGCAGTGAGTCCTCATTTGGAGGACACAGGCTGGGGAGCTGTTTGACCTTGCTGAGTCAGGAGCTCCACCTGAGACACCTTCTGTGGTACCAGGACCTGTCCCCGTGGCATGGAGACAAATGCGGCAGCAGCCATGGGATGATTGGGGTCTGGAGGGAAGGGGGAGCATTAGGCACATATTTTCTGGCTACTTGAAAGGCAGACTAGATGGGTACAAGGAAGCTGTCCGTTTGTTCATCTTTATTTAGCCATTAAAAGACCATGTGTCCAAGCATGACCATCAGAATTTATACTTTACTGAAACACAAATAAGTGAAAAAGAAATGAAAAGAAGAAATGAAGGTGGCCTACACCGGGTTGTGTTCTTAAGAAATGTGAATTCTGGGGTGCCTGAGTGGCTCAATCGTTCAAGTGTCCAACTCTTGATTTCTGCTCAGGTCATGATCACAGGGCCTTGAGATCAAGCCCTGCTTCCAGCTCCATGCTCCGTGCTCCGCAGGGAGTCTGCTTGGGATTCTCTCTCTCCCTCTGCCCCTCCCTGCCTCTAAAATAAATAATTTTTTTTTAGAAAAAGAAAAAAATGAAAGGAGGATTCCCACCTGTGGTTTCCCCCACTCCAAGATCCTTCTGCAGAGTAGAAGGTCGAGGCTTCCCCAAGACAGAAATCTTGGGGGTGCACTCCACTCTTCCCCCAAAGTTGGTTATCGAGGCTGATGAGTATACTGTTCCCAGCACTTACCACTGAGGACCACAAGAGGATGTGCGTCCTTTTCTTTCCCGCAGTCCTAGGCATCCAGACACCCGCATGTTCCACCGCATCTGACCCCCACACTAGCCATTCTCAACATGTCCAAAATGGAATTTGTTTTGTAGAATCCTGCTCCTCCTCTTCCATCCCCCTGTCAGTCAAGGTTTCACCTCATCACCTAAGGCTTCAAGTCGCCCTGGACTGCTTCCTTCCCCCTGCCTTCCCCACCCTAATTCCAGTTGTCAAATCCAACCACGCCTACCTCCTCAATAGCTCTCAGATCCGACTCCTCCTTTGCATCCCCGCTCCCACTTCTTAATGAAGCTGCTCATCATGTCTCCCCTGGATTATTTCAGTTGCTTTCCCATGGTCTCCCTGTTTCCTGCCTCCTTCACCTTCCAATCCAACCTGCATTTTTCATTTCTAACACACAGTTTGATTCTGTGGCTGCCCTGCTTAAAACCCTTTAAGTGTCTCACCATTGCATGCAGAATCAAGTTCAGGCTCTCTGTTGTGACCCTCCAGAGCCTCCCTGAGCCCGCTGTGACCTGCCTCTCCAACCTCATTGCCTACTACTTGCCCTCACAACCCTCCAGAGCAAATGAATGGCTGTTCTCAAAGCACAATGACATTTAATGCCTCTATCTGTTTGCATATGGTGTTACTTCTCCTTGGAATGCCCTTCTCCTTCATCTTCCCAATAGGCTCCGGTTCATCTTTCAGGACTCAGCCTGAGCATCTCTTCCTTGGTGAAGACTTCCTGCTTCCCAAAATTTGCCTTTGTATTCCCACCTTAATGACTGATTTAAATTCTCATTTCCTCCGTCTAGACCATGAGCTGGTTTTCTCTCTCTGTTTTCCAAATGCAAGATTGTCAGTGTCTGACCCATAATTGGTTAAAAAAAAAAAAAAAAGAGAGAGAGAGAGAGAGAGAGATCTGATGAAAGAATGAACTTGTGGGGTGCCTGGGAGGCTCAGTGGGTTAATGCCTCTGCCTTCGGCTCAGGTCATGGTCCCAGGGTCCTGGGATCAAGCCCAGCATTGGGCTCTCTGCTCTTTGGGGAGCCTGCTTCCCCCTCTCTCTGTCTGCCTCTCTGCCTACTTGTGATCTCTGTCAAGTAAATAAATAAAATCTTTAAAAAAAAAAAAAAGAATGAACTTGCAATTAGGCAGTCTCAGTGACCTTGAACATGTCGCATCTCTGTTCTGAGACTTAATGTTCTTTGTCTATAAAATGAGGATAGAGATGCCCACCTTGCAAAGTTGTGTGGATTTTATGAAATAAAATATGCAAAGATCCTAGCCCTTCCCAGTCCATTATTGCATAAATGTAGTTTCCATATCCTTCCTCTTCATTCTTCTCTTTGCTATAATTCTAATGAAAATAGGCAAAGGCAAAAGAGAAATTCCAAAGACCCAATGCCAATGTGCCTGGAAGGAGACAGTCACCTACTGCCCATCGGCCAGGAACAGTGTCTACACACCTTAACCTTTCATGTCACCCAAGACCAGCCAGTCCCTGGCCAGTGTTTAGTGAGGGGTAACTAAGGTCTGGCAACACTTACATGTGGGGACTGACCATAAGCCAGGCCAGGCCCCCTTCCACATCCTCCACCTGTAATAACTTATTCAGCTTCACAGCGACTCTGTGAGGGTGCTCCATTGTTGTCCCCATTTTACAGATGAGGAAGCTGAGACAAGCAATGTTGATTGAGGTCATCCAGCTAGTAAACTGTGGTGGAATAAGGATCAAACCCAACTATTATGACTTTCAGAGAAACTCCCACATGGTTTTTTGTGAACTCCCACATGGTTCTGTCCAACACTGGTGTTGGATGAGAGGTATTGGTGTTACAAGAAATTGTAGCCCCAGCTCCGGGGAAGAGTGGATCCCTTGGTTTCTGAGACTTGGTGATAGGATTTGCAGGCTCACGATAGGGGAGTTTAGGGTAAGGTCTGCTGGCCCCTTGGCTAAGTTTACAGCTTCTCATTGCAAAAATTATTATTAATTGATAAATTTTTTTTAATATTTTATTTACTTATTTATTTGAGTGAGAGAGAGGCGTGAGCAAGGAGCAGAGCGGGAGGGAGTGGGAGGGTAAGAGAATCTCAAGTAGACTCCACTCTGAGCGCGGAGCCCATCTTGGGGCTTGATTTCGTGTCCATGACCTTCATGACCTGAGCTGAAACCAGGGGTCAGAGGCTTAACCGACTGACCCACCCAGGTGCCCCCTCATGGATAAATCTTGTTAAGAAGGTGGAAGGGTTTGGGGCAAGAGCATTCAGCCTGTAAGCCACTCACCCATTTTTTTCTAAATAGAGTTTGGTTGGAATGTGGCCACTCTCGTTCATATATGCACTGTCTGTGGCTACCTTTGCCCCGCAGTGACAGAACTGAGCGGTTGTGACAGAGGTCTATGGCCTGCAAGACTGAAATGTTCACCACCTGGCCTTTTATAGAAAAGTTTGCCAACCGCTTCAGGGAACAGTACTTCCAACCAACACCCACTTGTTCAAGCAGGCTGGGGAAATCCCAACAGTCCCAGCTTCCTGGGCAGAGTCTCCAGGGGCTGCCCCCTTCCCAGCCAGGGCAGTGCCCCCCATAGGCCACAAGGAAATGCATCATTGCCTTGGGAAAGTCCGCAGCCCTGGGTGAGAGCAGGCAGGGACGGTTCCCAAGGTACTAACTCTGTGAACAATCTTTGGGTTTGCTTCTTTCCCCTGGTTTCAGGGGTGGGGGCGCTCGCTGGCATGACTCAAGCCACAGGAGCCCAAATAAAGTGGCAGAGCAGAGCAGTCAAGACAAATTTCCTGACCCCGTGGAGGCTGCCGGAGGCGGGCAGCTGATGGATGGCAGAGGGAGAATTTCTCAGTTGCCGTCTAATCTGTGTCTGGGAAATAAATTGCTCTTGTCACTGGTGTCTGCCCCGGCCCTGCAGGCCCCTCTTCCCTGCAGAGTCCTCCCCGCACCCCACCCCTGCTCTGCCAGCCAGGAGATGCTACCTCAGGAAGTGGGGAAGGAGACGGAAGGGAAGAACAGGAGGTATGACAAGTTCTGTCCCGTCCTCAGCAGCCCCAAGGGGACCAGGCTGCCTGCAGCCTACAAAGACCATCCTGCTATGGGCCTGCCACAAGCCTTAGGGCCTCAGTTTTTTTCTCTGTAAAATGAGAAGGCTTTTAAGGTGATTTCAGGAACCTTACTATCCCACATTCCTGAGACTGCTAAGAGAGGGAAAGGAAACGGTTTGCACAGCCAAATTCTGGAAGTGCTTCCATGTGCTGAAATCTCTGAGCCTGAAGTTAGATCACGTCTTCGTGGGAACCCAGGTGTAGACTCCTCCCCTAGGAAACACTTCATTTCTCTTTCTAAAGGAAGTTTTCCAGGGCTCCCAGGTGGCTCAGTTGGTTAAGCGACTACCTTCAGGTCAGGTCATGAACTTGGAGTCCTAGGATCGAGTCCTACATTGGGCTCCCTGCTTGGCGGGAAATCTGCTTCTCCCTCTGACCCTCCTCCCTCTCTTGCTCTCTCTCATTCTCTCTCTTTCAAATAAGTAAAATCTTTTAAAAAAATTTTTTAATTAAAAAAAAACTTTTCCCCCAGAATTGTTATCTGTGCCTCTGTACCATCTACTTTCTTTCTCCCCTGCTCCCCTCTCATGCCCTCTCTCATTCTCGCTCTCCCCTGTTTCCCCCAGTTTTGCCCCTTGGCTTTTCAAGAGGCAACCTCGACTAACCACCTTCTAAGAGCTGCTGGGTTCATCATGTTCATCATTCCCTTTGGAAATGGGACATGGTGAAGCAGGCTATGCCAGACAGCTCCTGCTTGAGAGAGGACTCCCTCTGGGAACCAAAGGGAGACTCCCTGGCCGGGGCGTAAACCTTCCCAGAGATGTCCCATCAATAATCCAGGAAGACAGAGACAGACACTGGCCGAGATCTGGGCCCAGAGCTTTCTCTGCACAGGTTGGCAGTCGACACCCGATCAATCCAGGAAGGCTTGATGGAAGAGGTGTTGTTTTAGAGCTTGCTACCTGAATGGGGAAGGAGAGCTCATTTGTCACAGGGCAAGGACAGAGAAGGGGTCACCTCCCTGCTGAGACAGACATAATCACAGGCTCATCCTGGGAACTAAACTGGATCTGTCACTACGATTTCACGGCCACACTCAAGGATGGGTAGGGCTGGAGGGAGCTCGGGAGCGTGGGTCATCCATTAGCAGTGCAGAGAGGGCTTAAATCCTGAGCCAGGGAGGTGCGGATGGGACGCCCCAGAGACCATAGCTCTGCTCCAGATTCCTCTCCCAAGGGGCTGGACGCGTCGTGTTGCTGTTTTTATCCCCGGGGAGCTGTCTGCGGCTTTCATTAGCCGCCTCACAAGTATTAATCAAGCATCTAAGCCGTTAGAAGCAAGTCTGACGGACCGGGCGACAAATCCCGGCTTCAACATTTATTAGTCGTGTGGCCTTGCTTAAGCTACTTATTTTCTCTGAGCTGCTATTTCTTCCTCCGTTAAATAGAATTCACAATAGGGACTTCCGAAGGTTTCTGTGTGACTTAAATGAGACAATGTGTAAAAATGATCCTTTAGAGCACTGGCGTTAAGTAGTTGGCCAGTGCATGGGTCTCCTCACCGAGTCTATCTGAAGCGTCTCCATATTCCAGGCACCGTCAGAGAAGCTGCTGTCAGTAATACATGAGGCATGGGACTTGGGTCAACTCCTGCTGTCACTCTAGGGGGCCAGCCCCAGGGGCGGCTCCCCGGGACTGTCCCAGAGTGTCCTCTGCGGGCTTTCCTGGAGAATGCAGAGGCCAGGGGTGGGGAAATGGTTCCCCACACCTCCTGCCATCCTGGTACCGAAGGGCCCAGGGAGTTAGGAGCTCCAAACTCTCATTTCATGAAACAGTACTGGCCTCCCAGGGCTATTGGGAGGCGGTAGTGCCTTTATGCCCATAGAGCGCCAAGGACAGTAGTTGGCACATGATAAAGACTGGATAGCTTGGGGTTCCTCGGTGGCTCAGTGGGTTAAGCCTCTGCCTTTGGCTCGGGTCATGATTCCAGGGTCCTGGGATCGAGCCCCGCATCAGGCTTTCTGCTCAGCAGGAAGCCTGCTTCCCCCTCCCCCTCTGCCTGCCTCTCTGACTACTTGTGATCTCTGTCTATCAAATAAATAAATACAATCTTTAAAAAAAAAAAAAAAAAGACTGGATAGCTCTGCATTATTATCATGTCAGTGGGGCCCAGCTTTGGAAACAGAGAGCTCTGAGGTAGGACAATCTTCTGTCTCTCCATTTCCACTGAGGTGTGACATTGTAGCATTCAAGAAATAGGGTCGGCATAAAGCAGTGCTTCCTAACTGACTCCTGCAAGTTCTTTATTCTGTGGCTTCTGGAAAGCCCTGTCTAGCCTCCAACAACACCCAGGAGGAAAAGAAGGCAATTATTTCCAAACAAAATCCTGGGGCCATTTCCCCTGCCAGTTGGGGCCCGGTGTCCTCCGGGGTGTCCCCTGAGAATCCCGCTAGGCTCAGGGAGAGAATAAACCCCAAACTTGTGGGGTTTCCATCCCCTCCATCCACACGCTTCCCATCAGCCCCAGTCCCCAGACTTCCCCCGGCACCCCAAGGTCTCCACTCTTCTTAGATGAGCTAATGCCAAAGCTCGGACACCGCCCAGAGAGCTTCTCCCCGTGTGAACAGGGCAGACTGTGCCGGGGAGAGCCTTGGGAGAAAAGGATGTGTAAAGATCAACGGGCCGGCTGCCACGGGAGTGACTCTCAGCAGAAGCTTCCTCTGTGGCCTCAGCGGGGTCTCGTGGGACAGGCCAGGGGCTTGGGATCCTCTAAAAGCCAAGAGAGCCAAGAAGCATTTGTAAGCAGGGCACAGACCTCCTCAGTTTGGGGATTTTCTGGAAAATCACTCTAGCTGCTGTGAAGAAGGAAGTGGACATGAGTGGGAAGGAGGAAGGGAGCCTGGCGTTGCGCCGGTGGTCACAGAAGGCCGTGCCGGCACGACGACATTTGGGCAAATATCAGAATGAAGTTAGCCAAGTGCTTCTGCCAGGCAGAGGGAGGAGTGAGAGTGTATGGCTCCTGAAGCAGGAGGGTGCCCAGCTGGATGAAGGGCCAGCCAGGGAGCCAGCGTGGCTGGGGTAGAACTAGCCAGGGGAAGGGAACAGGCATCTAGGGCAGAGAGGCAGTGGGGAACGGGGTCAAGGGAGGCCTGGGGGTAGAATGACCAACCGTCCCCATTTGCACAGGGCTGAGGGGTGTTCCTGGAGGCAGGACTCCCGGTGCTAAACTAACAGAACCAACCAAGGCGCCAGGCACAGTAAACACAGTGCTTGGGACCCACAATGCTTTTAGGAGCCCATGAACATGTTTTAAGTCTAATTTTCTTAAAATCAGAAGAAAAAAATGAATATGATAATAATGAATATATAATAATAAATCCAGCCTGGATTATGTTTGTCTTTATACTAATGCGATGGTAAAGTATAATTCTTAATATTTTTTTAATGGAGGAAAAAGGCCTTGAAGGCAGAAGGCCCACAGAAGCCATAATGCGCCCTGCACACCAGGATAGCTCCTCACCCTACTGGAAGGGCCCTTGGAGGCACTTTGGCTCTGGGTTGGTTGAACTTGCCCAATTTGCAGAGAAGAAAACCAAGACCCTGAAGGGTCAAGCTAAGGCAGCCCCTGAGAGCTGGTCGTGGATTGGCCCAGGAAAATGGCGAAGGAGAAGGGATTGGATGGAGTCAAGAATATTCTAGTGGTGGAGTTGACGAGACTTGATGAGTGTTTCCACGACGTGTGTGGTAGGGAGGGGAGGGGTGCGGTGATGAAGGAGGCTTGCATCTCAGGTCACCAGCTCGGGCAGCCATGGGTTCGATGGGGCTTTTCTGTCTAATGAGGGACTGTGGCAGCCAGTGAGTGACCTTGAGCAAAGCATGTAACTCTTCTGAGCATCAGTTTCTTATTTCCGAAAGGGGTGGGGGGCACCAAAAGCTATCGCCAGGCACCATTGTAAGAATGAAAAGATTTTTTAAAAAATAACTCAAACAAAAGTGTGTGGTGCACAGTAGGTGCTCATGAATATGAATGGAAGCTTCTCAAAGGCCCTGTGTAATTCATTCATTCATTATACTTTCAGTTTGCAAATACTTAGTTTCTTACTCTTCCTTCGTGAAACTTGTATTCCCATGGGAGGGACAGACAGTAAAGAAATGAAAATCACCGATTGTGGGGATGAACATGTGCTATTAAGAAAAAGTGTCCGAGGGGCGCCTGGGTGGCTCAGTGGGTTAAGCCGCTGCCTTCGGCTCAGGTCATGATCTCAGAGTCCTGGGATCGAGCCCCGCATCGGGCTCTCTGCTCAACAGGGAGCCTGCTTCCTCCTCTCTCTCTGCCTGCCTCTCTGCCTGCTTGTGATCTCTCTGTCAAATAAATAAATAAAAATCTTTAAAAAAAAAAAAAAAAGAAAAAGTGTCCGAGAAGATGGAGAGTCCCAGACGGGGTTCCTGGACAGGTGATCAGAGAGAGCCTCCCAGAGAGGGCATGTAGGGGCAGGCGAGCTCCCCGTTGTTGGGGGGCCCTTGCACTGAGGAAGGGGGTCTGGCCAGGAGTGCTCTGGGCGCCCGCAGTGGAGCAGAGCAGAGAAGGCAGCTGGCGTCCCCCAGAGCCCCGGACCAAGCACGACGCTTGTCAGAGCCCCATGTTTGCTGAGGCAGCTGACAACACCACACTGTTCTGCCCACCGAGGGTTGCCAGCAACCCTCCCCTCCCCCTAAGTGATGGGTATTTGCTTCTCCCTGCTGTACTGCTGGCCCAAGGAGCTGAGCCAGGAGAGGAGGAGGATGACAGCACACCCGGACGCGTTCACAGGGACACTTCATCTCTGTCCCCACCACCTGGGTCAGCAGAAATGGCCCCATGCACCCAGCCCACAGAGGAAGAACAGTGCGGGGCTGAGCCCGAGAGGCCTGGCCTCTCCCTGCTTGTTGGGTGCACAGCCCCGTGCCGAGCACGGCATCTGTAGAATGGGATGCTGGGAATAACAGAAACTGTGCAGGGCAACTGGGATGCTTGCACGGAGTAAAGGATGTGCACAGCGCTTTGTAAACTGTAAGACATTGTACAGATGTTCATTTACGATTTGTAAATGAGTGGATGGGAGAAGGCTCGGGGTGTGTGCCCAGGGACCGGATGAAGGCAAAGAAAGTTAAAGAATGGGGAGTGGCCGTAGAGCAGCCAGGGGACTGTGACCCACACAGAAAGACAATGTGTGAAAGGTGCATGAATAAACATGAGCCATCGTCAGACTCCTAAGTGCCTTCATTGTGCTCTGGTTAAAGAGGTAGACAGGCAGCTGCTGGTTTCTCCCAGGGCAGGAAGGGCCCCTCCGCCCTGCCCTGCTTCGTGGCTTGCCCAGGGTGCCGGGGACCCTGCAGGTAAGGTCGCTCTCCCTCCTCTTCCCCAGTTTGGCCTCAGCCCTGTCCTTTACCTTGGTGCCCAAAAGTACCATGCCGGCCCTTGAGGGCATGGAGCCAATACTCAGGAGCACACAGGAATTGGAGGTAGGATGCAGTCGCTGCTGGTCAGGAGCTGTGCAAACTGGCAGGTGGGGCTGGCAGCTGGCTTCCGGGAGCCGACCCTGAGCTGGGCAGAGGCTTGAGATCCACACGTGCAAGGGGGGGGCCTCGCCAGGGGGGACGCTGGGAAAGACAGAGATGGCAGGCAGGAGGCCCGGGATTGGAGGGAAGCACAGGTCCCCACGCAATCTTCCGCTACTGTTGGGATTCAGGGCGTGTTTATTGCACACCTACTGTATGCGTGCACCGAGCGGAGGGCTCTCACTCACCTGATCCTGTGTAATCCTCACAGTGCACCTGCATGGTCAGTGTCACCCTTCACAGATTAAGAACGCCATCGCAGAGAGGGAAGGGACGCTCTCAAGGTCACATGTACACAGTTCAAGGTCCTGACACTTCTGAGACCAAATTGTATGTTCCTTCTTCTGAAACTGGTGAAAACATCTACCCACACCACAGGAGTGCCCTCACTGGAAACAATGTGGAGGATGGACACACCGCCCTTCCCGCCACCACCCCCCCCGCCCTGGTCCTGAGGGAGGCAGAGAGCTACTCCTCAGGGAAGGCTCCCCTGCTGGCCTCTCCCTACCTACTCTTCTCTGCTTCTGGCTGAGTTTGCTGGTGGGGAGGCTTGGCAGGAGCTTGAGGGGAGGAAGGACAGTAAAGCAGATGTGTCCTCTTGTCCATTCCATGCGAGTCACCCAGGACTGGCTCTGTCCCACACCTGAAGGCCAGGGCTTCTCTCCAGGGGTCCCTTTCTACATTATTCTCTTTCCCTGGTTTTGGTGCCATGGCCTCCCCTCATCCCACTAGCCAAGGCAGGGTGATAGTCCGGGGTTTCAGCCCCGGCCGAGTGTACTGCCCCTCGGGGTATAGGTAGACCCTGCTCAGGCCTCTGCAGAGAGGCTCTTTATCAACCTTCTGGGCTGCCTTCATTGGAGTGAGGATAACCCCAAATGTTGAGCCATCTGTCAACGGTAGGGGGTGTGGAAGGAAGTTTTGGAAAATGTCTAAAGTAAGATGTATTATCTTTGCAGACGCAGATGGAGAGAAGGATGCAAGGTTGGGCCCATTTCACAGGGATACATTCCTCAGAGCCCCCCCCGGATCCCAGCAGTCTGGAAGGAGGTCCCAGCAGCCACCTTGCTGTTGTGTGCTCCCTCCCTGGCCCTCCCACGCCTGCCCGGCATGTGGTCATTAGCATGAGACACAGACTCCTTGCTCAAAGAGGACCATCAGGATGCAACTGAGGTGTGAAAAGTAATTATAGGCTGGTGATTAGAGTCCCCCCTCGGTCTCACTTGCTGGAACATGCCTCTCCGACCCTCAGAGGGTGGGTGGGATGAGGTAGCTTTTGGATAACAGGCATCAAGGATTCTCATACTCAGGAGAGAGATGGGGGAGCTTGCCCTGAGGTAAAGGGATGGAGTGGACTGGGGAGGCCTGGAGGTTGCCCACGTGGACATCCTGGGGCCCTGGAGAATGGAAGAGCAGCCCAGGCCTTGGAGGCCCAGAACATGGTTGACTGGGGGGTTGAGGGATGCGGGCAGTGGTCTTGCTCTGGCAGCTTAGGGATGGGCTGCATCTCTGCTTCTGAGATTTTGGTCTGGGTTTGACCTCAGCCTGGCGTCCCCCATGGGCCTCAGGACCTCAGCTTCATGGACAGGATGTCCCCCAGATGTGATGAGAGCCAGCCTGCTAGGCCAGCACGGACACGGGGCACAGTGGGATGGGAACCCAGGCTGCAGGGCTGACTGTGCCAGAAAGAGGCAAGCACCTCACTCTGCCTATGACATGGTGCTGGGTCCCCAAGAAATATTAGTGGGATTCTCAGGCTCTTCAGAGTTTACTCATGGCACAGACTAGCTGCATGGCCAACCTACACCCCTTTCAAACAGGAGTCCAGCACCAGGAAGTCAGGGTCCAAGCCCCAGCATAGCAGTGGACCAGGAGGGTCACAAGGGCAGTTCTTTCGGTGACTCTGAGCCTTAATTCCCAGATCTCTCCAGTGGAGTTAGCATGTCCCCTGACATTAATGGATGATGGCGTTTGCAAACAGGGAAGGCATTTTAGTAGCCAATGGCAACTAAGAGCAGGGATGTCTGTGTCACAAGGGGAGTACCTGTATTCTTACCCTTTTATACCCACTCCCCTCTGCCCAGTAGCAGAAGTCAGGTCTCACCCTTTCCATGCTTCTCTGCCCCCTTCTGCCGTCTCTCTGCCTCTGAGCTCACCAAAGCCCCTGCCAAAGCATCACAGCCAAGGAGGGGACACGCTTATGGCCAAGGGCATCTTCTTCATGTCTCCATCATCTCTGAGTGCCTTGAAAACACAGGGGATTCCCGATTTAGCAAATAAAAATACAGGACAGTGAACAATGGTTCTTCCGTGTAAGTGTGTCCCGAAGTTGCATGGGACATACCTGAACTAAAAAATGAATCATGTTTATCTAAAATTTAAATTTAACAGGACATCCTATATTTTATTTGGCAACCCTACTCCCAGCCTAGAAGGCTCGTCAAGAGAGTCAGCTGCCTAGAGCCCACCCACTATGGCGAACACCACACTCTAAGCCATAACCCCACACTCAGCTATGACCTCCTGAGAGCCATAAGCTGTCCTTTAGTGTAGCGGACACCCGAGGGCTTCCTGTTCCCACAGGCCTCCTCCTGTACATTTTCAGACTCGAAGAGCCTCCAGACACTAATCCACTCAGCAAACGTTTGGTGAACATCTTACATTTTACCAGTCACCCCCCTGCATCATGGAGTTACATGGCGAGTGGCAGACAAGCAGGGCTCGCTCCCTCCTAACCATCGCGTTTGAAGCAAGTGGCAAATGTCAGTCTCTGCGTTAAACCCTCCAGAAGTTCTGTCACGTAATCCTTGCAAAAACCCAAGAAGGTAGTCATTTACAGATGAGGTCCCTGAGGTTTACTGAGGCTAGTCATTTGTTTTTCCATTCCCCAAGTATTTATTGAGCACCTGCTAGGCACTGGGCACTATTGTTGGTGCACTGGTGAAAAAAACATAAGCAGCTAGAGCTGCAACTCTAGCAGGGAGCAGGGGGAGGGGAGACGGGCATAGTCAAAGTCTAATGTGTAGTCTGTGAAACGGGGTATGTGATATTCTGAGGAACAGAAAGGGGGGCATCTGGTCCTGGAACGTCAGGGACAGGAGTTGTAATTCAAATGAGGGTGGTCTGGGGAAGGCCCCTGACAAGGTGCCATTCGAGCAGAGATGTGCAGTCAGCGAGGGTAACACGGGGAGGAGCCGACCGCTCCCAGTTCCAATTCTCGCCATCAGCTTCTTGAGCACACTGCATTTCTGCCCACCAGACCTTTGACTGAGGGTCTGCTCTCTGCCCACCCCATTCTCACCCATGATTTCTTTCCATCCCCGCATCAGAACAACCCTGAAAGGTAAGTTCTATTATCATGCTTTTCCAGACAGGAAAGATAAAATGACTTAAGAAGATGACATGTTGTGCCTAAGATGCCGACACTGGGCTTCAAACTTTGGTCTGCCCATTTCCAAGTCCACCCATGTCATGGCAAGCACTTGGGTCAGACTGGCTGGCTGGGCTGGCCCAACTGATTCCCCTTCCTGGGCCTCGATTTCCCTACCTGCAAAGTGGGGTTAACATTATTACCCGCCTCGCAGCATTGCTCCAGGATGAGTACCAGACTCCGCAGAGTCCTGTTGCTGCTATCATTCTAAGAATACTGTTTTGCTCATCAAATCCCCGTGGAGGGCGGGGGTTAAGCAGAGGGCCGCCCCAGGCTGCCAGGGAAGGAAAAGACAGAATTGGCGCAAGTGCTCTCGGTACAAGGACGAAGGCGGGAAGGGCCCACCGCCCGCAAGCCCACCTGCCTGGGAGCAGATGAGTCAACGTTGCTTACACCTTAGTGGCGCGACTCTGTGATTGTAATTATGCTGGTTTGAGGTTATGACTTCAGCAATTTTATTTTTCTTTTGGAGGCGCTGGCTCATTTTTTATGCATGCACGGGAGCTAATTGCGTCCCAGAGAGTGCTCTCCGCCTGCCGGTCTGGAGGTGTGCCGCCATATGCTTGGCGTGCGCGTAATTAACCCGGTGCAGCTGCATGCCCCTCTGGCCTCATCAGGGACTCGGCTTCGGTTTTATTCGCAGGCGAAAGTCCCGCGATTCATATTTATTAAAATGATTACCCTAAAGCAAGGTGCTGAGGACAGAGTCCAGCACCAGGCCAGATGCCGTCTGGGCCAGCTCATGCAGGGGACGTCTAGTGCAGAGCTCGGGGTCGGTCGTTGCCCTTTCCCGGGAAGGGCTCCCTGCCCATCCCCACGTATCGGGGAACAAGCCCCATGGAGAGCTCTGGGCCACCCCGAGGTGTCGAAGCTGTTTTCCCGGCCTCCGTAATTTATCGTTCCTGGTCTTGCTTTGCTGCTCCAGCCCCCTCCATGTCTTCTCCTTGCCAATCTTCCCGGGACTGTAATAGCCACTGACCCCTCTAGTTCTCTTTCCAGAAGAGTGCTTTCCGCACCTAGAATAGCGACTTAGACATAGTGGATACCGAGTTAATATCAAACGAGAGATGGTTCACAGGGAAGGAGGACGAAGGGATGGTCTGTTCATCCTCTGGGATAGAAACCTGAGCCTGGGACCCACTTGTTCCCATGACCTCCACAAAGAGTCACTGATCCTGGTGGCAGCTACACAGATTGATTGATCAGGTGCTCTTAGGGCCTTCGGGACAGGGACAGGAGGAGGCTATGGGGAGCCAAATCAAGGACTGGCCACCTTTCTAAACTGCCCTAGTACTTTACTGCTATCAGCAAGTGGCCAGTGGCTCTCAGCAAGGTTTCAACAAGGTTCCAGAACCACCTCAGTCCCATGACAGGGTCTCTGTTGAGCTGTAAGCCACTCTTTGTCCCACAGCCCCAGCCCCCATCCTGGTGGTGATTCAGTCTATATGCAGGCTCTGAGCGCCCACATCATACTGACGCCCTGCTAGGCGCTGGGATGGGGAATAAAGGAGGATGAGAAACACACTCAGTCCCCAAGGAGTCTCCCATTGAATGGGAAGGACAGATATGTAAACAAATGCTTGCAAGCCAGGGGGATAAATACCAAACATGGGCGTGTTTACAGAGGTTTGAATGCAGAGAAGAGTGACTACATTTGCCCTGACTTGATAGTAAGATTGTTGAGATTTTCACTGAGTACGGGTGAGTTTGGGGACAGAATGAGAGCAGTGACATGTCCTTTATTGCACAGAGAAACGTGTGCCCTTCTGTACTGAACATCAAGCCAGCTTATAGAAGATGTATGGTTCCTAGACTCAAGGAGTCTGCCCCCTAGGTGGGAAAACTCACACTGCACTCATGGATTCAGTGAGCATTTTTTGAGCACCTACTGTATACCAGGAGCTGTGCTAGATTCAGGAGATACAAAGATGATTAGACAAGGTTGCTGTCCTGGTCTACAGGGGAGGCAGACCGATGCACTAAACACATGCCAGGTGAAGGGAGGATGTCCATCACAAGAAGAAACTTTTAGGATATAAAGAGGAAGAAACAGCTACTTGAGCAGAAAGAATAGCAGCTCAGGGAAGACTCCCCAAGGATGGTTGTGTCCATGTTGAGTTTTGAAGGGTGATTAGGAGTTTCCAGGTCAAAAGTGGCCAATTATAAGTTTATGAGGACATAAGCAGTTAGCTAATACGGGAGCTCCACAGGAATACAAATGAGAGATACCCAATGCATCCCAACATTGCACACTAACTTCCCAAGTGCCAAGAGACTGTCACTGAGAATAAGCCCTCTGTAGATTTCTCTGCATGTGAGAAACAGACTTGGGGGCTTAACCCCTATGGGGATATATCGTGGAGGCATTTGAGCCTGGAGCCGGCCTTCCTCTGCCCCCAGTGATGGCCCTAGTCACTTTCTCAGTCCCTGGGCTTCCTATTAGTTGAAGGCAAACACGGGAAAGTCACATGGCGTTGTGGCACGTGGTGACCAGGGACTGAAGCAGTCCCCTCAGAGTCTCCTGAGGGCTTCATTAGCACACCTTCCCATCTGGTGTGCCCAGGCTGGGGCCCAGGGTGTATGCGCTTTAAGCTCCCTGGAGTGGTGGGGACGATGCCCCTTGATCATGTGTCCCTCCCTTGGTTATTCCTCCTTTCACAGGAAGGGGTATGTTCTGAGGGGCAGTGAGACTATGGGTTGGCTGTAAGGGTCCCCAGATAGCTCTTCAGCTTCCAAGGATTCCTGAGGAAACAGAGGCCCAGGAGACATGTCCCTGGGCACACTGGGCCGGGGGAGCTGGGGGTGCTGTCTGTCAGGTTGTTTAGGCACTGATGAAGACACTATTCTTAGCACTCAGGCAATTTGGGCTCTTCTAATCAGGGAGCGGGGAACAGGCCAACTCAGGGTGCCAGGGGATTGGAAATTCTATGCAGAGCCTATTAGGACTGGACCGGGAAAGATGACATTCTCGGGCAGGGTTAGTTGGAGGAGAATCAGATATTTGCTAGCTCTGCAGAGGAGAGGATGAGAGCAAAAAGTGCTTAGATGGAGCAGAAGGGAACACGGTGACGTGGGCAATGAAGCAGTTCTGGGGTTCTCAGGGTGGTTCCTTGGAAAAGAAGGTGGACTCTCCTTTGCCTTCAGAAAGGCACAGACTGAGTCAGGCAGGAGGGTCCAGTGTCTACTGGGAGGCAGATCTCATGGAAAGCACAAGAGCCCAGGATAAGAAGACTGGGGCTCAGACCAGGGATTCTGTAACCAGGCTGCTGGAGATAGGAAATCTGGCCCTTGAGAGAATGCCCAGAGGGACCAAGGGAGGAGCCAAGTGATAGAGGAAATGAGTCCAAGCAGGGAACCGGGTCACCACATCTGATGAGAACCCACAAAGAGAGAGATTCTAGGTGAACAGGTCCCAGCCAGGCTACATGGCATCTTCATGCAAATTAGGGAAGGCATCCCCTCCCTACAGACAGAGCACCCAGATCGCAGCCCCTCAACCAGAACGAGCACAGTGGAACCCATGGCCTTGACGCTGAGCTCCAAAGTGGTTGGCCTTGTACTCCTCCACCTCCTCCTGCCTAGAAATAGGATTGCTCCCAGAGCTTGACCTGGACTGCCCCTACCAATGGCACCACCCGCAGGGGAAGAGGGTTTCAGGGCCTTTGGCCAGGCTCCTGCCACGGGGCTCCATGAGTCCTCAGGGAGCAGGAAACCCATGCTGTAAGGGAAGGGAGGAGAGGAGGAGAGCTGGTAGGGACCTTGAGCCAGGCCCTGGGGGCCAGCCCTTTCCCACCCATGGCCAGATGCAGGGTGCTGTTTATAGGTATAGGCCACATCCGGCAGAGGAGGGCAGGAGGGGATTCAGGCAGGTGGCAACAAACAGCACACAAAGGTCTTTCTGTGTCACATATTCCCTGGACTTCTGGAACACAGAAGATGTCACAGATACCCCCATCCCCTCCACACACACCCATAACTACACCTCCAGGGACACCTGGGGACCCTGGGTCAGGGGCCCTGGAAATCTGCAGTGCTCTGAGACTCTGACAGTGTCTGTCCAGGACCCGCAGAACACAGCCCCCTGCCCTGCAGCTGACAGCATCCCCTCGGCCAGGAGACGGAGTCCCTGAGGAGTGGGGTCCACCAACAGCCTGAAGCCAGGTGCGTCTTGCTCTGTCCTCGCTCGCCCTCGGTACCTACAGCCAGTCAGTGCTCACGACACCCGTGCCCATGTGAAGGGTGTAAAGCAGCAGCGGGAGCTTTGGCCCCGCCATGCCCCCACTTCCCAGGGCCTGAGGAGGGGCTTGTGAGGGCCCCGCAAGAACTTTCTCGAAGGCTTGTGGAGGCTTGTAGATGCCACGGTCAGGGTGGCAGCTCATCTGGGTTCACGGTGTGAGCTTCTCCTTGACCAACTTCCCTTCCAACTTTCCCCTCCACACGTCCCGGGGATCCTGGCCTGTGAGACAGAAGCTGGAGGACTCTGTTCCCTTCATCCTTGCTCCCCAGCTGCTGCGAACAATTAAGCCCAGGACAGCCATTAGCTAGCACTGAAGGGCCTGTATTGATTAAGGATAATTATATTTACTCTTCAGCAGTGTGAGGCCTGGTAGGAATATTTTTTGTTAATTTGCTGCTGCTTAGCCTCAGAGTAGAGACTGATATGGCAGCCCCCACCTGGATCCTCCTACACACACACAAACACACACACACACACACACGTATGTCTTCATCATTGCTGAATTACTGTAAGTGCTCACCAGAGGTCCGTGGCATTCTGGGCTGTCCTTCCTGCAGCTTTTATTCCAGAATAGAGCAGGGACATGGCTGAGGGAGGCTTATTTTCTTCTGGCTATTTTTATCTTGGGTGAGAGGCATGTAGGAGCCCAAATTGCCTGAAAAAGCAAACACACATACACACACACACACACACACACACACACACACACACACACACACACTCAGGCACTCTTTTCCTCCCAACCTCCCAATACGTATACTTTTACAACCTACATTCTCAGAGCAGAGGAGGTGCAGAGGTGTCTCTTCACTGCCCCTGTGAACATCAAAACCCAAATCCTGTGAGAAGATAGCCCTGTCCCCCCGGCGCCTGTGGTGGGAGGCCTCTTCCCCACTCAGTCCCTCTGGCCCCTGGCCCTGCCTCCCTGGTGACAATGGTCACTCATTCTAGAAGTTTTATTTTGGCATGAGCGTGAACTTGCCTTCTCCTTCTCCGTACCACCGAGTTATAAGCACCTGCCTTCAGCTGGTAAACGTCGACCAGCCTGGGCCAGACCCTGGGCTCAGGCCGAGGGAGAAGAGGCAGTGGGGAGCCCTCCACAGGCTCGTGGTCTAGTGAGGGAGGCCAGAGAAAACAACCACCCACACTGTGAAAATCACCATGCCACCCGTGCTGTGGGCCCCACATACACCAGAGCTGCTTGATACCTAGGGCAGAGAACTTTCTTAAGACTCCGTCCCCACCCCCCCAAAAAAGACTCTGTTTCCCCAGTTGAAAAACTAAAATGAAAATAGCAGCCCCTTCACAGAGCCACCGAGACAGACAGCATATGAGGGGTGGGATGCCGATCTCGGCCCCGCTCGGCCTGTGGCACAAGCTCAGTACGTAGTAACAGCGACGCGGGACGCATGTCTGCTCTCCATCAGGCACACTTCACATGGACTACCCCATACGATCCCCTCGAGAAACTTCGGAGGAAGGGGAGGTGTGGGGAGGACACCATGTGGGTCCCCCAGAGAGCTCAGATTCCACCCCAGGAGGTCTGGCTCCCCTGCCTGCGCCCGTCCCCTGCGACAGCTGCGCCCCACCCCCCACCTGCCCTCACCCCCAGCTAACACTGGCTCCGTCGTCCTTTGAGCAGCGGCACAGAGTGTCATGGGTACCCAGAGGAAAGGTGTCTTACATAACCTGGGGGGAATGACACCAGGGAAGAGCTCCTGAAAGAGGATAAACGGCCTTTTTCTGGTGGAGGGAACTGTGTGTTCAGAGGCCCAGAGGTAAAAGAACACAGTGTATTCGGAGAACAGCAAATATTTCAATCCAAGTGGATGAGAGGGTGAACATAGATCCCAATTTGCCTGGGACTGTCCTGGTTTATACTATTGGCCCAGCTTAATTATAAATAGCACCTGTTCATGCTCAGACAATCCCAGTTAGGACGATAAATTATATGGTCACCATAATTTGAGGGTGTTGGTACTGGAGGAGTAAAAACAGGGCTTTGCTAACGTACCCGGTGACTCTGATTTTACTCTGGAGACCCACTGAGGGATGAATTATAGGGAGGCAGGCCAAGGTAAACCAGACCTCCAGGGGGCACAGTGATGTTGAATTATTAAGGAAGTAGAATCCTCAGGCTTCGGTCCCAGAGAGGCAATGGGGTTAGTGGCTAAGGGCATGGACTCTGCTGCCTGATTCTGGAGTCAGATCCCAATGGAGCCACTTCTGAGCTAGATGGCCTTGAGTAAATCATTTCATCCCTCTGTATCTCATTTTCTTTATCAATGAATAAGGTCTAATATTAGCACTAACTAATACTAATATATAACTAGTACTAACACCTCCCAGGGTGGTTGGAAGCATCCCATAGATTTAATACATAAGGAGTTGTAAGCAGAGACGGGATAGGGATGACTTGGTCTCTGGCTTCAGTCCCTGGAATGGAAGTGGTCCTTGAGAACAGGAGGAGATATGAGGAGGGAAGGCACAGGCATGGGAAAGTCGGTTTGGACCCACTGGATTTGCGGTGTCAGAGGTGAGAGGCCATACCCGGGAGCTTGCAGGATGTGCCACGTCTGGCATGCAGGGAAGGTCCAGGCTGAAGGTTCCACCCTTGGCATCATCCCCTACATCGTCACTCTTGGCGTGCTTCCCTTCTGGAGCAGAGCAGAAGCACCTGGAAGCCCTTGGGAGCATGAGCCTTTAGGCGGCCGATGGAGGAGAGGGGCCCGTGAAAGAATCCTCGGCATGTTCAGAAAAGCAGGAGCAAAACCAGGAGAGAATTATTTCCCAGAAGCCAAGGAGACTTGAATTCAGCAAGGAGAGACTTTTCTTTTCTTTCTTTTTAAACATTTACTTATTTTTGCGCGTGCGCACACGAGAGAGAACAAGCATGAGCAGGGGGAGCAGCAGCAGAGGGAGAGGGAGAAGCAGGCTTCCCTCTGAGCAGAGAGCCCCATGCAGGACTTGATCCCTGGACCCTGGGACCATGACCTGAGCTGAAGGCAGACGCTTAACCAACGGAGCCACCCAGGTGCCCAAGGAGGCAGTTTTCAACAGTGGTCCATCCCGCAGCGAGACCGGCCAATTCGGGGATGGAGAGCTGCTTTCCTATTAATCCGTGGAGGCCATCAGTGGCCTTGGTGGGCGCGTTTGGCCATAGATGGCAGGGGTTACAGTGGGAATGAAGGACAAGGAAGGAGAGGGAATGAGTGTAGACCCCTTTTAAGAAGCTCGGCTGCAGAGGAAAGAACAGTGGCCACAGAAGGGTGTAAGACCGGGAGAGATGTCCTGGTCTTTAAGGAGCAGAGCCTCAAACTGGGGAGAGAGCAGTAGGGCCAGAGAGGTGGAAGGTGCCAGATAAAGGCAGAACTGACGGAGGCCTGCCCTGGCGGAGGCGGACACCTATGAGGTGCTGGCATACCAGCAGGATTAGCTGACAGGGGAAAGGCTGCCTTCTACAGTGAGACAGAGGGGAGAGATAAGGCGGAATGGGGATGCACGTAACTTTGTGGGGGGGCGTGATGAGCATGCCACTGGCACCATTGTCTCCAGAACCTTGGTGGCAAGACTCCCTGTGAAGGGAAGGGACGGAAGTAAGGAGGCTGGAGGAAAGGGTGCACCTGGGGAAGAGCCATGCATGGGGAAGGAAAACAGTGTTTCCCTGGTGGGTGCTGTTGTCAAGGTGGTCCACGTGGACCCCACAGTCACCTGGGGGGACAGCAGGGCTGGGACCGGAGTGAAATTAGATGCCGTGGTGCCCAGTGAGCTGTTGACAGATGACGGACCAACAAAAGGATAGAAGCAGCATCTACCTAAGCATCAAAGAAGCAGGCGGCATTTAAAAATTTGACACCAGGAATCATTCAGAGGTGGCACTGGTGACCAGGTGGGGCCTCCCTGCCTCTGAGAAAAACGAGCGTCTCCTCCCAAAGAGGTCTGCAGGGATGTGGGGAACTTGAAGGTGGGATCCGGGCCCATCTGCCTTCGCCTCGTGTCCCTGTCCATCTCCTGTATTTAAAAAGTTGTTTAGAAATGTTGGCTGTTCGAGTGTGAAAGAATGAATGAGTGAATGAATGAATGAATGAATGCCTTGCTCACATTCCGAGGGGCCCTTCCGCCTGTCCCCGTGTGTCTTGCCGTGGACCTGGTCTCTTCCTATCCCTGAGAAGTGCCAGCAGAGCGTCTCTTCATGGGCCATATGGGGAGCTGGGAGGCGGAGAACAGGGAAGACAGGGAGTTTGCCATCCGCCTGCCCGAGAGCGGCAGACCTGCCCAGCTACCCAGCACCACTCCCGCACCCCATTTTAACGCTGACCTGCAAGGACCGCAACGGGGCCCTCTAGCGCTTGGATCTTTCAGGAACTCAAAATAAAGCTGCAGGACGCGGCCAAGGAGCAGGACCCACATGGGGGAGGGGAAACACACGGTCCCATGCGAGCGCCACGGGCGTTTTGCCAGGGGAGGTCTAGCTTCTCGATCGGATTTACTGTTCGCCCATCCCGAGCGTCCCCCACACTCCCTCGCCTGGCCCCCGGGGCTGCACGAGAGGACCCCAGGCTGCAGGTCACGAGGCGCTCCCCTGCCTCTCAAAGCAGATGGAAGCAGGAAGCCACCCACCCCACCCCGGGCAAGGAGGACCACAGCCCTCCTATCTCCAGTGGCCAGCTGGACCCCCACTGAGGGAGCGGAAACAGACTGGCCTTATTTTTAGCTCCCCTGTGGGCCCCTGAGCCCTGCCCCAATTTCTGACAACAGACAGCTTGGGGCCTACACCATCTGGCCACGGTGGAGAGACTGGGCAAGCCTGGTCTTCTCCTGCCCCTCACAATGCAAAGCTAGGGGAGGGCAGCCCTCTGCCCATCCAAAGTTTCCAGACCAGGAGATCTATGTCCTGGGGCTTCCAGTGGGACGGGAGTCTACTGGAACCCCTGTGGTCTGTCCTGTGCCCCGGGCTCTGGCTCTGTGATTTCCTCCCCAGGCTCCAGCAACCATTTTCCTGAGCTCTGTTTGAGCTTCCATAGGACTGTGAGCAAATCTAGGACTCAGAGGGGGAAGGACAGTGAGAGTTATCAAAGAAGCTCTCCGTTGAGCTCCTCCCAGACAAGGTAACAAAGAGCATCATGGATTCATTCGCTCAGTGAAGGGAGAACTCAGGCCTGTAAAGCACGCTAAGGGTGCCAGGAAAAGACAGAACCTCATCTTTGCCCTCAAGATGCACCACTGTTTTTCTCTGCCCCACAGCTGCTCAGCGGGACTGCCGGGATCCAAGGACTGGAAGTGGAGGGTGCGGGGTGGGGGCGGGGGGTTGGTGCTTCTTCCTCCAAAGCCAAATTCTTGGGGTTATAGTTTCTCCCCCTTCCTCTGTTCTCTGGCAGTGGCCCTTGGTTCAGCCTATCTGCCACCCGCCCCCAGCCTGAATGCACAGCTGAGCTGGGAGGGCACCTGTCATACAGATGGCTGACAGTAGGTGTCACTGACCTTGGCAGAGATTCTCGGCCTTAACTGGCTGCTCCTTGAGTCCCTGATGGTTGCTGTCCATCAGGGGCTGAGTGAGGACCCTCCTTGGAGTCATTCTCGGCCCTGCTCTCCAGTTACCCCCGGCCTTGGCTGAAATATTTTTCCCAGTCCTTCCAGACTCAGCTGGGTCCTTGGCAGCCCCGATACTTCTCAATGGCATTTGCTCCCTGGTCAGAGCCTTGCTAGATCTCCCCGTGGATAGTGGTACCCCCTTTCCCATTCTTGAGCTCTGGCATTTGTAGGGTGTCTTTGCTGCCCCCCGCCATGGCTGCTCTCGGAGGAACATCCAATAGGGCAGCTGACCCTAAGGATAGTCGTCTGGCCCAGGGAGCCCCTCAGGGCAGGTGGAGAGTTTGGACAGCTGAGGCCACTCTAGAGATACACACTGACTCACTGTCACCGTGGGGCTTCTGCTGGGAGTTCTGTTGAGCCCCATGTCCCCTGTGAATGCCTAGCATAGCGGGAGCAGTCCCGAAGCCAGGACACCTGCGCCCCTTGCTGCCTGGCATTTGGGATCCAGAGCGAAGCCTTGTATATCCTCTCGGGCACTTGCTTCCCAGCTGCCCTTCTCTCCAGAGTGTGTTTCTGTGTGGCAAAGGCCCAGTGCGCCCTGGCCTAGAGGCACGGGCTAAAAATAGGGACTTGTTGGAAATGGCATCTCTGGGCCAAGAGCTGTCCCCTGACCCCAAGGCACATTGGGCAGAGACCCCTGCCACCCTTACCATTTGAGAGCCACCTCTCAGTTCTTTCTTCTCTCCTAAAGAGCCCTAAACCAGCAGAGACTGAAATAAGACTTTAAAGTGAAAAGGCCAGGTGCCTTGGGGGAGGACCGGCGAGACACAGCAGGAAAGGCAAGCGAGCTGACCTGGGTGGTGCCCGAATGTGGGGGCCCCGTTTTGCAAGCTGCCCACCATTGTCTCATTTATGCTTTGCATCCGCCCCATGAGATGAATATTATTATCCTTCCTAGAGAAAGGCGGAGACCTCAGAGAACTTAACTTGCCCAAAGCCCCACAGAGAGGAGGTTGAACACACTGATCCTAGAGGAAGAACTTTTCTGGAAGGGGTGCCCAGGAAGCCTGAGAAGTAGCAGCTCAAGACTCAGGAGCCATTAGGTTCTCTGCTCTCCGCCTGCTGGCACGGAAAGCAGAGGCCAAGTTCGCTGGTCATATCCAGGGCCCTCCTGCCTGTCAGATGGAGCTTACATCCCCAGGTGTGCAGCGAGGAAGGTTCTAACCACGTAGGGACAGGGTCGCGCTGCGCATTGGGGAGACACCTCCTTGTCTGAAACACACGAGCCGGAGGGATGGCCCAGGTGAGTGATTTGAGTGGGGGACATGTCACGAGCTGCCCGCCAGACGGGCCCTGGAGCGAGGCCCCAGCAGCGCAGGACAGAGGGGAACGGTGACAGGGCCGCTCGCTAATTAAACAACGACAGTATCATTCTGCTAAAAGCAGGAGAGCTGATGAATTTTTTACTTGATCTGCTAATCATTTCACTCCTTAAAAGGTAGAACAGGCAAAGAGGGGAACTGAGTCTAGACTGAACTGGGAGCCTCAGGAAAGAATGACTTGTTGCTCTGACGAACGCACATTCTGCCAGGGGCAAGGACGGTGTTTTGTTCGCGGCTGACCCCTCTGCCTGGGACAGCACCTGGCACATTGGAGTCGCTCAAGTATTTTCTCGGGGAATAAAAAGAACAGGGATGGGAACCTGGAAGGAGAGCCACATCAGCTCAGCACGACCGATAGCCAGGGAAGGCGATGGTGGTATTTGCAGGTGTAAGTGTGAGGCTTTATAAATGGAGAGTCTAAAAAGCTCAATGGAACAGTAAGTTTAGTTCCTGGGCCAAAAGGGAACACAGCTTAGAGGGTTGGGGGATTATAAAAATGAAATGTCTGTGTCACAGTCACAAAGCATCTGAGAGAAAAAGGGAGGCATCCAAAACAATGACTCATACGGGTTTGAATGAGCAGTTGGATAATAAATCACTTCGAGAATCTGAGGAAACTGTAGACCCTTTCTCCCAGGCAAAAAACAAATGCACATCTATGCAACATTTTGTAGATAATTTTGGGAGGGGTTGGAGACTTCGTGTTAAGGAGACCTAGTGTAAAAGGACCAACGAAGGTACAGAGGATATTTCTGAGGGGTTACCACTCAGGAAGGATGGGAGGCACATCAGAGGATGGGAGGGTGTTAAAACAATGAGGGGTACCAGAGGACACCACTCCTTGCAAGAACTATGTCTGAAAGTCTAAGGCCAGAACAAACTTGTTCTCAAAAATCCAGACAGCAAAAAGGCACTTTTGGTATTTGTATACCTATTGTTGCTAAGAGCAAGGAATCAGGAATCAGACCCCCCCTCGTTTGAATCTCAGCTTTGTGACTGCAGACTGCCTCTTTATCCACACCAGGCCTCAGTTTCCTTACTTGTAAAAAGGGAGTGATATCTCTTCCCAAAGGGTTATCGTGAATGCCATGCTTGGTAATGCCTGTCAAGTACGTGGCCTAGTGCTTGGCTCATTTGGTCTAATAGGTACTCACCATCTGTATTATTATCATCATTCTCTGCCTCTAATGCCCTTGTCTCCTTTTCTAACTACCAAACCCTTCCATAAATGTTAGCTTTTAGTGGTTTTTGTTATTTTTAAGTAATGCCTGAAGCAGGAAAATGAACAGGATAGAGGACTGCTCCTTGGGGAAGATGATGTAATATTAACTTTGTTCAAAAGAAACAGCTAACCAGAGGGAATAGGGGAAACACTGAAGGGTAGGCAGGGAATACAGCTCATGAGCTGGTGTGGAGAACCACGCTCCTGGACGAGAGAGAGAAAAGGAAAAAACCACCTGCCTCGGGTTTTGCTTCTGTTTTGTCACCAAAGCGAACAGTTGTTGATCGGACGTGTCAGGAATTGTGTATCTATCATCCTTAAATGAGGGTTAGAGCCTAGACCCAGATGTTTAACAGCCCGGGATGGAAAGAATCTGCAGACACAATGAGGAAAACATTGCTTATAATTGTTGAGAAGCAACATGGAACATTGGAGATGCTCAAAGATTGGAAACAGCTCACTTTTCAAAAAGCAAGCTCCTAGAAGCTCTGGATGGAGCAGCCTGGTATGACACTGTGAAGTCATAAACAGAGCAGTAAATAGATCATTTGTGTGCACTTAGAAAACAGATAGATACCCAGGAGCTAGCAGGGGATGCTAAAAATAAATCAGGCAAAATTAAAATGATTTTTTACTAGGTATTTTCTTGAGAATATTAGAATGTGATTTGATTTCAGGAAAACATTTAATGAACTTACTCCTTATCACATCGTGGGTAAAATGGAGAAGGGTGATTCGGACATGAGTACAATGATTTGGCTTCAGAAATGTCCCTCGGAATGCCAGGTGTTCCCCTGTCAAGAGAATCTCTTTAGAGGGGGTTTGTCCAGTATTTGTGTAAGTGACACGGAAGTCATGCTGAGAGGTACATAGACACCACCCACCCAGGGAAGTTAAATTATCAGAGGGTCAGAGTATTGGGACACAAGCAGGTCCCCAGAACCTGAAATGATGAGCTTAATCTGAACAAAATGTCAGGGAGACATGCAGAAAACCTGCAAGTGATTTCTATAGCTATCCTGCCCTCGAGGGTAACTCCTCACTCCCTAAGTGTAGACGGCACCTCATGACTTCCTTCCAAGCAGTGTGGCGGGGGGGGCGGCAGTCATGTGACCTTACCGAGGAGAGACCCAACAAGCACCACCTGGGGCAGGTGAGCAAGGTGGTCGCCCATGGGGACCAGTCCTGTTGAGGCCATGACACCATACTTTGATATGATGTGATGACAATGGCTCTTTGTCTCTGTCCTCCTCCTCCCCAAAACCTGTAACCTCTATCTTATTATGAGAAAAGTGTTAGGCAATCTCTAATCGAAAACATTCTACAAAATCCTTACTTTTCGAAACTGTCAGGATCATCAAAAAACATTCCAAGATACTTTCACCCTCTAGAGGAGCCTAAGGAGATATGACAACTTAGCATAAGGCCATGTCCTAGATGGGGTTTTCAGTTAAAAAACGAAGGAAATCTGAATACAGGATGGTCCTTGCATAATAACAGATCAACAAGGGTTCATTAATGGTGGGAAAATGTAGCCCCTGAATACAGAAGATGTTAGGAAGCAGGGTATCCGGGTTTGGAACTCACTGTGCTATCTTCACAGGTTTTCTGTAAACCTACGACTATTCTCAAGTTTAAAAAAAATGCTTATTTTAAAGACTTAATGGATGTAAGTGTAAACTCCCGCTTTTAACATAAAAAATGACTTATACTGTAAATGTATCTTGGGGGACATCCAAATTCAATACGTCTCGGTCTCTGGCACTGGGCAGTGTGGCGGTGAGAGGCGGGGGGTCCGCCGCGGCCCCCAGCACTCCCTCACATCCGCGTCAGGCAGCCTGGCAGTGCTCTGCTCCTCAGACCCAGTGAGGAGACTCAACTCTGGAGCCCAAACTTCCTGGGTTCAAGCCCAGGCACTACCCCATTCTAGCTATAGGAACCTTGTCGATCCACTTAAACTCCCACCCCTCAGTTTCCTCACCAGCCAAATGGGCAAAGAATGGTGACTACCTCATAGTGCCATTAGTGGAGCAACGCCCCAGGGCAACTACTCAGGAAGTGGATCTCTGTGGGCAACAGAGGTCTGACTGAGGCGGGCAGCGCCCCCTATTCTTAAGGTAAGCCTTATGTCAAAAGGGTGTTCGGTATCTCAGAGAACAGCAGGAGATGAAGGATTGGGGGAACTCAAGATATTTACCTTGGAGAGAACACTGACCGGGTGAGCCCTTGCTTCAGGCCATGTGGAGAACCAGCAAATGAAAGGGACAGTCCTGGTGATTAATGTACTGAAACCTTGAGCAGGTCCCTCCTCTGTCTGGGTCTGTGCCTCTCGATCCTCCAAGTATGGATGCGGACTCCTTTTGGTCAATTGTGCAGGGTTGCTGAGAGGATGAAATTGAGTTAGTAAATACAGAAGCGTGCTGAGGGAAAAGCAGCTATTGTTAGTATATGTTTTATTAAAACTACCTTAGATGTATATTTCTTACGGTGCCCATTCACAGAGGTTGGGCAAGAGGCCAAGATAATGCCACTTGAAATGCTTCCTTTTCTAGCTGCAAAAACCATGACAGGGGCATGTCAACGACACAGGCTTCTCTTCAGGGATGGAGTCTTGTGTGGGGAGTTCACGGCGCAGTAGGGGTGGACTGGAGACGATGCACAGATCTTGGAAAGTGATCCAACTTCCGGGATGTTTCATGTCCTCTCCTGTACAGTGGAGATGATTGGGTCACCCTCACGAGGCTGCCGTGACGGTAAGTGCGTGCGTGGGCCGGCCCGCAGTAAGCACGTGGACAGCGGCGGCTGCCCTTGTAATCCGCCGCCCCAGCAGCTCTGGGGAAAGGCTGGTGTTCTGAGAACCCCATCCCTCGGGCCTGTCAGGTGAAGTCGTCACTACCCTTGGGGCTCCGGGGTCAGTGGGGAAGAGCCCACGCTCCGGGAGACGGACCACATAGCACAGGGAAGCAGTGTAGAGAATAAGGAACAGGGTGTGAGTCAGTGGGGACAGAACGAGAAGAACAAACCATCCCAGATGCATCAAAACCACCTTTTATGGAGCGCTTAACGGCCAAGGAGGTTCTGGGTAAACATCAGAGCCCAGGCACCCAGTCCCAGAGGCAGCACCGTGACAGGGACACAGAAGAGGGAGTATGGTGACTTGGTCCTTCAGGATCCATGGTGACCCTTCTCGTATCTCAGAAGCTCAGAAGTGCCCTGTCTGGCGTCCACCCATGGAATACCAGCCTCCTTCAGGGCACGAAGCCACACAATCTGCCCAAAATCTCCTTACACCAGAGATTTCTAAAGATGTTACCGCATGCCTTGGGAGGAAAACAACAATTGTATTCGCAATTTCTGCAGAGCCTGGAGGTACAATAGACGGTGACAGATGGATCTGGATTTACATAAAATGACACAGACGCTGATCTTCTGAATACTTTTGATAAAATCAACAACAGCTAAAATGGATCACCACCCCCTCCCCCCCGCCCGCCAGCCACCCAACCACGGCCAAATAGCAGAGCCCATGCTCTGTGAGTCCCGAGGGTGCCAAGGTGAGGAGTTAAAGCCTCACTGGGTTTGGCTGACTCCCTCTCAGACCCCCTCCCATGCTGCCTTGGTGTAGGCAGGCTGCTTTGGAAGGTGACCAGACTACATTCTCTCCAAAAAACAGCTCTCAGCTTACCCTTTAGATGGACCGAGCCCCCTCCCAGCCACCAGGATGCAAGCTGCTGCCTGTCCCTCTAGGTCACTGGGAGCCCACTGGGTGCGGACGAGGAGGCTTATCTGTACTCAGAACAGGGTCCCGCCTTTAAGGAAAGATATTGACAGACACATCCGCTGTTGGGCAGCCTGACTTGCGGGGGGCCTGGACCACGCCCTGCTGGGGAAGCCCCGTGCTGCTTGTCTCAAATACCTAGAGTTGTCATAGAAAAGATGGGATAGACTTCCTCTCTGTATCCTCCGAAGGCAGAGTTAAAACCCAAGCTGGGGACAGGCAGGGTTTGGCTGGATCCCGAGGAAGACTTTCTCCCGATTAGTGTCTCTGATAATCTGATGGCATAGAAAAGTAAGTCATTCTCCGTTATGGCAAGGGTTCAGAGACTGGATTACCGCCTTCCACTTCCGATGGAAGATTGGATGAGAGGATCTCTCAATTCCTTCCCAAGCTTCCGAATATGGGCTCGTGTGTTCTCAGTGAGTCGGCAGAGCAGGAGGATCGTGGCTTAGTTGGAAAGAGCTGAGATTAGTATGTAGAGCTGAGATAAAATCCTCAAGTTTAGTAAGCCTCGAGTTTTGGTTTTAAGCTCTTGTGTTTTGTTTTTCAAGTTCTTTTTAACAGAAGGAGCAGGAAATCTGATTCTGAGCCACGGGACCAGATTTGGCTTCTGTGTGAATGTTTAAAGACACCTGCTCTCCATAGGAAAGCTGTCTCCAAATGCCGGGGGGCATTGGTGGCTCCTTCCATTCTTTGAGCCTTACCCCCTTTTCCAACTTCAAGGTGGTCCCAGGAACAGGGAGAAAGCTGGATGAATACACCCAGTCCCCACTGTGGGTCAACACCTTGATCTGGTCCTGTGTGATATGGCAGAATGGATAAATGGAATTAGGCCCACCTAAGGGGTCACCGCAAATGACTCAGAGCCCTACATCCCTTATCCAGCAGGCATCCATCCCTGTGGGTGACCAATCCTCCTACTCTTAGCCTCTGAGCCCCGGGTCCTCCACACATACCCTGGACAGTCTGTTTCCCTCCTGAAAGAAGCTGTCACCAGTGCCACATCTCCTTGGGCTCTCTTCACTCTTTCTCTTTCAGTTTCTTTAATCAGATGAGTCTGTTCTTTTTAAAGGTTTTCGATCACCGCTGCCCACCACCATCTTCCTTGCACACTTACCTGTGTGCCATTTTACATCTGCAGAGATGCCCCCCACCCCCTGAATTAAGAAACTGACATAGAGTGAGTGATATGGAGAGGTTCTATTTTAGACTCCCTGGCCTTCCCGTCTGGGCAGCAGAAGGCAGAGCGATCGTGCCAGGAATCAGCACCGCCGCCATTTGGACAGTGTTCCCCTTAATTTGTTCTCTTCTCTTCATCCAAAAAATTCTGCCTGGCTTGCTGCTCTTACCTTGACCTGTCTGAATTTCTTGTTTTGAGCATGGTTCCGAAGGAACGGACGACTTGTTACGGACTTGAAGTATAATTTCAGGCAAAGTCACCTTTCCTCCTGGCTGCTGAGCCTTTGATGCCCCTCTGGGCCACACTGGGAAGGGCCACTCATTCAGGATGCATTAGATGCTGAGAAAACAGGTGCAAGAGTTCCGAGCTGCTTGCAAGAAAGGGGAAGGTCTGCACTCATTATCCCAGAGTCTAAGAGGCTTCCAGCATCTGTCAAGATCCAAGTGCAAACTAGGCGCCATAATTGGGCCCTCATCTCTCTAGCAAGTTTGCTTGACACCTCGCAGAGCAGTGGATGGATTGGATGTGGTGTCAAATGGCGAGCCCGTTAATGTGCAAAGCAGAGAGCTCTTGAAACTGGCAAAAAGCAAAAACTCCATTTCTTCTCAATCTCCCTAAAAGCAAGGGACTATAGATGCTTGGCTGTCACCAGGAGCCAGGGACCAAGGCCAGTCTGGCAACACTGCCAGTTTGTGGTCCTCCTGTTTGCCGGGCTTTCTCCCCCTACTGCCTCCCACCTGCCTCTGAAACTTTCATTCCCTCCCGGACCCAGGATGAGGTCTGGTTGCTGCTGGTGAGCTGGAAGAGGGAGGAGAAATGGCTCCCATAGAGATACAAAAGCCTGTCGGCCTTCACAGCAGCCATGGGGAACAGAGTGGCTGTTTTTAGTTATAAAGACATCTTGGTGAGAAGATTTACCAAAGATGTATTTATACCATTAGATCGACACCTCCCTTCGGCCTAGTTATCTCGGGTACATTTGTCATTCTGCTGCTGTGTTTCAGCGGGGCTCGGGTGGGGTCGGGGGTGGGGGGTGGGGACTCGATCCAAACTGAAGCTCGAGTTTGCAGATGGAGCGGTTACAGGTCTAAATAAAAAGCAGGACCTGGGACGCCCTCCCAAGCCACCTTTCCCTGTGCCTGTCCCAGAAATAGTTTTAGCCGCCCTACACTTTGGGGAAGGCAGTGAGCTTGGAGACATTTTCAGGAAAGAGTTCAGGGATTCTGAGAAGGAAGACATATAAAATGATAGAAGAGATGATCGGAGAATTGCCTCAGTGTTTATTAAAGATGACTGTGATTGACGCAAGCCTCCCTTGGAAGCTCTTCTTGAACTTAGAAGGTCTCCAGAAAGAGAACAGAAAAAGAAACGCCATATTGACCCCAATCGTCCCTCCACATCCCCAGGCTAGTGGCGGAGTGGAAAGCCTGTTTGTGTCTATATGATCTGTACACACACAAGGTTAGGATCACATACACCTGCCTTTGAAAGATGCTTGTTATTGGCTTGCTGACCATTAGCCAGGGCGGTTCAGAGTCAGGGTGGATGAAGGGAGAGCTTACAGAGTCTATGTGAGCTTTGGCTCCCCGACACTTCCTGAGTATGGGGAGGCTTGTGTTGTGGGTGTCAGGACAGGACGTGAGGTCAGAGAAGGGTTTTCACGGTGTTGACAGTCCCAGTTCAGCGGGATTCTCTAAGCACACCTCGAGCCCTACGCATAGCGCTGTGCTCTTTGTTCTGAAATAGAAAGGAAGGAGACATTCTAACCCGAGTTCTAGGAGATTACAGCCTTTTTTTTTTCCCTTAAGATTTGTATTTATTTATTTCAGAGAGAGAGAGAGAGCGCGCAAGCATCAGTGGGTTGGGGGATGGGGATGGAGGGACAGAGGGAGAAGCAGACTCCCTGCCAAGCAGGGACCGATGCAGGACTCAATCCTGGGACTCCCGGATCATGACCCAAGGCAAAGGCAGTGCTTAACCAACTGAGCCACCCAGGTGCCCAAGATGACAGTCTTATTAAAGAAAAACTTTGGGGCACCTGGGTGGCTCAGTGGGTTAAAGCCTCTGCCTTCGGCTCAGGTCATGATCTCAGGGTCCTGAGATCGAGCCCCACATTGGGCCCTCTGCTCAGCAGGGGGCCTGCTTTAAAAAAAATTAAAAAAAAAAAAGAAAAACTTTGAGATAGCGCCCCTTCCATACCCAGCACTTCCCACCCTGGGCTGCAAGGGGTCTCCTAGAGAGAGTTTTAAAAATACATATTCCTGGACCTGTGGATCAGAATCTCCAGCCATGGACTGGGCTTGGTGAACTCCCCAGGAGCACTCTTGGAGCCAGCCCAGCATGCATCTGGGGATCTCCCTCTGGGAGCCTAGGACTGGGACCATGGGTGACTTCCTGGAGTCAGTGAGACTGGGCTGGACAGTGATGGGAACATGAGAACAGGAGGGGAAGGAAAAGCACAGGAGGAGCAAGAATGAGGAAGGAGGAGAGGGTTGGGACCTTCAGGGCAAGAGATTTGAGCCCTCCCGAAGCGGGAAGCTTAGGTCCATCCATCCATCCATCCATGACCTTCCCTCTTCTGTGAGGATGAAAGAGGCAGTGAGCACAGCCAACATGAAAGCAGAGTGAGTACTGAGGCCAGAGGGAGGGCTGCTTGAATCCGTCCACCACAGAGTGCTCTGGAGTCCTATTTAATGATAACATTCATGCAACCCATGCTCATTTTAATATTAAAAAAAAAAAACAATGTTTTCCCCCATTGTCTAGTTTAACAGAGTAGTTTTCAACCTTTCTGGTCTCAGAAAAATCATCGAGGACCCCAAAAAGCCTTTATATATATGGGGTATGTATGGTGTTAGAAATCAAAACTGGAATCTTCAAAGTATTTAAAAACATGTATCCATTCCTTCCTCTTAAAATAACGAGTCCAGGGTGCCTAGGGGGTCCAGTGGGTTAAGCCTCTGCCTTCGGCTCAGGTCATGTTCTCAGGGTCCTGGGATCAAGCCCCACATCGGGCTCTCTGCTCAGCAGGGAGCCTGCTTCCCCCTCTCTCTCTGCCTGCCACTCTGTGTACTTGTGATCTCTGTCTGTCAAATAAACAAATTTAAAAATCTTCAAAAAATAAAATAAAATAAATCCAGGGGCTCCTGGATGGCTCTGTTGGTTAAGTATCTGCCTTCAGCTCAGGTCATGATCCTGGTGTTCTGGGATCCAGCCCCCCATGGGGCTCCCTGCTCAGCAGGGAGTCCACTTCTCCCTCTCCGTCTGCACCTCCCCCGGCTTATGCTCTCTCTTGCTCTCACTCTCACTCACTCTTCTCTTTCTGAAATAAATAAATAAAATCCCCTTTAAAAAATAAAATAGGACACCTGGGTGGCTCAGTGGGTTAAAGCCTCTGCCTTCAGCTCAGGTCATGATCCCAGGGTTCTGGGATAAAGCCCCAAATCGGGCTCTCTGCCCAGCAGGGAGCCTGCTTCCTCCCCTCTCTCTCTCTCTGCCTGCCTCCCTGCCTGCTTATGATCTCTGTAGGTCAAATAAATAAATAAAATCTTTAAAAATGAATAAATAAATAAATAAATAAATAAAATCCATTGCATGTTCACATGAATGTTACGAAAAATGGCTGTATTTTCCCAAAATAAAACTAGCGAGAAGAATGGCATGGTTTTACACTTTTGCAAATCTCTTCGGGGTCTGGCTTAATAGAAGGCAGCCGGATTCTCCTGTCTACATCTGCGTTCGCTCCATGGTTCTGTGTGGTTTTGGTGGAGGCAGATGAAGAAAACCCAGGCCCGCCCAGCAAAGCCAGGACCGAGGTGGGACAAGCAGGGCACCTAGGAAGCAAAACTGAAGGAGGCCTCCCCACCCCCACCCGTGGGTCATGCCAACGCAGGGTCTACCCTGAGAGTGGGGCCTTCCTTAGCTTCTATGTTCCGGGAGTCTGGCTCACCCCACTGCCCAGGCACCCAAAGAGGAGTCCTTCAATGGCCTCGTCGGGTAAGGAGGGATTGTCTTTTTTTTGACACCGCACCAGAACATAACCAGCGGTGAGTTGCCTCCGTCACGGGATCTGAACCATACCGATGAGCTTTTTATGTCCTGTTGACCTGTTAAAATCTCTTAATCATTCTTGCACTTTGAATGGATCTTTTACCCACATTCTCTGACTCTTTGAAAGAGTCTTAGAACCCTCAGGGCTGCACAGACCATATTGGGAAAATTGCTGGCTTCAGAGATGCCTCCTGAAATGCAGGGAGGTTGTCATAGCTGGAATAGAGCCAGAGGGACAAGGTGTCATGAGCTGGAAGACTTAAGAACTGAGCGGAGCCAGACCTTGTATGCTATCCTGAGCAACTGGCCCGAATCTGGGAAGCTGTAGGAAGCCATGTAAGAGTGACAGGACCAGATTTGTGTCCTCAGATTCATCCGTTCCTTTTTCAAGTGATCTTGGTGGAGCTCCTGTTGTGTCCCAGCACTGGAGATGACGATGAACGGAGGTTTTCTGCCTGTGTGGAGTTTATATGGAGCCTATAAGGAGCGTATCTTCTAGTAAGAAACAGAAGATACGTAAATGTGGGCATCTAGAGCCACCCTGCCGGCAAAGATACAGACTGAGGGGCAGAGGGTGCAGACTGTCAGAATGATGGTCCAAGGGATGATGGTGATGAGGGTGGTGGGGGGGAGAGTGAGGAGGAAGCAGGGGACAGGCAGAAGCAGCATTAAGGATGCCGTGGGCCGTGTTACCATAGGCGGAGTCTGGGATGGGGCCCAGCTTGCCACCTCCGACAGGCAGTCGGAACACTGTCCTCTGATACGGCGCACCCACAAAGAGAAGCATTTGGCAGGGAAAGGACAGTCAGCTCAGTTAGCAATGTGTTGGGTTGGAGGTGCTTGGGGAGTGGGGCCATTCAGGAGGAGAGGTCCAGCAAGCTGTTGGATTGTGTGGGTCCCCCTCCCAGGACAGAGGGCTGAACTGGGGACTGAGACCTAAGAGTCATCCCTTATTCAGTTGCTGAACGTGTCACTGAGGAGCCATGCTCCAAGCGAGGAGAAAGGACAGCCAAGGGACACTAACACTTAACTCATCTATTCCCACCACACCTGTCTTGAAGGCAGCATGTCTGAAGTCAGCTAGGTTGGCTCCCCTCCCCCTGAAGACAGTGCTCCATCTTGGCCAATGAAGCCAATAACCATGGTGCTGTCCACCCCAGAAGCTCAGCGCTCAGCGACCATGGCTCCGTGGTCCACTCAGCTCTCCCTGCCCTACCAGCTGTCGCCCTAGACCATTCTGCACTCTTGCACTCGGTTCTGTCTAGAAATTTGCATTACCCCCCACCACTCTACCAGAAACTGGTCTACCTAGAGAATTCCCAGTCATGCTTCAAGACCTGCTCAAGCAACCCTTTTCATTTTAGGTCTTTACCATCCTGCCTCCAGCCACACACAAGCCCATGCCATCAGATGTTGTGGTCATTCCCGTTCTGCCTCACCAAGACTGGGTTCTAACACTCGTACACTGTAGGGCAACTGTTCTTTCACCCGGCTTTGGCAGGAGACAGCAGAAGATGCATTCAGTGGTCTTCCGGTGGCTCCAGTAGCCAAGATACCCAACGTCAAGACCACAGGGGCTCCGGTCTGGGGTGTGAGCCAGGCTATGAGCATCACAGAATTCACAGGCAGTTGGGAGGGAGCGCCTTGGTTCCATGTGCCTCTTTTGTTCTAAGAAAGTCCCTAGCTGAGCCTGGATGGCACAGGGGGGTGTCAGCAACAATGAGCAAAGCCAAGTGTCCAGATGAGAGGACAGAAAGTTGAGCCGAGTTCATGGGTGCGCTCCCTCCACTCTCCAGCACACCGAGCTGTGGCAAGTCCCTGATCTCTCAGCTCCTTCCAGGCAACAGTGAAGACGTGTTCTCTTGGGCTGAACCTAGGAACTGGGGATTGCCAAGTCTTCTCAGGTGACCTCAACCTAGGAGCCTTCTGACCAGAAGGCCTGCCTAGGCAGCTGCCCATGGCACCTGCTGCACACAGATGGCCCTCGCTGATTCATTGCTTGGGGAGTCAGCGAGGGAGATGGCCCCGTCAGGGCACAGGGTTCGCCTAGTCACTAATGGGAGATGAAGCTGAATAGTATAAATGCACTCTTTTTCTGTTCAGAGGAGAGCAGTGATGAACTAAAAGCCGAGACAGAAACCCATAAAGTGAGACAATTATTATGAACCAGCCACAGTAGACGGAAGCAAAGCTGGGTCCCATCTTGGTTCACAAACCCTCAGGGACATTGTATGAATGCTAGACTCCATGAGGGAAAGAAAATGGCTTTGTCAGATCTTGTTGCCAGCACCGGACACAGCCGTGAGCCCAGCAAACGGGGCTAGAACCATGATCAGTGAGAGTTTTCTTGCCATGCCCAGATGTGCCCTGTTGGGACGTGCTCCTCGCTACTGAGGGCTGAGCCTGGGCCCCGCATGGCTCCCAGTAGCCCCTGCACAGAAGGCAGGTGCCCCCCACCTTCCAGGAATCCTTAGCAGGCACCAGTTCTTATTAGTGAAAAGGAGATCGAATAGAACAACCTGGAAACTGCAAATCTTTCTTCTTACTTTTCTCTGTCCCAGAGCTCTAGAGAGAGAATGGCAATGTCCTCTGCTGGGTCCCTTGGAACCACATTTCTTCTCCCTCTGCTCTGCCCTGACACATCATCAGCATGTCTCAGAGCGGAAGGGAGAGAGGAGCTCGATGATACCAATACCAGCCGCCTAAGGGAAGGGGCAGCCGAAGGAAGCACAAAGGGCAGCAGAAGGAAAAACTTTGGAGACATGCAGGCTCTGCCTATGAAAATTGTAAATCTCTCTGAGCCTCAGTTTCCTCATAGATAAAATGGGTATAATAATGGTACCCGTCTCACAGGATCATTACAAGGAGTGCAGAAGATATGCATGTGAAGTTCTTAGCCCAGTGCTTGGCCTGGACCGAGCACTCCCTGCAGGTCAGCTATTGCTGCTCTGACTCCCTGTTCCTGCCCTCCTAAAGCCTAGGAGTCCCCTTGCTGTGCAGGCAGGTATCAAAATTCCATCTGCTCAGTGTCCAGGGGGCTCCCAGGGAGATCCTTGCATCCTGTACCAGATGGGTTCCTACAGGGTGAACCACTGAGGGTCATGGAGACAAGCTGGGTCACAGGATATGGGGGGAAGGGGGGCTCACTCTGTCTCCCCCTCCAGCGAACACCTGATGCCTTCCCTCTCCCCTGGTCACCTTCCCATTTCCTGCCTCCGCGGCTCCCTCCGGGAAGTTTCTGCTCACTTGCATGCCCACCTGTCCTCTTAGTAACACACCCTATGTGTGCACGTCTCCCAGCCTTGTAACGCGTCTGTGCAATTCCTTACTCACCCCGTGCCTTGGTTCTTTCATATGAAACCTGGCAGTAGTAAGAGTGCCAGCCTCCTAGGGTCGTTGGGGATTAAACCACATGATTCATGTGAAGCACTTAGAACAATGATTGGCATATTTTAAGTGATTATTCAGTGTCCCTATGTGTTCATGATAAAGGACAGCTGGGGGGGGGGGGAACGTGCCCTCAAAGGGGAGCATGCTGCGTGACAGCAGACCCATATCCTAGATTTTAAAGTTGGAAATAAAATTAATATGGTCCCATGGCTGTGAACTCCAGAAGAAAACATAGCTCACAAGTTGTGAGCGACTCTAAAAATGAAATTATAGCAATAAAAAATCACATATAATTCCAACAAGGAAGAAAATGGAGGCATCTAAAGAAATCAGTGTGGCTACATGGAAAATGTCTAATGAACCCAGATTTTAAATGTCGAACTGGGAAAAACATATTTGCAGCACATCTTGGATAGATGGTTAGTATCTTTAACATAGAAAGAGCTAGTGTAAATCAATAATGAAACCCCTAAGGTACAATGGGAAAGTGAGCCAGGGATGTGATAAACAATTCACTAAAGAAAAAATAAAGCCTGTTTTCCAAAAGATGGAAATTCTTCAATCTCACTAGTAATCAAAACAAAAATTCAAATGACTAGATAGCTACTCTTGCCTTGTAAATGGGGAAATTTACCAAGATTAGTCTCTATTTTGATTTTTAATGAATCCGAATAAATCTGGGATGGGAGCAGCATAGAGTCCCTTTCGAAAGTTACACGTAGGATATGGTACCCAGGAGAGTCCCTTCTTATCAGATCTCTCCTAAGGAACTCGAACTAGTTCAGAAATTCTGTTATTAATAACGTTATTTGTACAAGTGAAAGTGAGATATAATCCATCTTGCAACATGATGTTTATGATGAGTTCATGATAGTCTGGGAAGAAGCGGGAGACAAAATCTCCCAGATAATCTGTTAACAACTATGATTTGGAAAAAAAAAAATAACAATGACTGATAGAACACAGAATACAAGGGGTGGATCCTTCGGGTGAAGGAACAGGGGAGAGTTACTTCTTTCTGCCTTTCTGGATGGTGATCAGATTTTCTGCGATGAGCACACATCACTTTCATTATGGAAAAAATAAACGGTGTGAAAAGGCCAGAGATCTGAAAAGACCTGGAGGAAGGCTCACATAGTTGAAGACAAATCTGGGATCATGGGGCCAAGGGTCAGGGGACCTTAAAGCTTCAAGAAGGTATGGCCGTGGAGAAGCAGGAGGTCATGTTCACATTCATGGGGCAGGGCTCCTGCTGGGAAGCAGGTGCAGGGTTGACGGAACACCTGCACACAGTGGGCGGGTGGGCTTGCCCAGTGAGGAGAAGCCACAGACCTGGGTGCTGAGACATCCGTGACCTCCAGCATTGACCACCGCAACCCAGACTGGGCACATCCTGGATCACTGGTGATCCCCAGAAGGAGGCTGAATGAAGCTTGATGCAACTTCATTGGGGTGTGGACACAGAATTTTTTTTTTTTAAGTTCTTTATTTTTCAGTTTACTCGATCTTTCCAACTATACCTAGGAGGAGGTCTTAGTTTGGCATTCAAGAGTCTGTAACACCTCCGTAAGCTCTGCCGATCTCCTTCTCCAGCCAAGTGTAAGCGAGCGTCAGGCTTGGTACCTTAAGTGGGCCACAGCATCTGGCTGGAATTTAGTAATGCAGGTGGTATGTGGACATAGCTGAGTCTCTGGAGCGGGAGAAGGATGAGTACAGTGTAGTAAACACTGAGCCCAGATTCTTGGGCATCTGGAACGTGGAGGGGTGGGGGGCAGGCAGAAGAGGGGGTGGCTCCCCGTGAGTAAGCCGGCTGTCCCCGTGAGTGGCCTCCCCCATCACGTGGGCCCTCTGCCCCCTGCCCTCCTGCCTTCCAAGGAGCCGTCTCCTCCACGCTGGTGTTTCTCCACTTTTCTCTAAGCAGCGAGCTTACCCTGTTTTGTTCTTCACTGTTGAGTGCTGTTTCTTATATGAGTTTGTTGTTGGGCTTTGTTTATTTGTTCGGGGTGTTGGGGGGGGCCTAGGATCATGCTCTCTGCCCGCCTAAAAACGTTTTTAGTTTGTCTCTGCACTTTTCCTAAAAAGCCGGCATCTTCTGTGTCCTGTGCGGGCCACGCTCTCTCTGGGGCTGGGCTCTGCCTCTTCACGACTCAAGCAGCCTTTTTCTATTGTTCGTAGTTTGGGTTTTCAGACATGGCTTTATCAGAGAGGCCCCGGCGTGGCCACATTACTGTCTTCAGATGCCTCCTGATTGGGAGGATTTGTGCCTGTGTGGTCAGAATTTTCCCTCACAGTCTCCAGCCTTGCCAGGGCTGCTAATTAGCTGAGACTCCGTGACCATTGTTCAGCCTTGCCGAACGGGTAATAACCCTGCCCCTCTTAGCTCTCAGAATCAAGCAAGGACCGAATGAACAGGTGGTCACCAAGAGCTTTGCGGGGCATCATGTACCCCGCAATGCAATGTGTTATTCAGCACCTCCGTCTCTTGTGCTTTTCCCATCAAGCACAATGTTCTTCGGACTGGAAAGCATTAAGACCAGCACCATTAAAAAGGGAACCAAAGCTCAAAATAGGAGCAAAGAGAGAGAGGAGTTCACCGTCTTTAAAAGAGCTCGATCCCTTGGCACCTTGAAGCCATCAGGCCTGATGTGCAGGCTGTGATGGGATGTGTCAGGCCCTGTTGTGTCAGGCGCCGGAGTGGGTTCAGCAGACAGAGGACAGGAAGGACAGCGGGGGCTCTGGCCGCTGTCACATGTAGAAACGGTTGAGAGAAACTGGGAGGTTTGGATGGGAAAAGACCTTTAAGGGCACCTGGGGTGCTCAGTCAGGTAAGTGTCTGCCTTCCGCTCAGGTTAGGATCCCAGGGTCCTGGGATCAAGCCCCACGGCAGGCTCCTTGCTCAGCGGGGAGCCTGCTTCTCCCTCTCCCTCTGCCCCCCAACCCTGCCAAAAGGTGGAAACAAGGCAGTTGTCCATCGAGAGATGAATGCGTAGACCAAATATATTAGACACGTGCAGTGGACTAGTATTCAGCTGTACGTAGGAAGGAAATCCTGGCAACATGGCCTTATGCAGACGGATCGTGATGTCGGGCAAAGTGAAATTCATCAGGACAAACAATGTATGATCCCGCTTAAGAGAGGTACCTAGTGCCATGACGTTAGAGGCTGAAAATGGAGGAACAGTTGCTAAAGGCTGAGGTGGCCAGAGAACAGGGGCCATTGGTTAATGGGTAGAGTGTCATGTGGGAAGATGAACCAGTCCTAGAGCTGGAAGGTAGTGACAGGGGACACCACTGGGAATGCACTTACTGCCATTGAGCTGTGCACCTAGAAATGGTTAAACTGGTAGATTTCTATATTACATATATTTTACCACAATTAGAAAAATTGCTTACATAACCAAAAAATATAGAATCCATTGTAGCTCATGGTCAAGGACAAAGAGACACCCAACAGGTGTAAGGGGGAAATCTCAGGCAGAGTGTTGCTTAGAATTCCTGAAAAGGAAGTCCCACTGCTTAGTTTTTGGGGGGCAGGGTGAGCAGCCCAGGAGACGAGCCCCACTTCCTGACATGTACAGCATTGGCAAACACAGCTAGCCCTCAGAGATCCCCACGCTCACCATCCTCCTACCAAACAGCAGGGGGTGCTGCAGAATGCTCCAGATCCCAGGGACGGCTCCTGGCCCCTCTTCCAGGAACCCCTCTTCCGGGAGTGGCTGGAGCCCGCTGCCTGTTGACAGGACGGGAGGCCAGGCTGAGCAGGCACCTGGCCGCTGGTGCTGCGGTGCGGGGTGCTGGACCAACCTCTAGTAGTTAGCACTGGAAAGAAGGTTCAACACTGGCTGCTTCCAGAGGGTGTCCCAAGCCGCACATGCTTCTAGCAGCCTTCTGGAAAACCCAGAACCCAGAGCAACCCTGACTAAGGTCCAGGACCAGAGCGGGCCACACTGGGCTTCTTGAGTGGGGAGGTCACCAGGAAAAATCTCCTGAGTCCTCCCTCCAGCACCACCACAGCCCCAGGACATTTTAAATGGCTTATAGTGAGTGGAGAGCACCAAAGAAACCCACATGCACTTTCAAGGGCCTGGGCTGGGCTGACCTCACATTTGGAGGCAGGTTATACCAGGCGCCGCGGTGTCCAGCAGCCCAGACCTGGGACTTCTGTCCCCGGAGCAGCTGCCCCACCAGCTAGCTATAAGGTAACTGACCTCTGTGGGCCTCCGACACCCATCAATAAAATGCTGAATCTGTTCCCAGCTCCTGGGACTTCTGCAGGCCAGGAATGGAAAGCTCCATTCCTTCCCACAGGCCTTTTTCCTAGGTACCTGCCACGTGAAGACAGTGCTCCAGTCTGAGGAGGCAGTGAGAAGGGTAAAGGCGGATGCAGTTCTTGGGGACCGTATTTGTGTCCTAGTCCTGCTGGAATAAAGTACCAGGGGCTGGGAGGCTTAGAACCCCAGGAATTCCTTCTCTCACAGTGCTGGAGGCTCGCAGTTAGTGATCAAGCTGTTGCAAGATGGTTTCCTTTTCAGAGGCTCTGAGGGAGAACATTTCCCCTGGCTCTCTCCCAGCTTCTGATGGTTGCCATCCGTTCTTGACCTGTAGATGCGCTATTCCGATCTCCACCACCTCTCCTCGGTGTGTCTGTGTCCAAATTTCCCCCTTCTTGGGGTGTCTGGATGGCTTAGTGGGTTAAGCATCCGACTCTTGATCTCAGCTCAGGTCTCCATCTCATGGCCATGAGGTCAGGCTCCACGTCAGGCTCCATGCTGGGTGTAGAGTCTACTTAAAACAAAAATTCCCCTTTTTATAAGGACACAAGTTACTGGATGGGGAAACAGGCTTATGCAGGATGTCATCGTCGTAACTTAATTACAACCAGAAAGACCCTATTCCAAATAAAGTCACATTTACAGGTTTTGGGGGGCTAGGGCTTTGGGGGAGACACAATTCAACCCAAGGAGCTTTGGAATGTAAGAGTGAGACAATGTAGCAAAAGAGAAAGAACAAAAAGTTTTAGCCTCTCAGCACCAGGCAGACTCAACTATAAAATGGGATAACAGAATCTAGCTTGCAGGGTATGATATATACAAGGCAACTGACACATAGGAGGTACTCAGAAGTAGTAACTACTTCTTTTGCAACTATTCTTCTCATTCTGCTGTTATTCGTTGAATTGCATAGATGTTTGTAACTGTGGCATTCTAGAGGTTCCAGCAAAACACCCTGGAGGAGATGACATCAGGTTGTGGAAAACAGGGTGAGTTTAGTTTAATGGAAGAGAGGACATTTGAAACAGGTCTGGGAAAGATGGATAGGGTTTTGACAGGTAGAACCTGCCAGGGAGGGAATTCCAGAAAGTGTGAGCTACATAAACAAGCCTTGGAGGCAGGAAAGTATAAAGCATTTTTGGAGAAGAGCTCCAATTTCCATTTGGCTGGAATATTGGGAAATGAATAAAGAGTAATGGTAATTAAGGTTGTAAAGGAGCATTTGGACCACAGAACACGAGGAGTCTGCACTTAATTCATAGTCAATGGGGAGCCAATGAATGTTTTTTGGAAGGAGGGACACGATTAAACTGGCATTTAAGAAAATGAATCTGGCTGCCGTGTGCGGGATCAGAGAGCTCTGGAGAAGGGAGGAACCAGAGCAGATCCCCTGGGGAAGTGAGAGCTTCCCTGGTCCTGGCCAACAGTTGACAGTGGACTGTGGAATGTGCCCCAGCCCCAGGGATGGCTTGGTGTGGCCATGTTGGAAGTCATGGACCCTTTCTGGTTACGGTGACCTCAAGTGAAGTAAGGCAGACAGAGAAAGGCAAATACAGCATGATAATCACTTACACATGGAATCTATTTTTTTTTTTTTAAGTCAAACTTACAGAAACAGAGAGTAGAAAAACTGTTGGCAGGAGCTGGGCTGGGTGATGCTGGGAAAAGGGTAATAGGGAAGGTAATAAGGAGATGCTGGGAAAAGGGTACAAATACCTTTCAGTTATAAGGTCAGTAAGGTCTGAGGATCTAGTGTAACACAAGGTGATCTTACAGACCTTCTTCAATTTACATCCTGATAAACCTGTCATTCAGCTGAAAATATCATTAAGTCAAAAATGCATTTAATCCCCCTAACCCACAGGATATGACAGCTTAGCCCAGCCCACCTTCAATGTGCTAAGAACACTCACAGGAGCCTACACACAGCATAGGGCTCAGTAAAGTGGCGTGTATCTATGCAGTTCGTTGGTTATGGTACTGAAAGCGAAAAACACAGTGGCCATGTGGGTACAGAATGGTTGTCAGCATATCTTTTGTTCACTCTGGTGATCACAAGGCTGCCTAGGAGCTGCCGACACCCAGCGTCACAAGAGCTTCATATCCCGCATCACCAGGCAGGGAGAAGATCCAAATTCCAAATGGGAAGTACAGTTTCTACTGAATGCTTATTACTTTCCCACCATCCTCAAGTCAAAAAATCATTAAGTTGAATCATCCTAAATCAGAGACCATTAGTAGTTAATAACACTGCATTGTACAACTGAAATTTACTAAGAGAGTAGAACTTTAGTGTTCTCGGGAATGAATGAATGAACGAATGAATGAATGAATGAATAAACAAAATTATAGATCTATCAATTAACTAGATCGGGAATCCTTCCACAGTATACACATATATCAAATCACCAAAATATGCACTTCAAATGCATTTTATTTTATTTTGATAATTTTGTCAATATACCACAATAAAGCAAAAAAAAAAAAAAAAAAGCTGGGGTGGCCAGCTATGGGCACTGGAACAGCTTCAAGCCCCTCCCATGACGATGGCATTCTCAACGTCGCAAGACAGCAGCAGGTCCTATGAGCTGCTTTCTCAAGGGCACCTGGGGGCGTGGACAGGTGAGTCTTCTACCTGGAGCTTTGCCGCACCTCTGCTCCCGTCCTGCCCCGCTGGGAGGCAGAGCCATGCGAACATTGGAGGGCTGGGAACAGTTCTTAATTGTTGTGCATTAACTGAACTGTCACCTGACCTTCCTTTAGAATTCTGTGGATATTTATGAGTGAGCTCTTGCTTAATGAAGAGGGGAACGGAGACGTTAATGAGCTTTTTCTCCCCACGTTGAGCTCGGGGATTTTTTTGTTTCGTATCTCTGATCTGAATTCCAACCATGCCGTGCGTCTCTCTGTCCTGCTTCCTCAGAGGCGAGAAGGCCCGCTGCACACCGTTCACACTAGCAGCTAGGCAGCATCAGAGCAGATGCAGGTAGAGAGGGGCACATGTCTACTTGTGGGTACACATGTGTGAGCACACGTGGGTGAGAGGCTGGGTGTCCACACGTATGTGAGCCCTCCTGGCCGCCAAGAAGGCCTGTCTGGGTTCAAAGGTGAGCTGGAAGTTGCTTCTCCTCTTGAGTTGAGCTGTTCAGAGATGAGAGAAAAGATAAGGCAGAACGGTGGCTGGGGACTGGCCCTCTCTTGGCCTTGTGTCCCCAGGTCCTCTTCAGGATCGCCTCACAAGACAAGGCCTGAGCCTTGCGCCCCTGACCCGTGTGAGCCTGGGAAGTCTCTGCAGACAGCAAAGCCCAGACTGGCCCCACTGACCTGGGAGAGAAGATGAGGAGGCTCTGTGGAACAGCTGGCCCAGGCAGGGTGTAGAGCGAGAAGGCAAACACGGAGGGGACAATATACATTCCCACCTGCACCTAGGAAGCTCGTGGAACACTGTGGTCCCTTGCTTATACTCGGTCCCCTGCGGTCTCTGCCAGTCTCTGAGGGGTATAAAAAGGCTTGGTGATTGCAAAGTTGATAGATCTCTAGGAAGGGCACCTGGGTGGCTCAGTCTGTTAAGCATCTGCCTTTGGCTCCAGTTGCAATCTCAAGGTCCTGGGATCGAGCTCTGTGTTGGGCTCCCTGCTCAGCCTGCTTCTCCCTCTTGCTCTGCCTCTCCCTTCTACTTGTTCTCTCTCTCAAATTAATTAATTAATTAATTAAATCTTTTTTAAAAATTGATAGATCAATAGGAGAAAAGCAGAGGAGGCTCTTGAAAAGGTGAAAATCCCTCCCTGGTAAAATGTCAGGTTGCTTTTCCCTGGCCTTCCCACCGCCTTTCTGCCACCCGGGGCTCTGCAGCTCTCCTTGTCTGACTCCCTCCTGCTTTCAGCCTCTAATCTGACATTAGTCACGTTGCAGCCCAGGCCACATTTGACCAAGGTCAGTGGGAAGGTGTTCTCCTCCTGCTGAAGAAGAAGAGCCAAGGCTTCAGGTCTGGGCATGGGCATGTGCCCCTCGGTCCTCCCCGCCCTGGTCCTCTCCCTCCTGCCTCCACCCAGAGGCCACCTTCCCCCGAATCTCCCCACCCTTCGCTGGTTCCACTGCCTGGAACCCACCAGCCCAGGAGGAAGGCTCACGAAGCCCAGCCCTGGACACCAGCTGGCAAGACACTCGCTGATAATAACGTGTGTGTGTGTGTGTGTGTGTGTCTCCACGTGCGTATGCACATGCACACACATGTGCACGCCCAGAGGAACACCTCCCACCTGGTATTAGGCTAAACCGTCAGCCCCCGTGCAGTTAACAGATGCTAAGGAACTACAGAGAGAGAAACTTAAAACTGGACGGCAGTGTAAGAGCCAACCTAATTACAGCTGTTTATGAGCACTCTTTACTATTTATGTCCAATCACAGGTGCGCAGTGTCTCTTTTGCTCGTTGCTGACGTGATAGATCGTTTCTGTTGTAGGTGTTGTTTGATGACAACACAAAACCCTGTGTCCACATGCTCTGCTTTCTATCATTCATGTGGTGTTGTGATCTGCACCCTCTTTTTCTTTTTCATCAAGTCTACCTCCATTGGAAATGGGAAGCATGCCCCTTTTTTGTTGAAAAATACAGAAAACCGGAAGCAAGAAAATGAAGAGGGGAGGAGGAAGAAATTAACCAGGATTTCTGATCACTCACACCGAACCACTATTCACACTTTTGCGTTGTTATGTTTGCTGTTGGTTGTTCCCTTTGTCTGATCTAATGGACTGAAGCCCTTGTACAAGTCACTGGGGTCACTATCAAGGGTGTGCTGTAATAAACAGAGTTGTGTTGAACATTTTTATGTGTGTACTTCGGAATGGCCCTCAGGTGAAATGACTGAGCAGATGGTCTCAGACACTCTTAAACCTCTTGATGGATTTTTACCACGTCATTTTCCCAAAGGGTTGTACCAGCCGGCAGGGTACGAGGGCTCCCGTTGCAATCCATCCTCTTCAGGACTGTTTTTCCCATTTTTCCCCTAATTTTTGCTAATTTGGTGGACTAAAAATGACAGTACTTCCTTGCCTCTTTAATTCACATTTTTTTTCATTTATAATGAGTTTAGGTATTTTTCCATGTGCTTATTGACTAATGTTCACAACATTAGGAAGTTAGGGAAAAAAACATTGATTTGTGCATACAGGTATGGGATATTGTGTGTGTGTGTGTGTGAGAGAGAGAGAGAGAGAGAGAGAGAGAGAAAGAGAGAGACTTCGCAGCCGGCATAAGCCTCTCAGAGATCAGATGCTCCCATTTGTACATTTGTAGGTATGGGTGTGTGTACTGGTGATGTGAGCTTATTTTCACTTTCTTGCAGGAGACAGGGAGATGAAGAGGGAAGAAAGTGAGCTTTGGAAGCTTTCAGGCTCAGATTCCGTGTTCCCCAGTTAATAGTTGTATGACTTAGACCAGTTTTTAGTCCTTGTTTCATCATCTGTAAAATGGGAATGATATATGTGACACAGAATTGTGGAGAATATTACATGAACCCACAAAGATGCCACAGAGGCCCCCTCAGTAAGAGCTCCCCTTGTCTTTCCCCAGTTTGGGGGCATATTTGGACGCTGATAGAGACCCGTTAGAGGATGGTTTCCCAGGAGCCATGCTTCTCTGCCTTCCAGTCACTAGCAAGGAGCATGGCCCATTCTTCAGGTTCTACAAATGTGTGTGGAATGAGTGGACCTCTGTATGATGCATGTGCACTTCCCTGGAAGAAACAAGACGTCTGAGTTCATTCCACTCTGACCATCTTATCTTCCTCAAGTCCTTGAGGGCACGCCAGGTCTGGGGGTGACCCTTTCCAACCTGACATGTTTAGCTCCTATCATGAATAATATTCGTATGCCTGAGAAAGGAGGAGGAGGCCGAGTGCTGGTGGGAGGGCCTGTGGGAACTACTGCCAGGCATCCTCAGGAAGAAAGGCTGGGGTGCTGGGGTTCATGCCTTTCCTGAGGAGGCAGCATGGTGGCTTGTGAGTGGGCCCTGGGGCCAGACTGCCTGGGTTCATGTCCTAGCCCACCCTTCTGAGCCAGGACCTCAGCTGTCCCTTGCTGCCTCAGCTTCTTCATCTGTACAATGCGAATAATACTGAGAACACCTACCTCATAGACAGTTGTGAGGATTAAGGGAGAGAATTCATGGAAAATTCACTGCCTGTAGTCATGTCTCCTGTCCTTGCTGGGGAAGGGTAGCTGTCACTGTTCCCATGGCAACCCCAGCCTCTCCCTCCCCACACTGTCTTCTCAACCCCTTGCTTCCTCTCCAGGGTCCTGGGAGTGGTTGCTGGCAGTAGAGATGGGGGCTGGGCATCACCCCAGGGAGGACTTTTTTCTGCACAGGAATATCTAGGAAAGCCCAGAAATTCTTGCCCCCCCCCCCACTTCTGTCTTGAACTGAGCCTCTTGCAAGTATCATGAAGGGAAATGACTGACACAAAAGGAGACGAGGAAGGAAATGAATGACAACCATCAGGGGTCAGAGTGGCCATTGGGAACGTCAGCAGGGACTCCAGAGAGCTAGAGATGTCCCTGGAAGGCGGTTCTCAGTTTCCCTGAATGTAGTATGGACGCCCCATCCCCTTCGATTCTAGTAGTCCAGGTTCTCCAGCAAGACCCGAAGGGTTCAGACACATCCCTGGGCCTCAGCTATCCCTTCTGCCAACAAGAGAGAATTTGCTGTTCCTCTTCAAGGCAGGAGGAAGCTAAACTGACCCAAAGTCTGCCTCCTGCCTTGTGTTCTTTGGTATAAAGGCACCACATGGATCCTGGTACAAATATGGCCAGGTATTCTGCTATTTGATAAAAATATTAGGGCACTGGGCCTTCCTAATATAGCTGAGCAGATACATGTAGGGACTCGGGCAGAGAAGATGAACAAGCACGTGCCCCAGACAGCAAAGCTGCGGGCTGGGGAGATGGAAAACCCTGAGGGAGATGTCGGCCACCATCTTGGTCCCTGGGCCGGTGTCCCCCCACCAATGGGACACCCAAGGAAAACAGGGGCTGTGTGTTTGCATTGGTTCCCTGGCTGTTACCTCCAAGCCCCCGAAGCAGCTGTTTACCCCAGCAGTTAGGGTTTCTCTGGTAATCGGTCCCCAGCTTTAAGCACTTGTTCCAGCCAGATTGATCTGAGAGATAAGAGGATGACAGAGGCACCTCATTTCCTCACCACACAGCCCCCGCTGTGCGCAGAACTCCTGCCAGGGCAAGTCAGACACGGTTCTGCTCCCCAAGACGTAACCACGTCTCATCCGCGGGGATATCCCCTCAATGGGTACTTTGGCTTCTCATGGTGTGGATCTGCTGCCTGGGCTGCCCTTCAGTCTGTCAGCTGACATGTTGGGCTCCTCCACGGGTCTGCACCTTCTAGGAGCTGCTTAATCTTTCTGTACCTGGGCATCCAGGAAGCACCAGGCCCCTGGCACAGGTGCACAAGCACTTGCATCCCTGTGTCCATTGCCGGGCTCCCCAAGGGCAGGCCCATCTCATTTGTTAGTCTCCAGACCCACCCTAGCACCCCACACATCATAAGTGCTCTTCATCTGATGAGTGACCGGGGCGTGCAGCAAATCTGGGAGAACACAGAGAGATCAGCAGTGTGGGGAGGGGTGGGGAGATGGGGACTCCACAGCAGAAGCAGAGGGTGTGTGTGAAGACCTCAGCACAGTGCCCGACAAAGGAGAAGCACTCACTGAGATGTACTGTGGTTACCTCGAGCAAGTCACCAAATGCCTCCAAGCCTCCTATAAAGTCCAGCTGCTGCAGGACTCTTGTAGGTGAAGCCTGCCTGGTTCCCAGCACAGCCCGGTCAGTGTCACCTGAACCCATCCAGCGGCCTTTGACCAGAGAGCCAGTCCCTGGTGCAGGGGTGAGGGGCATGGGCCTCCATAGCCGAGAAGGTCAAAGACAACTAAAGCCTCGGGCTGCTGGCCCCCAGCTACAGATGGTTCTGCCCCCACCGACCCCGGTGTCCTGGACCCACACGACATTTTGCACATGCGCAATGAGGCGAAGACGGTCGGGAGGTCTGACCTGGAAGACCAGATGCCCCAGCCCAAGGAGAAGAGGCTCGGCCGTGACTCTGAAGCTCAGCCTCCTCGTTGCCATGACTCCTTTCCAACTCTTCATGTATTTTTTAAAAATACGTAATTTCCTAAAGGGAAATTAAATTGGATGGCACATTCATTTGAGGGACTGTGGTCTGATCGGGCTGGCACCAGAATGGCAGGCTCCTAATCCTCACTAGGGCTCCAAGGGTGATCTGGGGGCCCCCTCGGTGACCCCTCCTTGAACTTTTCCCGACACCCACCCGGTGCCCTGCAGCTGAGCTCCCCCCAGTCTTTTCCAGATGGCTTCCCAGGGCCTGGGGTTCCCTCACCGAGGAACCTGACCCTCAGAACCTGGGAGAACAACTTTCTGAAGGCCCCCCCGCTGCCAAGCAAAAGAAAGCCAAGAGAAAGGCACACCAGCTTGTGTGCCAGCCTGCGCCCAGCTGCCGGGGTGATGGGGCTTTGGTGAAGATAGTGGGTGAAGCAGGACCAGGTTTGAGGTCTGGTCTTCCTGCTCACAAGCTGGTGACCTCAGCGAAGTCATTAAACAAATGAGCCCTAGGTTCACCATCTATGAAATGGGGACAATAAGAGAACCTCCTTGGCTGAGCCCTTGTACAGATCAAAATGTGAAAGGTCCAAGTGAAGAAAGCACTAGCATAGTACATGGCATACAGTAAGCACTCAATAAACATGCCATGCCCTTATTTGTATGGTTTGCCTACTTGGTGGGGGGCTCCTGCCCCGGCAGGCCCTGGACAAAAGCCACACTGCAGTCCGATTGCGTCTTAACACCAACTCTCAGCACCAAAACCCTCTGACTGCTCCATCTTGGACAGTAGTCGGTGCCCAGGGACCCCGCTGTCCTTTCTGGTGCAGAGGTGGCACACGGGGACCCTTGGCGTTTGGGTGAAACCAACTGAGTAGCTGACCCTAGGCATATGAAAGCCAGCTCCTCCGGGGTGCCAGTGGAGCCAGGGAGATGGTCCTGCCGTCCCCTTCCCTCTTCATCACCGCTGTTGGTAAAGGTCAAGTGGACAGGCCTTCCCCAGCCCGGCACAGCCGCTGCTCAGCCAGAATTTACCAGGCACCAGGCCCAGAAGATCATCATATCTCCCCTCCCAGGAATTAACGTCAGGTTTCAGAAGAGAAAGTCAGAGAGACTGGCCCCAGGTGACACTGAAGGTGACAAAGTAGAGTCATCCTGCAGGTTCTTCAGCCCCACCTTGTCCCTCGCTGCCTCCCCGTGTGCTGGAATCACTCTGTGCGGGGCGCAGGGGCCAGGCAGTGCGGGAAGGGAGAGGAGACGTTCGAGTCTCCATTCTCTCGTCCCCAAGCTCTCAGAGAAGAATGCCAGAATTACTCACCTATTTCCGGTGAGTAATGTCTCTCCAGGGGAAGTTTAAAATAGAACTTTAGTCATACCTTAATGGAGCTGATTGATTTCTAAAAACAATCAAGCCCTAGTCCTCTGCAGCCGAGACTGCTGGGAGCGGACGAGAGAGCAGGGGCGCGGATGGCCATCCCCAGCAGGATGGTCCAGAGCGTGCATGAGCCCAGGAATCCTGCGGCAGCGTCCACCCAGGACCCAGAAACAAGGTTCAAGCCCTGCAGGCCAGCTCACCCTCCCACCTCCCTCTCCTGCTCTTCGCTGAGGCCCACACCCAAGTAGGGCAAAGGTGACACTGCGCGGGTAACCCAGGGTTCTTGCATTCAGCATGTTGCTTGAGTACCTGCTGTATGCCTGGCACCATCGGGGATGCCCGGGTTTGAGTGGCAAACAGAAAACATATGGGCTCCTGTATTTATATGGTGTTTCCTGGCTTTGTCCAGATTCCTTGGCATCTTTCGTCCCCTTTTGATTATACCACGGCCTGTGGAACAGTATATCTGGTGATCACCTGGCCTGGGTCTGGTGCATTGTGGTCCCCCTCGGGGAGCCCGTGTCCCCTTTTCTTCCTGTGTGCAGGTGACCCAGGGCTCACCACGCCAAAGGAGCCCATGGGGGAAGTAAAGCAGAAATTCACACTGCAGGAGAGCGGCAGAACCAGGCCTCCCCTCTCGAATGGCACCACCTAGATCCCTGCTCCCTCACTCAACTGTCTTACACAGATAAAATCAGCTTAAATTGACTATTGATTGCGGTGTGGGGAAGGTGTCCCCGTCTAGCCGGCTGCGTGAGTCAGCCTGCCAGAGGCCCGGGCAGCTGGAGGGAGCGAAAGGCAGGGGCTGGAAGAAGTGTACGTGTGAGACCAATTATGTTCGCCCCCGGTTATTAGATTGTCTCCTTTCACTGCCGCCATCACCCCTCACGGCAAAGACCCCAATTTGTTAGACCCCAGGGAGAGTCCCTGCTTTCTGTGTGTGCGTGCACACACGCACGCGCACGCACACACACACACACACACACACACACACACACAGCCCCAGACACAGTCAGGAAAAGCTATAGCCAAGTTGTACTCTTATGTTCAGCTACCCGGTGGAGAGTTCCTTTGCCTTTTCTGTTATTAAAGCCTTGGGCTGACAGCCGCAGACCAGTTCCTGAGGTCCTGGGAGGTTACCCTGTCCTCCCCCTTTGTAGAGATGTCGACAAGAAACACCGCATTTGCTGTTAGTTCCAGGGCTGGAGAGAGGCATTTTCCACCTTCCCAGGCTCAGCTAATTGGCTGTGGATCATCACTGAGAAGAGAAGGGGATGGTTCTCAGACACCTGCCGTCTCTCCAGCCAAGATGGACGCCTGGGGAGAAGTTCAGGGCCTGTCAGCCTGTGCCTCGCACAGACCATTGGCTGTAGCCTTGGGACAAAGTAGGCAGATGGAGCCCAGGATGGAGCGTGGCTCCTTCCTCTGCCCCCATGAGTCCCTGGGCAACCAGGAGCCACTCCTCTTAAGGTATTTGGTCTCAGCATGAAGGCCCTACCCTCCTCCAGCAAGGTAAAGGCCCATTCTAAAAGACAGAGATTAAACAGTCACTGGGTCCGGGACCTAACCCAGCCCAAATCTGAAGAAGGAAATAAAAGCTGGTGGGAAGCGGGGTTTAGCAAGAGACAATAGCATCCCCCAGTCTCATCAAGGTAGAGCCTCCCATCTCTTCCGAAGGCCCCTCCCCCACCGACCCCTTGGTTATCTGCTCCCCAGTCAGGGGCAGAAGGGGCAGACAAGAGCCCAAGCAGTTCATCCATCCTTGTTCTCAGTAATTTCCTGTCCACGCTGCCAGTGCTGGACCAGGAAGCGGCTTCTTACTTGAAATTTCCGGTGCTGTCTTGGGAGGCCAGGAGGGGCTATGAAAAACCATTTTGGCCAGAGCAGATATCAATCGGTGAATGGAGAGAGCCCCAGAGCAGCCTGGGCAGAACAAGGTGCCCTCAGGAGGGCCTGTGTCTCCCTTAAGCCCCTGGACATCCGGGGAGCAGGGTGGGGACCCCGTCTGGATCACTTGTGGGTCCCCAGCTCTCCTGAGTGCCAGGCACAGAGAGGCCATCAACCAGTATTGTTTAAACTGAGCTGCCTGCCCTTGTTCTTGGTGAACCCTTGATCAAATGCATGTGGGCATGTACGCGCGCGCACACACACACACACAGATACACACACATCACACAGAGGAAATAGGATGCAATTTTTTCTAAGTCCCGAAAAATAATTTTCAGCTATTGAAACAGAACAGGTGAGGCCAGGCCATGGGATTCTGTAGTTCCCTCATGCTTACTAATCAAAACACAATGTTTCTCCTTGCCGCCTACACAGAGCACCTGCCTGGCCTCCCACCCCCACCTGCTTCAGCAGCCCGGCACCCACCCCCAAGCCCCTGCACAGCTCTCCCCTCCCTGGTCCCCCCACCAGCCTTCCCCAAACTCAGCACAGCCCAGCATCTTTCTCTCTCTTCTCCCAGAGCTGGTCCCAGTCCTTCTCCCTTACACTTCAGGCCCGTGGAAGGGGAGACAGCCATGGGCCCTGGTTCTGCCTCATTTCTGTCCACTTGTGTCCTCGAAGCCGGGAATCTGACATGACCCAGATCAGGGGTGGGGTATGGGATTGTTCAGGGTATCCCTATCTCACTCGCTCGCTCCAGTGCTTGGAAATAAGGACAGACCCTAAGGCAATATGCATCTCTGGCAAGACCCGCTTGTCAATTTCAAAGGCCCTGGACAGCTGGGGGCTACAGAGGAGAAGTACTGCTTGCAGAGCCGACAGTGTCCTCATTGAGGCTGGTGATTTCCCTGGTCTCATTAATGGCCCCTCCCACTCACCAGCTTGGCTCATGAGAATCACCAGAACCACCTTAGACCGGAAGGTGTGCTAGAAGAGGAAAGCTTAGGAGAGCCTGTGCGTGTTCCCTGTTGACCCTGAACCTGGAAGCATTTGCAGCAGTTCTTGGTCGGCTCTTGCCTCAGCCCGTCATGGATGGGAGAATGGGTTCGGGAAACGGACCATATTCTGGAATCCAACAGACCCCTCTTCCGTGGAACACTAGCCACAGCCAGGAAGTCCTTGCCTTCATACATCAGCATGGCAAAGAGGAGGAATGGGTTTACAGACAGGACACTTTCATCCAAGGGACATGGTTTTGGGTATGACTTTAATTCTTGCATTCATGGATCTCAAGAAATAAACGCGTTCCTGTCAATAGGAATAAACAAGTACAAAGATGCTAAGAAAATCCAGCAAAATGGAGTGATGGATGTCAGGTCAGATGAATCACAAAAGGTTTCCTGAAATAAGAAAGACTTTTTAGTACTCGAAAGAAGAAAAGGAAAAAAACAAACACTTATCAGGTTCCTACGTCTATATGTCAGACTTGGAACAAGACACAAGTACTTTCCCATTTGCTCCCGGGTGCTCTGTTCTGGATAGTTCCTTCCAACTTGCAGCGCAATGATTTTCTCTTCAGCTGTGCTTAATCTACACTCAACTCCATTCATCAAGTCCTTGGTTTTTGGTTGTTGTGGTTTTTCAGTTCTAAAATTTCTATTTAGATTTCTTCAAAATTGCTAGATCCGCTTTTTAGTTTCCACGCCCTGGCAAAATTCTCAAGCTTGCCTGTTATTTCTTTGAATTGTAAACATCGCTGTCTGCGGGTGATAATTCCAATATTTCAAGGGTACATGCCTCTCTTTGTTATCTGTCATTTCCTCTGGTTCTCACTCATAGTGTCATCTTGCCCTGTGTTCTTTGATCTGTGCTGGACCACGTATCGAAACATTGGTTAGAGGAGTAAGCAGTAGCTCGGGATGAGAGCAGTCTTCCTGCAAAGAAGATTCGAGTTTGCTTCCCCCAGACACTTGGGAAGGCTGCCCATCCAGGACCACCTTAGTCTGGATTCCTGGACCCGAATTCAAGGCCGCGTGATCATAGGAAGGAATATTACTTTCAGTCCATTTTTACCCTGAGGCGGAAGCTCTGCAGGACCCCAACTTTGAAAGAGGTGGGAAGCATTATTCAGGCTTCCCACCTTGGAGAGGAGAGGGGATACTGCGAAATCCACAGACCATTTTTGACACTGTGACTTCAGGATTAATTTATTTTTCCAAAGACAAGGGCGGCATCAAGTACCAGGCTCACCTCCCTGAGCCCTCACGTCCTTAGAGATAATGGTCCGATGCTTCCTCATTGATGATCTGAGATGTTTGTCGTATTTCTTCTAGTTTTTTTTATTTGTCCTCCGCAGAGAGATTTTTCCACATTGTTAGTTTTCCATTCCTGGAAGCAGAGGTTCCTTCTCTCATTTTGCCTTACAGTGGCTGGGTGAGGTGAGCAGATAGGAACAGTCCCATTTTACAGATAAGAAAATGGGGGTCAGAAACTGCTCAGGTCAAGTGGTCCCCGAGTGGAGGATACAAAAGTTGAATCCAGACGGTTCTGAGACCCAGGCCCATAGTCCACCCCCCTCTTCCATGCTTGGGAAGTGGAAAAGAGGAGCAGGAAAGCTATTTAAAGTATCCCTGAAAGGCTCAGAGGAAAGCAGGAGAGCCAGGCAGTGAGTCCTGTGAACAGCTGCGTCTGCAGAGCAGAGCGTCTGTGTCAGAAGAAGAATCCCCAAGTGGCAATGGCAGGCCAGCTTGTCCGCTGGAGCAGGGATCCCTGTGTCCCCTTGGGTGACCCTGTTCCTGGGGACACAGCTGCTCCTCACAGAGCTAGAGTGTACAGGGGCAGGTGGGTAATCAGATTGGAGCATATGTACCCCCCAGGGAAAATGCCAGATGTCGGGGGGGGGGGGGGGGGCTAGGCTTGTACAGTGGAAGGGCCCAGGAGGAAAGCCAGAGAGGGGTTTCAGATTTGGCCTACTGAGGCCTCCACAGTGCTTGCTCACCCACACTCCTCATCCTCCTCCTACCACCGGGAAGTCACCCAGCAGCCTTTCCAGAATATTCTGGTCCCAGACCTCTGAGTTTTTGAAAACATAAACACATTCTGTAATTACTTCACCCCCCCCAACCCCCCGCTGCCCCACCACAAGCGAGTTGCTGCCTTTGTGCCTGCTGCAGCAGGGGAATTGGAGTCAGCACTCCCCTCCCACCCCTACCCAGGCCAAGGGGAAGAGAAGACTAGACCCTCTGCGTCCCTCCCCTCCCAGCTCTAATCTTGCTCTTGGTCAAGTTTGCTTTCTCCCTAAACTTTAAGGCCTCTGCTGAGCCAAGCTTTTTAGAGGGAATGGATTTATGCCCCTCGAGGACTTTCCTTCTGCACTTGGTAAAATTTCTAAGATTAATTTCTACACCGTCCACACAGGAGGCTCATTAACACACAGAAGGGGTGTGTCAGTCTGGCAGTGATGGGGCTCAGTGGGGACCCCACCAGCCAGGAGAGAGGGAGGGCAGCCTGGGAAGCCAGTCAGGGCAGGGGTAGGGGACCAGAGGACCAAGCTGGGCTCTGGGTGCATGCCCATGTGGTGGTTGTGGCTCTTGGCCAGGCCCTGGAAGATTTCCTCCCCGCAATGTCCCCACATGTCCCTTCTCCAAGTGGCCGAGGCTGAGATGCAAGCATTTTACTCTTGCAGATTTTCTAACGCTACCCCCTGCCCCATTGGGGTTAATGTTTCGTCAAGACTAATAGTGGATTGAGTCATTTTGAAAGGGGCTCTTCGATGAAGGGAAAGCACATAAATAAGCCTTGCCTGTCACTTAGGCCGCCCTTGCCTTATGCCACAGGGTTCTGTTTTGTAGCCGAGAAGCCCTCTGCCCTTTGTTTGATACACCTCATCCTGTGGTGGGCTCGCCCAGCCCATCAGTCGGTTGCATGGACCTTCAAGGGACAATGTGCAGGGGAGGGCAGGCAGGTGCAGGCGGGGTGGTGGGGGGTGGGGGAAGGGCAGTGCAAACTTTTTGGAGCTCAGTGGCCTGGGCCCTGGGTTCTGGGTCCAGCCAGCATCCTTCTCTCTCTGCAAGGTAGTGCTCAAGTTCACAGGCACGAATTCCAGCTCTGCTGTCTGTCCCCTGTGTGATTTGCGGATTTGTCCCTTCGCCTTGCTAAGCCTCAGTTTCCAAATCTGCAAAGGGGGGATCATCACAGCCCCTGTCCTGGAGGTCGTTGGGGGAATTAAATAAGTGAAGGCTCGTGAAATCCTGGGGCCAGGGCCTAGCCCATGGTAAGCCTTCACGTGCTGGAGTTGCTCACATCATCCTGGCCCATGGCCTTCACTTGGGGGCGCTTGTGTTTCCCACAGAGGCTTCCCACGGTGGGGGGGGGGGGCACGCGGAGCCATGGCCCTGGCCGGAGTGTCCCCTCCCCTGCAGCTGTAGCACCCGCTGAGCCCACACCTCTGAAGGTGAATTGAAGGGCACAGGGCAGAAACATTCTAAAGGGAGGGTCCAGAGTAGAGGTTCCATTAGAAGACAATGTGTGGGCAGTCACTTTGGGGTTTAGGGGAGTCTGGGAGATGTAGCGTCCAAGCCCACGAGCCTCCCTCCATTCAAATCTAGTTAAATTAAATATGAACAGCCCAGACAGACAGCATGCTGCCAGGGGAGAGGGAAGGCTCTGATTACCACGGAAAGAGGGGAGCCCTTGCCCAAAGCATCCCCCGTCATCTTGGCCAAAGCCAGAGAGGAGCTAGGATGGGGTGAGCATGGAGAAGGAGCAACACGCCAAGGACGTGGGGATATGAAGAAGGCCTTGGCCCAAGGGATGAGGGCTGGGCAGCTCCTGTCATCAGTGTTTATTGAGTATTTTCAATTGGCCCAGCCCCGTTTAAGCTCTGTAGAAGGATCCAGAAGAGCAGACACAGCCCTGCCCTAGAGGCAAGAATCAAGTTAACAACACAAGCCCCACTCTCCATAAAACATTAAAGAGGCAACAAGGGATTTTGCAGGGCTGTTTGTCATATGGGAGAAATGAGCAGTGGCTTCTGACATCGCAGAGAATGAGGGGGTTGGAGAAGATGGCTCTTCTTCTAACTAAATTGTTTTTAACATTTTATTATGGAAAATCTGAAGTGTACACAAAAGTAGGAAGGGGTCAATGAAGCCCCATGAACTTACCAACCTGGCTTCATCTTATTCCTGGAGTATTGTAAGGCAAATTCCTGATATGAGTCATTTCACCCATAAATTCTTTGATATTCGCGGAACTTACAGTATTTGAAGTTTCTTCCAACTCTGACCTGGCTCAAGCACGCGGGTGGTAATGAAGCCCGAGTATTCCTCTGGAGGGGTGAGGAGGAAGTGGTGTGTCCATTTGGGTGGACCCAAATGCACATACAACCAGCGGCCCCAAGAACCACCTTTAACCCACCCCAAGACTATCGTTCCTGTTCCTGGCAGACCTCAGCCCAGGCAGGGCTACCTGGAACAGCCTGGACATAAGGCTCCAAAGGAGGCAGAGCCTAAAAGAGAAGCAGGGAAACATCCCTTTCTTCACCAACTCTGTGAAGAGCCCGCTACCTGGCAGGCAGTGTAGGGGGGTACTAGGGGAGGTGACCTGGGCTGGCAGGGCCCCTGCTGTCACTGGCTAGCATGGGGAGACACGCAGGGGTGAGGGCAGAGAGCAGACAGGCTGGTATGTAGCAGGAGAGGGCTGTTCTAGGGTGTCACACCGAGAGGCATTGAACCACAAGTGGATGCTGAGAGAGAGAAAGAGGCAGCAGTTCTGAGACACAGAGGCTAGCGATGGAGGCCAGAAAGGCTGGGCTCCTTCCCTTCCAGGCAGGCATGGGAGGCCAGGCACTTCCTGAGAAGGGGGGGGTGGTTTGCAGGTGGGGACGACCACGGCTTCCTCACCCCTTCCTTCCCCAGCCACCTCAGGTGGGGTCAGGCAAGACAGAGCCCAGCCCGCAGCTCATTTCCACCTTCCAAAGCAAAAGAAACACGTCAGGGGGATGATCAAGGCTCAGCGAACAGAGGGAGCTGCCTCAAACTGGACCGCAGCAGCGCTGAGCCCGGGGCCTGCTGCATGGAGGATGCCGAAGGCTTCTTCGGGGTTTTCCACAGCTCGGCAGAAACATGAAATTGGCCGCAGGCCCCGGAGCAGGATTTTAAGTGCCTGAGATGAGGTTAGAGGTAATGGCTAAACGTCTTGGGGGACCCAGGGATTTAGTGACGCTCCAGGCTCTAGGCGAGAGCTGCCATAGAAATGAAGTCTGAGTCTAGTCTCCATCAATACAGTCCCTCTATACAGCCCGCAGCCTGTCCATGTGGCCCCAGTGCTGAGGTGACACCCAAGGGAGAGACCCCGTCTTCATGACAGTGACACGAGGTTCACAAGGGACCTGTGTTCTCGCACACCTGGGGTCTGCCAGGGATGGGGCACGAGGCAGGTGTGGGGCAGTGACCTCCAGCGCGGGCCAAATGAAATGGGGAGCCACAGCCCGACTTAGGGGCTCGGAGGAGGGCTGTCGGGCCGGCAGAAGGACAGACCGACTCTGTGGCTCCCATAGCAGAACCGGGCCTTACAGGGATAAGTTATGGGTAAACTGACAACGTGAGGAGTCCAACCATGACCCAGATTGTTTCCTGAAGAAGGGTGACTAAGCTCTCGGGTAGAGCTGTTTACAACTCGTTATGCATAGTTAAGTAATTATAACTAGTTATATATGTGTGGATAACTGTGGTTTACATGCATGTACTAACTATAAACTATACAATTATTTATAGCAAAGCTCATTTCATAGTTTACAAAGAGCTGTTAGAGACGCGACTTTCCTAACAACCCTACAGCGGGTGGGGGGAGGCTCGTTGCTATGCCAGTGGTCAGATGAGGAAACTGAGGAAGCTCGTGGTTGCCTAAGGTCTTAGCGGAGTAGGAAGAGCAGGGCCGGAAGCGAAGGTCTGTCTGACTCCAGAGCCTGTGCAGAGGAGATCCCCAGCGGGTGGGAAGGCCACCACGGAGAGGACTCCTGTGCCACCCTGAGACCCAGAGACCCTGGGGATAGATTACAGTTCTGATAAGGCCTACTGGAAGTGGGATCCACCTCCTGGTCCTTAGAGGGTGGGGTGGGTGAGGAGGGGACCGAAAACCCCCAAGATGAGGGAGGGCAGCTCTGGATAGTACAGGCTGGAGGGGAGGGGCCGCTGGAGCAGACTTACTTTACCCTCTGGCCAGTGCAGCTGTGCTGGGGCAAGTGGGGACACCCGGTGGCCATATACAGGGTCCAGGGGCCTCATCGCTTAGCCCCTCCACCTGTTGGGGCCTGGGGCCAAGACTCCCGTCAGCCCTGCAGTGCTTGTCTCCTGCCCGATCCCCTCTGGCCTGTCCCTGCCTCTACCACCGTTCCGGCTGCAGCTATAGGAGAATAGCTAAGCTAGCGGAAGCAAGCGTGACCTCCAGAGAGGGTCCCCACCAGCAATAAATACTCGCTCCCCAAGACTTCGTCCCCCTTACCACCTCCCCACCCCAGCTTCTGCCCCGCCTCCCTGGTCCCTGTGTGGACTTTGACCTCATTGCTCCAGCCCCTTCCGTGGCGCCATCTGGTGTCTGCCCCAGGCCACACTACCACCTTGGCTGTACAGACCTTCTGGGCCCTTCCCTCTCTCTCCCAGGGTCCCCGCCCACGCCTTCCGCAGTCTGTGCCCGTGCTGGCGCTCACCAGAGGCTTGTCCTGGCCTGTCATGCTCCACTTTGTAGTTGAGGCAGCTCCTTCCTGCCCAGGGCGGCAGAAGGCCGACAAGCTGCCCCGGGGAGAAGGACTGCTGTAAGGAACATATGGAGAAAGAGAAGCAGATGGCGCGGGCCTGCGGGACGAGGTCTCTGAGGGAGCACCGGGGCTGGACCAGACATGTGTGCTGTTCCTCATGACCCCTTCACGTCAACTCTCCTCCTGAGAGTGCAGAGGGGGTAAATGGGGACAGGTGTCCTGGGGGCTAAGGCTGGGGAGAATGGCTGAGCGAGGTCCACTTTCCAGAATAGCATGCCAGTTGAGATTGGGGCTGGGACTTTGGACATGCCAGTGTGACTCGTGGCCCCGGGTGCCCCAGACCAAGGCCTCTGTGCCCTCTCCAGACCCCAGGCCAGGTCCAGTCAAGGACGGATGGCTTCACGGTCCCCAGGGCCCCAGCCCTTCCACTTCTTCCCTCCAAAGGACACGTGACCTTGCAGACCATGCTGGGAGCGAGCCTATTCAGAGAACAGGGAACAGCTGAGGGGCGGTATATAGGAAATATCCCCAGAAATAACCAAATCCTAGTTTTCATTTGCGTATTTTCCCATTGACAGGAGACCAGCAGTGAATGAGATTACATCTCCCTTCCTGGTTTTTACACGAAGGTGGCTGGCTGGCTGGTTGGCACTGTTCCTGTCTAGTTAGAACATTGGGTTCTTGTCTTTATTTTGTCGTCTGTTTATCCTCGATGTACTCGCCCGTGCCACTGTGCCTTTCCTGGGAGCCGTGAGAGCAAAAGGGTTTGTGTCTGTACCAGAAGCAAGCTCCATTCAGCACTGGGACATGACTTCAGTGGTGGCCTCTCTTTTTTTTTTTTTTTTTAAAGATTTTATTTATTTATTTGACAGACAGAGATCACAAGTAGGCAGAGAGAGAGGAGGAAGCAGCCTCCCTGCTGAGCAGAGAGCCCGATGCGGGGCTCGATCCTAGGACCCCGGGATCACGACCTGAGCCAAAGGCAGGAACTTTAACCCACTGAGCCACCCAGGCGCCCCGAGTGGTGGCCTCTCTTGATGACGCAGTGGCCATTGTGGGCAGCTCCGTGGTCCTCACCACCCTCTTGCCTATCGGGATAGGGACAGAGTCAGGGACTGGGTGACCACGTGAGTGACCAGTCTTCAAGGGTGAGACTGAGAAGTGGCGGTCTGTTCCAGAGGCTGAGCCCATGAGGGATAAGCTGTTGATTTCAGTCATAATTAACCTCAGCGTTTAATTTTTTCGCTTCTAGAAACTCCACGTGGTTCTTTTCCACAGGCACCTGATGATTTCCGATAGTGTCCTGTTGCCAGCTCGTCTTTGTGACGCCTTTATTTCCACCCTTTACTTCGTAAAACCATTTCGTACATAACTCTCTGTGCCCATCAGTTTCAGTATCTGAAGTTCTTGCGGGGGGGGTGGGCAGGGAGGAGCACCTCAATCTATTATTGATTTCTTTCTGTTGATTCTCATTCACAGTTGCTTGCTTCTTTAGGATTCTTTTTTTTTTTTTTTAAGCAAACTTATATTTATATGATCTTAATCTCTAGGAATCCTGAAGGTCAGGGTTAAGGGTGTTTTCCTCTGGACTGGGCTTAAATCGGGTTTTTCCAGAAGCCAGGTAGCTCGACCTTCTTCGGAGCACTTTAGCCCACATGCGGAGATTGACCTCACTTGAAGACTCTGAGAGTTCTTTTTCTGTTGTTGACCCAAGGTTCAGGGTTAGGTGACAGGTCACAGCTCTGCCAGCTGCTATCAGCACGTGCGCTCAGAGCAACCGTGTTCTGCCCTCTGCTTCCTGCTCTCTCTTCCCAGTGGTGAATTCCCCCTAGGGTTTGTCCCTTTTTATTGGGGGTAACATGGATTTCCCCTGCCAGCACATGAATCCAGCAATGTACCAGAAAGTATATTTTATTCCGGATTTAGATGTTTTGCTGCAGAAGGGTTCCCTGATGATGTTGTCTGCTAGAGTCAGCAGTTCCATTGCTAAATCTGTTTATAGTTCACTCGCTCGTTCAACAAACATCCCAAGTGTACGTCATGTGCCAGGGATGATTCTAGGTACCGAGAATGCAGCCTCTCCCTTCCTGGAGCTTGTGGTCTGATTCCAGAAGGACCCAGTCCCAGGGGTCCAGTCCAGTCCGTGTAGCATACACCAGAGTGGCTCCTTCTGCTCTTACTCCCTCTGAACTACTGTGTCCCTACTATGCATCACGCCGCGTGCCAGGCACCAGGGACGCAGACACAGAGAGCCCTGTGCTCAGAGTGCACTCATGGAAATGGGGAAAACAGCTGTTTCTGGGGGTGTGTTTCTGCAGGGAGGAGTAAATGTTCTGATGGAAATGGACACAGAGCAGGACAAGTGATACTCCATTTGGGGGGTGAGGGAGGGCTGCTAAGAGAGGTGACATCTGAACATCTGGAAAGATGAGTAGCTATTGCCTGGGAAAGAGAAAGAGAACCCTTTCCAGCAGAGGGAAGGGCCGGGCAAAAGGCTTGCGGCCATGGAGGAGCCCACGGCCTGTGGGAGCACGGGCAAGTTCAGGGAGCAAGAGTGTAGACGGTGGGAAGAAGGGCCCAGTGGGAGCTTGGCTGCAGACGCACACACAGCTTGCCCGAGCGCCTCCCTAGGTTCCTCCCTTCTGTGCACTCTCACAGGGCGCCAGGGACCAGCCAAGTCCAGCAGACTCTACTTCCTCCATCCTGCCTCCCGGACCCTCTTTCCAGATCTCCTGCCCCTGCTCTGGTTCAGGCCTCGCCATTCCCTGCCTGGACTGGGTCAGTAGCCTCTTCATTTGTTTCCCTTACCTCTGCCCCCATCTCCATCCAGCCCATCCTCCCCTCTGTGCTCAGGGTGATCTTTCAAAGATGAGCATTTGATTCTTCCCTCCCACACTTAGAATCCTTCACCTGGTTCCGTGGCTTTCAGGAGAAAGGTCAAAGTCCTCGCAAGGACCTTTCGGGGGACCACTTCTCCAGCCTCATCTCCCTCCGATCGGCCCCTCCCTGCCGCCAGTACTCTCTTCTATTCCTTCGGCAAGACTTACTGACCCACAGCTCCAACAGGCAGCCTGGGCCACCACCTCAGGGAGGTGCTCTGGCCACCCCCGCCCCTCCCCCCAGCCTCATGTAGAGCCCCCTCCTTCTTGCTCACACAGGAGCCTGTGGGCATTCCCCGTGTACCAGTATGACATTGAACCACCATAGAAATTTACTTGTCTGTCCCCCCCTGAGACCGTGAGCTCAGGGCACATGCCTGTCTATTTAGCTTTGAATCTCCAGCACTAGCAAAGGGAGGGACACAGGGTAAACACCCAGCAGGTGTTTGATGAATCGATCAGTCCAGAGGGATGGGTGGAAACGCGTGTGTCCGTGCGGGTTTGGGTGTGTGTGGAGCAAACACAATGCGCAGGGCATTCTGAAGTCTCACAAGGCTGACACACTGGCCTGGCCAAGCAGATGACCCTGTACATGGTGCTCAGCCCCTCCCAGCAGCAGTTTCCTCAAAAATGGGGCTAATGATACCGTGTAAGGTTGTTAGGAAGCTCGAATGGTGCGTATTGATGTTAATGAAAATAGACTATTAGTGGATTGTTACTGCGATTGTTATTAGTGAGGTCCTCCCGCTCTGGGTCTCAGTTCCCTCCTCTGGATCCACCCCCAGATGGGATCTTCAGAGGAAACTCAAGGCTCCAAATGCCAACCCATCCTTCTGGCTCCTGCTCACCACTGGTTGAAGCCAGGAGAGTGCCTGGCTGCAGGAATACGACCAGGGATGGGGGTTGATTTTTTAGGGGGATAGAGACATGTGGTAGAAAGGAAAAGCGACGTGAGGCTTTCATTTGGTTTTCCAAGTCCCCCCTCCTTGAATACCAGGAGCACAGGGCTAACGTCCCTTGAAGGGGTATGGCTAGGCTCCTGGTGTAGATGTAGTCAGCTCTGAAGGGCCCTCCCCCACCCTCGCTCTCGAACCAGACTTCCGCCCACCATGTTGGCTCCTCCAGGACCATGGCTTTGGGCTATAGGAACTAGTAGTTATGTGTAGGGACTTTGGAATTTAAGAGATCTGGTTTTGCCACTGGCTACTCAAGTGACCTTGGGCATATTACTTAACCACTCTGTGCCTCAGTTTCCTCATCAGGAAAATGGGCATAATAATTGTATCGATTTCGTAGGATTGCTGGAAGAAGCAAATGAGATCATGTATTATAGTACCCAACATGACATAAGAGCTAAAAAAAAAAAAAAAAAAAAAAAAAAAGTTACAGCAATTCTACTCCATGGGAGGGGATCTGGACATGAAAAGAGGCTGACCAGAGGTTTGTCGATAGATGAACTCTTCAGCCAGGCTGGTGTTTTAGTGTCCTCCAGGGTCGTCAGTCATTGTCCTTTGCCCTGGACAAGGAGGTAACCCCAGGGGTCTGAGTCCTTGGAAATTGCCATGGTGCCCAGCCTGCTCTGAGAAGGCATATCCCCACCCTGACCCCACCATCACACAGCAGCTTCCATCCCCCACCTGTACCCCCAATCCCAAGGGTCTGGAAGCAGAGGAGGGAGCCAAGTTCAGGTGCAAGAGTGGGTGTGGTGCAGAGGTGGAGATGTCCCCCTCGAGGGAACTCATCAAGGACGCATCTTGACCGAGCTCTCAGCAGCTGGGTCCTGAATGGGCAGTGTGTGGCCTCCAGTAAAGAAGGGACTCCCCGCCCCCCCCATGCTTAGCCTCACCCCGGCCTGAGAGGCAGAAGGCAGAATCAGACCAGGAAGCTTGGCTTGCACTTATCTCTCAGCACCTGGAGGAGGAAGGGAAGGCAGCAATTAATTGTACAAGGCGGGTGGTTTGTGCAGCTTAAGTTCAGATAAAAAGTTTAATTATCCCTAAACCCTAATACAAATTAATTAGCCTTCCATATTAGGAGGGTAAGCGTTCCTGCTCTTGCCACAGCCCAGACATCACTGTGGATTACCGAGAATGTGCTGGGAGAGAGGGGTGGACAGAGGGACACTGAGTGCCTGCCCCGCCCCCCGCCCCCGGGTCAGGGGCAGACAGCTCCCCCACGGTGGCCCCAGGAGAGGTCTGGGTGTGAGTCCTAAGTCTGGTGTGAGCACCCTGGCTCCTCCGTCCCTGGGAGTCCCCCTCCAGGAGGGGCTGCTGTCCTCCCTTCCTCTCCTCCACTGGCAGAGCCAGGATGAAGGGTGGGGGGAAGGGAGGCCTTATTTGCATGAGAAAAGGAAGACAAAAAGGAAATAAGGCTAAGGCTTGAATTTTTTTTTCTAGGCCATGACATTTTCTTTTTTCTTTTCTCACCCCTTTCTTTCCTCAAAATTCCACATAGAAAATAGGCCATAGTTGCCATTAGGACTTGGAGCACCATTGTCCGCTCCCGCACCTCAATCCTCCTGCCCCTGGGGGTGGGGAGGTGACCCGGGAGGCCCCAGGGGCAAGACGGCTGCCCAGCACGGGCACTACAGTCATAATGAGCTGCTATATAATGAGTGTTCACTGCATAACAAGCATGTAGGCTTTACAACCCCATGGCAAGGTGTGCTCTATTCATTAACTCACACGTTCCAGCAACATTAATGAAAGTTTGAGCAGGGGAAGGACACGCATGGATTTGCATTTTAAGAATGTGGTTCTTTGGGAATTAAAAGGGAACAAGAGTAGAAGGGAGAAGTCTGGGGAGGAGGCTTTTGCTGACCCCCAGTCTAGAAGGCCCACTCATCCGGGCCCTGGATTTGTTTAATAAGCTTCAATAAGGTTCTTCATCTGTGCCCAAATCAAGCATGTTCCAAGTCGGACCTCACTAACTCCTCACAGCAGCCCTGTGAAGTGTATTTTATCAGTCCCAGGAAACGTAGTGGAAGAAGTTAAGTGACAGGCTCCAAGTCACCCGCCTAACAAGTGGCAGAACCAGGATTTGCCTCGGAGTCCACACTCTTAACCGCTGCACGGGACCTCTGCCACCGAGGTAGCCAGAGGCAGAGAAGTGGGTGAGCTCCAGCTGCCTCCCCAGAGCCCTTCCCCACGACCATCCTTGCCCCATCCCCCCACCGGCCCTCAAGGAGCTGGATGTGAAGGACGGAGCGGGGCAGTGGGAACAGACCCACCGGGCTTTAACCAGCCAGTTCTGCCCCTCACTACTTGAGGACCTTAAACACTTGGCTGTCCTCTCTGGACATGGGCTCCACGTCCCTAAGGATAAGGTTACTGTGAGACACACAGATGCGGATAAAGTTCCCCACACAGGCTCCCGTACATTATTCCCATCCACCCTTCCATTCCCCACCCCTTCTTCTTCAGGCCCAATGTTCCTGGTCCTTTTTTTTTTTTTCCCTTAATTTTTTTTTAAGATTTTGTTTATTCATTTGACAGACAGACATCACAAGCAGGCAGAGAGAGAGGAAGGGAAGCAGGCTCCCCAGACGTGGGGCTCAATCCCAGGACCCTGAGATCATGACCTGAGTCGAAGGCAGAGGCTTTAACCCACTGAGCCACCCAGGTGCCCCTGTTCCTGGTCCTTTGATTGTTTCCCCTATGAGAGGGGTTCCAGGCAAGTCACCAGCTCAACCTCCCTTCTCTGGACACGACCCAGTTAATTAATGTCCTGAAGAATATATAGTGCCTCGAACTCCACACAGCAGCCTGGAAGTGGTTTTCCCAAGGGGCAAGTATAAACACCGACTCCTTCTTTCTGGGCTCTGTACTCTCATCTGTCCAGTCTACGGTGGTCTTCGCTTTTTAGCAGCTGCCTTCCGCTGGTGGCTGTGTTGAAGTTAAATTTCCCTGGTGATTTTTAACACGGATGGCTTTTAAGCTGGCTTTTCCCATCAGCTATACAAGTCATTGATTACTTGAATGAAAATGCTGGTGTTGTCATTCATCTTTGTTAAAATTAATCTGGCTGGTTTCACCCGTGATTACAACCTGTTAAAATCCTTTTGACTCCAAAAGACCTCAATTCATAGTAGCGCTGTCATTTAGAAATTTGAAGAGCTCGCTTAAAAATAATCAGCAGCAAACAGAGAAAGGCAAACAGCGTGTGATTTCGCTTAAATGTGGAATCTAAAAAAAACAAACAAAACAAACGAACAAACAAAACACCACAGGAACAGACTCATAGTTAAGGGAAAAACTGTTGATTACCAAAGTATCCTAACGGATGAAATACGTGGGATAGATGAAGGGGAGGAAGAGGTACAAACCTCTGGTTTTGGAATAAAGAAGTCACAGGGATGTAATATCCAGCGTAGAGAATAGCCAATATCATCACATCCGTGTAGTGTCAGGCGGCAACCACACTTACGGGATCAATGTGTCATGTATAAAAATATCGAATCTCTATGACGTGTGCCTGAAACTGAAAATAGGATAATATATAGCAGCTAGACTCTAAGGGAGGAAATTAACCTTAAAGATAATAATGATCAGCAGTAGCCCAATCAACACCATCACCATCATCTTATTATCATGGGATCCAAGCGGAAGGAGGTTAAAACCGAAAACAATAATTTGTTGGTGTGCAGAATCAGGAGAGAGACTGAACAGCTAAGCCACAGGGAAGGCGAGGGTAAAGCTGGCCCTCACAGTCAGGGCGGGAACTCAGGCTCCATCAGACTTTCTTTTTCCACGTCTCACCTCTTGCTCCGCGTCCACCTGTCCTAGGCCCACCCCCACCCACAGCCCATGCCCTTCTGTTACGGCGCGGCAGCCCTCCGTGAAGAGGAAGAGATCGGTCTCATCTCAAAGGTAGCACTCCAGGGGAGGGAGGACGTTGCTTGCGATGAGTAGCCTGCAGGAGAAATGCAAATCCAAACCCACAGTGAGATACCACTTCCCACCCACTAGGATGGCTAGAATCAAAAGACAAATAGTAACAAGTGTCGGTGAACATATGGAGGGAGCGGAGCCCTGATTTAGCGCTGGTGGAAACGCGAGGTGCGGCAGCCGCTTTCCCGAAAACAGTTCCACAGTCCCCTACGCTGTGAAGTACGCGGCTACCTTGGGACTCCGAGAGCAAGGAAAACCTCTCCGCGCAAAAACGCACACGCGGATCTTCAGAGCAGAATGGATTCGTCAGAGCCCCAGAGCAGGAACGACTCAAGTGGCCCTAAACGGATTCGGGGGGAAAGAAAGAACGGGACATCCGTACGATGGGACATTATTCAGCAATAAGAAGGCTTGAAATAGTGTCCCCTGCTACCACAGGGACGAACCTGAAGCCCTAGCACGTTCTGTTACGTGAAGAAGGCAGACACAGAAGGCCACAACTGTGGGATCCATTGACATGAAATGTCCAGAAAAAGGAAGTCCGTAGAGACGGACAGTAGTCTAGTGGTGGTCTGGTGCTGAGGGGTGAGGGGATGGGCTGATCCCCCCACTGCTGATGGGTGTGGGTTTTTTGGGGGGGGGGGAGTGGAGGTGATGAAAATGTTCTAAAATCAGACTGTCGTGATGGTAGCACAACTGAGGAAATACACTGAAAAACACTGAACTGTGGGCGCCTGGGTGGCTCAGTCGGTTGAACGCCTGCCTTTGGCTGAGGTTATAATCCTGGGGTCCTGGGATCCAGCATCGGGCTCCCTGCTCAGCAGGGAGTCTGCTTCTCCCTCTCCCTCTGCCCCTCCCCACCCCCCTGCTCATATGTTCTCTCTCTTTAATAAATTAATAAAATCTTTTTTTATAATAAAATCTTTTTAAATAAAATCTTTTTTAAAACATTGAATTGTAGGATTTAAATGGATGAATTATATGGTATATAAGTTATAGGTCAGTAAAGTTGTTCACAAATGAATCCAGGACAGACGGTCCCTGACCCAGCGTGAGTCAGGTGCCTCCTTCTGAACCTGTTAACCGTGCCTGGTGGGAGCAGGGGAGAGGGCAAGGTTTGTAAGAATACGGCATCCCCTCTGAGAACCAGCTCCTCTGGGCAGAGTTTCCCTCGTGATGGCGGGGAGGCACAGTTGCTAGATGGCTAAGCCATTAGCAGAAAAAATAATAGGTGCCCACCACACTGGCTATTTGTAGAGAATTTACATGTATCCAGAGATAGCATTAAGTGCCTCTTCTGAATCATCTCATTAATTATTACAACAACCCTGTAAGTTAGGTATATAAAACCTATTTTATATTGGTAGAGACTCTGCTTAAATAACTTTCCCAAGGTCACTTAACCAGTAAGTAATGTGGGGCCAGGGATCAACCTGGGACCTATCTCCAGTCTCCTCTCTCAATCATTAGGCCATGCTGCCTCCCTCTGGCTTTATGTAAGTTGTTGAGAAATTCTGGAACACACCACTGGAGACTGAGCTCTCAATCCGTTCTTTATTCCGTTTACTTATTTACCCTTTCGCTAAAGGAGACCCTTCTGGCACGAAAACCACGAACTTCCTTCGCTGGCCTCGGACCGCTGCTGGTCATCTTTGGAAAGCGCCAGAAGGCTGGAGGTGCCTGTTTAGCCCCTCCTGACAGCGCTGCCATCCACGCCCATTCCTCCAGCTTGTCAAGGGTATGAAAAACTGGGACAAGAACACACCTTGCGAAGATCACGATACAGCCGTCCCCTGATCCACCAGCCAGCAAACCCTCCCGAAATGAGAAATAAGGTTAATTTGGCCAGATGCGTGCCTAGTGAGCAATCCGGCTCATTCTCCAAGCGTTTGCAAGCTGTCCGCTTAATAATCTGCTCTCGAATTTCTGCCAGCAGTTGGATGGCAGAATTGAGGGTGCCAAGCCTGTTGGTCTGTGGCTTCTCAGACTTCCTTTCCCCGTCTTCAAAAATATCAACACAGCGGTTTGGGACCTCCAGTCTCTGGGTATTTCTGCGCTGCGCCATGATTTCTCAGTTGTCATGGGCAAGGCTCTACAACTCCATCTGTGCCTCCCTCCTGTCTCCTGGGGTGGGCTCCAGGTGGGCTGTGAGGAGCCTCCAGTGAAGACAGCTGGCCACTCGCCCGCTCTCCCCTCCTCTCCCTCGAGCTCCGCATCCTTTCGCCCCACATTTGCCTCAGCCTTTCCCAGATAAAGCCTGTTCTTCTGTGGAGGGAAGGCAGAGAGCGCACGGGATTTGGGCTGTCCTGCTTTGGCTCTGTCATCTGTCACCAGCAAACCATCTGTGCAGACCGTCTACTCCTCACTCTTTCTTCCAGGGGATAAAACCACCTTTCTGTGTGCCCTTAGCATTTTTCACCAGCCTCCATCACCCCCAAAATGTAGCCTTTCTGACACGGTGCTGACACACGTCTGCCGTGCTTCGTTTCCACCCACGGCCATGAGCTCGATGTCCACCTTTCAGTCGCATCCCCGAAAATCCCAGCTAGCATCATTTGCCTCTAGGGGCAACCCCCTTTCCTTCCTCATCGGGATTAGTTGAACGTGGGACAAGCAGCTGTGTTTTTAGAGTTTCCCGGCCCCAGAGACCATGGTTTCTGGGATGCCTGGGCCTGAGTAACGGCTGTGGATGGCTTACGGAGCTGCACGTGTCACCAAAGGATCATGGTCCGGGTTACTCGTCCTCTCTCCCCTTGACAGACAAAGAGGCTGAGGCCCAAAGTCACATTCCCCTGAGGTTGTGCGGTGGTGTGATGATGAGCTGGGTGGGGCTGGAACCCATGTCACCTGAGTCCAGAAGCCAGGGTCTCGACCACACTCTCCGAGGCCCCTCCTGAGCGGCATGGCAGAGAGGCCAGTCTAATGTTGGGGTTCCCACAAAGAGTGGCCTCAGGCCTTAGCGTCAGTGGCCTGACAGAGAGAGCTTGAAGCCAGGACAAGGGGCCAAGACACCGAAGGAGAGGGCAGAGCGTTCGCAAAAGAGGAGCCTAATTCACGGGGTGTCAAGAGGCTTAAATGAGGTCACTCATTCACTCACCAAATATGTGTCATTGGCTGGCAGGTTGTCCACAGAGCCCTTAGGTGCGTAGGAGGGGAGGATGTCACACTCCTGAGGAGATCCGCCCTATCCCCTCCCCTTCTCCTCTGAGTCCTCAGGACCCCTAGGTCCCCTCAGGACAAGGGACTCTGAGCCTCGCTATTTCCAGCAATTCCTGGTCCTTCTCCACCTGGCAGAGGGTGGGGTGGGGGGAGGGGAGATGGAATTTCTGGCTTTGGCCAAAAGAGTCATCACAGCTCTTTGCCTAATAAAGCCTTTAATTTATCTCAATAAAGAAGAGGCTAAAGGCTTCACCACTGTGGAGAGTCCCTTATTGATTGGAGGAGGGAGGCCCTGGCCTGCCTTCCCGGGGCTGAGCAGTAGCCAGGCCCAGCTGGTCCCCGGGGGCAGCCACCAGGCTGTGAAGCACTTAGGAGAGCTTCTTGGAGCTCTGAGAGGAACCGGCACTGTCCCCCAGTGGCTTCGCAGCTTGTGGGGGTGCTGAGTTCAGGAGCGCACGGCTGCCCTCTGAGACAGTGTGCTTGGTAGAAAACAGACAAAAGCAAGAGGAACAGGTTTTAATCCCAGCCTCTGCCCCAACGTGGGCAGCCCCCTGCCTGTGAGCCTCACTTCCCTCGTCTGCACAGTTAGGCTGAGGACAGAAAGTCCACAGCGTCCGTGGAGCTGGTGGGAGGTAAGCGTGCAGAAGGGCTTTGTGCATGAGAAGTCTCCGCGTGAGTAGAGGGTGGGTTTATTATTTGTTATTTGTATGAACATAAACGAGATTGTGCTGCTTTTCTTCCTACTACTCATCCTTGGTGACTTGTAGCGCTTGGCACAAAATCCACACTCTGTGGGGTGGCCACGACCTCCTTTTGTAGCGACCCTCCACCCCCGCACCCCCACCAGCGGGCCTGCAGTCATTCCCAGAGCCGCCCATGCTCCCCCCTCCCTCAAGGCCTCTGCGTTTCTGTTCCCTCTGCCGGGCACACTCTTCCCCAAGTGAGGTGTGTGGCCTGATCCTTTACTTTTACATCTCGGCTGAAGTGTCAGTTCCTCAGAGAGGCTGTTCCTGGCCGTGTTGCCCCTGCTTGGCACATCACCTATCTCTCTCCTCTTCACAGAAGTAACGACAAGTCAGTGTTTTTATGTGTTCCCTTATTTTCTCATGGTCTTCTCCTTGTGGGTGGTTGCCCCTGGGAACGAAGGGATCTTATCTGTTTTGTTCCCTCCCAGGTCACAGTAGGCACACGACAGGCACTTCAAACTATGGTTGAATGAAGGGATTAATGGATGGATGGATAGATGGGTGGGTGGGTGATGGGCAGGGAAGCCAGGCTTGTCTCCCAAGGGACCCCTCTTCCTCACACTTGTTTCTCTCTCTCTCTCTCTCAGATATGGAGATATGGTGCCCAAAACAATTGCAGGGAAAATTTTTGGCTCCATCTGTTCCCTGAGTGGCGTCCTGGTCATTGCCCTGCCGGTCCCTGTGATTGTTTCCAACTTCAGCCGGATTTACCACCAGAATCAGAGAGCCGATAAACGCAGGGCACAAAAGGTAAGCCTCAGCCTGGGCGGCTCAGACAGGGGCCTGGCCCTCTGCTTTGGGCTTTATACCACGGTCACGGTCAGGTCACCAGGCCTGGACCTCCAGGGCAGATCTCTACCCAGACACCCTCTGGCTTTGGAAGGTAAGGCAGCTTCATGTCCCTTCCTACCCACCAGTGTCCCACATTCCAGCTCCAAGCCCCGTTCAGCTGCCAAGTGCGGTGAGCCATCCATCACCCGTAAGCTGACTCTCTCCCTCCTGGATGTTCTGTGCAATTTCCTTGCCCCCTGGCTTTCCCCTTCAAGACCTCAGCCACCAACACTCAGTGCCCCGGACCCCTTCCTGTGCCTGCCAGGAGCTTACTGGGGCACGTAAGTGCTCTCCAAAACCCTCTGCTAGCCCATACAGAACATACAGAGAAAACAGAAGTGTGCTGAGACAGAAAGCAAATACTCTGAAAGGAGAGCATTCTGGAGCTGCTGAGCTCCAGGACAAATGGCAAAATGGGCTTTGGTCACTTCGGGGTGTTTGGGGTTCAGGCCCAGATGAGCAGGAGAAGAGCCGTTGGTCCTGAGAGAAGTCTGTGGTGATGTCCAGTGTATGCTGCTTCTGAAGGCAGGCACCCCCACTGGCCGGCGGTACGAGGAAGAACGCCTGAAGGCTTTGGTGCATTCTTAGGGCATCTGCCGGTGAAGGTTCTGGGGTCGGGACTTTCACCAGCTTCCTATCAGGAAGGGGGAGGACCATGGGGGCTGTTTTCCATTTCTCTTCTGACCTGGCCTGAAACAGGTACCCCTTCAGCAGCCGCTCAACCTCCAGGGGGCGCACTCAGATCTTTTCTGGGTAGCGGGGCGTGGGGGGTGGGTGGAGGGCTTGCTGAGAGAGTCCTTACCGGGGGCGGAGATTTCATGTCCTTATTTTATTCTTTCTGCCATTCATTCACTCCACAAACTTCCCGCACCTGTGGAGTGTCAGGCCCTGGGTGCGCGGCTGGTGGTTTCCTCCCATGACGACCCCTGCTACTGTCCTCCCATTTACAGGGGGAACACCAAGTAGCTGGGCCTCCTTGACATATCAGAGGAATCCAGAATTTCAGAACACATCTGTATATGCTGTCTGAAATGATGTCACTACGTTCATGAACATTAGCTCTGAAACATCTGGCAATTTATATATAATATTTCTTCATAATATATGTTATGCAGTTACATAATGAACCCAATCAGTTCCCACCTCCAACACAGTCCCTTTTGCGTGACCTTGTGATCACCTCTTCAGCCCATGCTGAGCTATCTTTTGACTTATCTTGACCTGGCTCTATAATGTTGCCAGCCTGCCTTAGACCGATCTTCTGGCTCTGAAATAGAAGTCTTTATCTCGTTTCCTGTTCGAGTCAGCTGGTCAGTGTTGGACAATATCAGACAATGTCTTAATTCATTATTCTGTCCTCGAGAAAGGACCAAGGGTCCTACAGCCACACTCCCCAGGGGCTAGGCTGACAGGGGGGTTTGGTCCAGTGGGGGAGGGTCAAAGGAATCCCCAGGGAGGCTGGGCTTTCAGCTGCTCCCACAGCTACCTTTCCCTCTGTGCCCATACCCTCACCTACCTCTCAAGAGCATCGCATCCCCTGCTGGTTCGCCCTGCAAGGAACAGAACAGTGGTCATTTCCGGCTGGGACTTTAAAAGGCTCATCCATCTTGTATGATTGTAGAGCAGGAGGGATCAGCCTTGGTGTATCCTTCCTTCCAGCTACTAAGACTGACTCTCCCTCCCTCTGCCTCCCTCCCACCCTCGTCCCTCTCCCTTTGAAATCAGAGTAAATATTTACAGTGTTTTCACCTCGACTGGATACTGTCTCTCCTCAAGGTTGCTGGCTTGGTCTCTTTCACCTTGGACTTCTTCTGAGAGGCAAGAAAAAAAAAAAAAAAGAATGCAAGAATACCACCATTTCCAGTGCTGAGTGCTGAGTGTGTGAAGCGAGGAAGGCAGGTACAGGAGGGTTAGTGACAGTGGAGAGCTGGGACAGGAAGGAGGTCTGGGAAGCTGCTAGTTCTCAGCCCAGACCACATACTCAGGAGCTAGTCAGCCCAGCTGTGAAGGTAAACTCCACTCCCCGGCCTCCACTGTAAAGGAAAGGCTTAAAAAGTTGTCATCCTTTCCCTTCATGACTGGTTTGCTTGGGGTTGTTACCAAAACGAACTCCACGATTATTTACTTCAGAGGCTGGGTTCTCGAAGCCAAGTGAATTGAAGATTAACTGAGGAGGTCTAGCTGTGGACAGAGAGAAGGGAACATCTGGATTTTTATTGAGCTAAGCACAGATTCACATGTAAGTTATAAAATTATCACCACCAGGGTATGGATGTTGATACAATCCACGAATCTTATTCAGACTTCCCCAGTATTCCGTGTGTGTGTGTGTGTGTGTGTGTGTGTGTGTGTGAGAGAGAGAGAGAGAGAGAGAGAGAGAGAGAAGTTTGATACCAGGCAGCTTCATGCCTCCATCACCTCCGTCAAGGTGCTGAACCTTTCCAACACCCTAAGGATTTCTCCCACCCTACCTCTGTCCCATCCCTAAGCCCTGGCAACCGTTCACCTGTCCTCCATTTACTCAATGTTTCCATTTCAAAAAATGCTACGTAAATGGATTTGTGTAGTACATAACCTTTGGAGGGTTTCGTTCTTTGTTTTTGTTTTTTTTCCATTTCTCATAATTCCTGGAGATGTGTCCAGGTTGTCTGTATCAATAGTGCGTTCCATTTTCTTGCTGGGCAGCAACCCGTGGCTTGGATGTATCACATGCCATGGGGCTACACGACCACATTTTTGGCTATTATGAGTAAAGCTGCTGTGGACATTCGTGAACAGGTTTTTGTGTGAACGTGACTTTCCATTTCTCAGGGAATGAACACCCAAGAGTGCAATTGGCTGTGTTCTTGTGTGGCTTTTTCCACGTCTCCCTCTTTGTCCTTCTTCTGCCTCTGCTGGGGCAAGAGATGTCAGTTCTCGTGGCCCAGACCCCACCTGGAACCGTAGCCAGAGTGGGAGCATCCTCCTTCCAGACCTCTTATCCAACCATGGACTCTCCATCCTTGCTGAAACTGAACCTTCCCAGACCTAGTTCATCCGGTTTAGAAACTTACCCAGCAGGCATTGAAATTCAGGGAGAGGCCCCTTATGGAGAAAACATTTGGCCTAAAGGTAGGGAGACCTGTGCAGAAGTCCCCCCAGCATGCTGCCTTGCCCTGGAGACGTTACTTCTCCTCATAGCCTCCATTTTCTTGTCTTCAAAATAGCCTAGATGATGGCCACATTCTCTTTTAACCTCTCACATTGTGCTCCTGGCCTGTGGAAGAGGGAGAGGCTGACACAGTCTACACAGGGATGAGCCCATGACCAGGGCCTTATTAATGGATTTGTGTCCAACTGGGAAGGTCCGTCCCCCTTCCTGGGTCCTCACCAGCTTGGCTTGAACACCTGCTCCGCGCACAGCTCCGTGTCAGATGCCAAAGATAAAAATACGCATAAGCCAGACCACGGCTCTCAGGAGCTCCAAATCAAACGAGAAATCCTCACCGAATTTCATGTGCTGGGTTAGGGTTCTGTAAATACATTGCAAACCTCTTTATCCCGTGTGGGAAATGATTAAACAGTGTTGTGCATTCGATATGACAATCTGTTGCTTTAATAGAGCCCAGGGTAAGATAAGATTAAAAGAAGTGCCACAGAGGAGAACAGGAGAATCTTTCATCTCTAGAAAGTAATGAAGACAGACCCCAGATACGAGAAAGGTCTAGCTCTAAGTGGTGCAATCAAATTATATAAGGCTGTAATGAGCTTGACACGATTGGATTTCCATATGCAGCTCTCAACACCCAGTCCTCACCCAAGGCAAAAGCTGCCTCATCCTGAAATGAGCCACGTGCTTGAATGTGGACATGTTGCTGTGGGGAGGGCCGGCACCGAGCTGGGCCAGGGATGAAAGTTCTTGGCTCAGAGAGTAGAGGATCGACGGGGCTTCCTCACCAGACTTCCCCCGCTGGATTCCCCTCTGCGCTCTCGCCATCCAGAGAAGCCCTCTTCCTCTGATTCCCAGGCAGGTCTGCCAGGCCCAAGAGGCCAGGAAAGGGAGTCAAGCTGTCCCTGTGGGGACACGCAGGCGACAGGAAACCAGAGACCGAGGCTGTCCTTTGTGCTTCTATTGACAGCCTGAATCCTAATACCTGGCCTCTTTTTAGCACACGTAGCAGCCCAGCAGGGCCCCCCCCTCCACCGGAAGGGACACTTCCCGGTGCTGGGGAGAGGTAGACTAGAAAGGGAAGTCGTCCTGCTCAGAGTCTGTGGTGAAGTGCCAGCGGACTTTCACAGAGGCAAGGGTGTGACTGCTCTGCCCCAGGACGGACCCGTGAGTCACTGTGGGCTCTTCTGCTTCCAGCGGCCAGGACCTAGAGCTGGCTCTACACCCCAGGAGCCTGGACCGCCAGTAGAACCCTTCTGAAGACTCTTTCCTCTTGGGCCTCCCTCCCCACCCTCCCGTGGTTGGCTGCCGTCATGGTGACAGTGATCACGCCTATTAGGAAGGAGAGGAGCAGCCACGCCCCCTCTGCCTTAAGACACTGCGAGGCCATCCTTTAGGGGATCTGCTTGGGGTCTCCTAGGCTGGGGCTAGGGAGGTTTCCCATTGTTCTAGTTAAAGCCAGAGTGGTGTGTGAAAATGCGTTCCGTCCTCCCCTCTCTCCCACACATGGCAGGGCACCACATCACACGCGCATGCCCCTGCTCTCATTCCTACAGGCAGGTGTGACAAGCCCAGACGTGTATCAGCCCCTCCATGCAGGCATCCACTCCCCAAAACCGACATGCGATTTTCAAGGCATTTATTGATTTTTTTTTTTTTTAAGATTTTATGTGACAGAGATCCCAAGTAGGCAGAGAGGCAGGCAGAGAGAGAGAAGGAAGCAGGCTCCCTGCTGAGCAGAAAGCCCGATGCGGGGCTTGATCCCAGAACCCTGGGATCATGACCTGAGCTGAAGGCAGAGGCCTTAACCCACTGAGCCACCCAGGCGCCCCAAGGCATTTATTGATTTAAAAATGACTAAGCCAAGGGGATTCATCCTTGAACAAAACAAAAAACTCCTGCCCTCAAGGAATTTACATTCTGTGAGGCAATAGCGATATAAATGCTGACACCGTATACTCCCTTAGTAATAAGCACTACGGACAAAACAGAAAGAAAGAAAGAAGTGAAGATGTGTTGAAGGGCACAGATGCACACTCCTTGCTTTTCTCCTAACTAACTGATGTTAATCCAGCAGCTGCTGGATACTGGGAAGAGCTCTGGGCCCTCGGGGAGCATCAGGAGAGCTCTCACACACGCTCCTTTCTAGAGCTGACCGTCCAGTTAGAGATGAGAGATAGTCTAGTGCAATACCGAGTAGGTCAGGTTCATGAAGGTTTTGGGAGGAGGGAGGGCTCTGATGAGAGGTATTCCTGCTGCTGGAATTGTACCAAAGCCAGAGAGATGAGTGAGACCCCCAGGAACTCTGACCAGGACCAGGCTGCCCCAAGTGGGTATACAGAGCCTCAGACCCAGCGCTGGGGTCTACAAACAGAGATCCGTGTGGCTGGGAAGAAGCCGCTTCCTCCCCTTCCTCAGGCATCCCCTGGGCCTGCTGTCACTGGCTTTGCCAGGCCTGCTGTCTGGTCTTTCAGGTTCACTCACTGGTTTTTTCCTCTGCCGATCACAGAAAGCCCGCCTTGCCAGGATCCGTGTGGCCAAGACAGGCAGCTCCAACGCCTACCTGCACAGCAAGCGCAATGGGCTCCTTACGGAGGCGCTAGAGCTGATGGTAGGCGCCTGTGGGGCCTGGGCTGGGGACAGGGAAGGCGGCGAAGGGCTTCTTTTCTCTTCCCAGGGGCACCACGTTCCCCAAAGGCCCAGTGTGAACCCTAAGAAGGACATGTTTCCAGACCTTCTCCAGGGAGCACCCCTCTACAGACTTCTCCCACTGGATTATCACCACTACCCCCTCACCCAGCTGTAGACCCGGGGCCCCCAGCCCCAGAGCTAGCATGTTCTCTGTTGACCCTGAAATGTGGATCATCCTGATTTCTCTGGCGCCCTCCCACCTCCTGTGGGAAATGAAATCCACGGGGAAGGTGGGAGGAGCCACTGGCATGAGCCTCAGCCTTCTCTCCTTTTCTGATTAGGGCACCCCAGAGGAGGAACACATGGGCAAGAGCACGTCACTCATTGAGAGCCAGCACCACCACCTGCTGCACTGCCTGGAGAAAACCACTGTGAGTCCCAGCCCACTGCGCCCTCCTCGTTTCCGACCCCCGCCCTCCCTTCTGAGGGCCAGAGCTCGCGGAGCGAGAACTCTGGGCCCATATACTCACCCTGGGCCCAGGATGCAGATGTCAGAGTCTGCCTTCAGATCCAAAGAGTAGCAACGAGGTCCTTGTCAACCCCCGGGAGGAAGACCCCAAGGAGGGGGGCGCAGTCTCCAGGGTAGGGGGCCAGCTCCGTCCTGCCGCAGCATAGAAGGTCTCTGCCCCGAGCCTTTCTGCACACCCCTACATGGCCCCTACAGCCCGTTTTCGTGGTTACTGAGAGCCTCCCAGTGCTCTGCCTCTCAGTTTCTCAGTCCAGATACACATCACTCTTCAAAACTCAGCTGAATTTATCCTAGATTGCTACAGGAGAGTGGAAAAGGGCCTCGGTTTTTGTCCCGTCTCTGGGACTAGGTTGATGCAGTGTGTGGGTCCCTCCCCACATCACTCCTTAAAGAAAAGTGAACGAAGGAGGCTGTGCCCATAGTTCTGGAGCCAGGGAGTCCATCAGTACCACTCTCTCTTAGTTACCCTGTAGGGCCCGGGAGTTCGGATGCTCCAAGAATTACTGTGAAAATAAAGCCATGGTTTAGGAAGCCGTAGCTGGAATGTGGCATGTTGCCTGTGCCCCACAAACAGACTGAAAGGAAGGGCAGTGGGGCCAACCCTGGACCCTTGGCAAAAAGCACGAGGAACAGAAGGGAAGAGGATATGTCGGGTGGACAACCCAAGAGAGACAGAGTACAGTCCTCCCCTGTTCCTTTCGAGGCCCGCCCTCCCCAAAGAGCCCACAGTCAGGGCTCAGCACCCTAGGAAAGGAGCTTTCTACTTCTGAATGTCCCATATCCTGGACTCTAGATGCAGGGGAATAGACGTCAGATGACTCTTACTATGAGCCAAGTGTGGATGACACACTGTGGATGGCAGTCGAGCCCAAAGAGGGCTTCCAAAACGGGAAAGTACTCGGAGAACCCTAGTTTCCAGGATTTATCGAATGTCTTACTGTCAAGAACTGTATATGTGTATCTAGAACTTCTGTCAAAAACTCGGAGCTTGCCAATGGGATAGGCCCAGACCCAACTGCCCTTTCCAAGTTGCATGTGTTGGGTGGAATGTGTCAACTGAAAGGATATGGGTAAAAATGTTCGGGTTTGAGGGGCTGGAATGTTGGCATTGCAGAACGGAGACTTGGGAGGTGGCGGGATGGAATGCTGGCATTGAAGGCGTGGAATGCTGAATTTGTGGGACTGAATGTCGGATTGCGGGGCCGGGGAGGGGGCTGGGGTGAAAGAGATGGAATGCTGGGCTTCAGGGGAGGAATGTTGGGCTAGAAGAAGCAGAATGTTGGGATGGAAGGAATGAAGGTGGGGTTTGAACAGGGTCGTGTTGGAGCCAAGGGGTGGAATGTCGGGATGAAGGAGCGAGGATGCTGGGAGCGAGGGCGCAATGTCAGGTTCGCGGGCGGAATGCTGGGACGGAGGGACTGAATGTCAGAACTGAGCTTGGGAATGCTGGAATGTAAATCAATGGTGTTTTTATCTTCTGTCGGCATGTTGTCCTGTAGGGGTCGTCCTATCTTGTGGGTGATCCCCTGTTATCTGTACGAACCTCCACCATCAAGGTATCACTTTTTAAAAAATTCAATTGATGTTTTTCTCTCTGATTCTTCTGAGTCTGTGGATTCTCCTCTTTTCACCCCCGGTTCGGTTCTCTGCATGTGCTGTCAGTTCTTTGGGGGCTTTTTCCTACCTCTACGGCCACCCGCAATAGCAGCTCAGGCCTTCGGGTGTTGGCGCTGAACTACCCGACTGCTTTTCTGCTTCCCTCCTTTAACCTCCCCAAGGCCTTGGAGAGGGTGGAAGAATGCAGCGGCCATGCGGTCCCCTGTGAGTGCCCCCGGGCCCCTTCCCCAGCTCTGCAGGGACTTGTCCTGGCTGCCAGGGCTGGTCTCTCTCTGTACTCTCTTCTTGTGCTATTCCTCTCCAGCCTGGCGGCCTCTGCCAGACCACCGGTGCCATAGATTTTCAGTCGCCTTGAGCAAACGACTAAACGGCCATTTTTGTTATTGTTGTTTTCTGAGTTCAACACCAGGAAGCTGTTAGCATTCCTTGCCCTGCTTACATTTAACTTAGGGAATACTGTGCCTCCAGATATAGTAAGGATCTACATCCCAGAATCAGGTGGGGGGGCAGAAAACACAATAATTAAAGGAAATAAAAACCCTGACAGTTTGACCCCTTGGCCTTCAAGAGCAAATCTCCCCCAATTGCATGAATAATCCAGTGCCTTTAAAAGTTTATAGCTCACACGTACCCAGGATTCATAAGGATCTTACCCATTAAATCCAACCCAGCATTCAAGATAGCCTAGCATACCTACTCCCCAAGGTTAGCAACTCCTTACCGGCTACCCCCAGGAGATCTGTGCAAACCCCGCAGAGTAAGTCAAGTCTGCTGCTAGCTCAGAGGACGCCACTAAATCCCTCCAGGTCCTCTGTGTCCCATCAGCTCAAAGCTGCAGATGGAGTGTACATCTCATGATTTAACAGCTGCCGTCCCCACCCTTCCACCTGATGGCCACTGCTGCCCATAGCAATCTTTTTCTTTCTGCCTTTGATGCCTGTGGGACATCACCCGTCCCGAATGCTTATCCGTGCTCCAGGCAGCTGGGAGCCCTCCTCTCAAGGCCCAGACAGAGGCAGGCAGCCACACAGGGACTCGTCCCCCTCCTTCCCATCTCCTTTTCCTACTTCTTCTCTTTCTGCTTCCCACAGAACCACGAGTTCATAGATGAGCAGATGTTTGAGCAGAACTGCATGGAGAGCTCGATGCAGAACTACCCGTCCACGAGAAGCCCCTCGCTGTCCAGTCACCCGGGCCTCACGACCACCTGCTGCTCCCGTCGTAGTAAGAAGACCACGCACCTGCCCAACTGCAACCTGCCGGCCGCTCGCCTGCGCAGCATGCAAGAGCTCAGCACGATCCACATCCAGGGCAGTGAGCAGCCTTCCCTCACTACCAGGTGCGAGGCCTCCCTCACTACCAGGTGCGCGGCCTCCAGCCCCATCGCTCCCCGCCACTCAGTCCTGCCAGTCCCAGAAGGGAACAGGCTCCCTCAGTCCTCTCTCCCCTTAGGTAACGCAGGAGCCCCCTCCCCCTTCCTTATCCTCGCATGTTAACCTGAAGGCCCTTTGTTTGCTTGGGAGGGTACTCTAGCAGGTTTAGGCCCAACTTGGGCTTAGATACCAGAAACAATAACTGGGAAAACAAACAAAAACAAAGAAAGAAACTTCCCCAGTGCAAAGAATGGATCATTTTCCCGGGGAACCAGTTTTCACAGTTGTTAGACGTGGCTTATCCCAGGCTCACTTTGAACCATAGACTGACCTTGTCCCTCCGTTCTCTGCCAGAGAGAGGCAGAGAACTCTTAGGCCTCTCCCCACTACCTCCAGTGAGCTGCAAGGAACTCAGGGAAAACAAAAGTCAAATGCCACAAAGGATGGGGAACAGGTCTATGGCAGGGAGAGAAACGTGTACTCTGAATTCCAAAGCCCGGTATACGTGACTTTGTAATTGTTAGAAATAATAATTAGAATGGATAGCGACAGGCTGATTACTAAAACCAGAGACAGAGGGACGGCAGAGCTTCCTCCTAGTTAACCGGGAACTAGACGTGCGAGGGTCAAGGACGCTGGGAACACTAGCAAGAAGCACCGTCACCAACTCACTCTTCTTTTATCCCAGTCGCTCCAGCCTTAATTTGAAAGCAGACGACGGACTGAGACCAAACTGCAAAACATCCCAGATCACCACAGCCATCATCAGCATCCCCACCCCGCCAGCGCTAACCCCAGAGGGAGAAAGTCGGCCACCCCCTGCCAGCCCGGGCCCCAACACGAACATTCCTTCCATAGCCAGCAATGTCGTCAAGGTCTCCGCCTTGTAAAACCACTGGACAGAGGGCCAGTGCGGGGAGTGGGAGCGAAGGGGGCTGGCATGTGGGTGGGTGGCCACTGGGACCACTCCCTCCTCCCCCCCACTCTTTCTGCCCGCCCTGTTGCACCCCTAGCACTGAAACTTGTGCCTGGAAGGGAAAGGAGGCAGCAAAGGGGCACCTGAGGTTCACCGCTGCTGGTGTGGGCGTGGATGTGGTCGTGGCCCTGGCCCTGGCCCTGTACTACCGCATCTCGCTGGGGCCAGAGGAAGGGAGGGGGGTAGGGGATGGGATGGCGGGGGGTGGTGGAGAGGCTGCGTGCCAGGACAGGGCCTGGAGGGGGATCCTCAGACCCAGTAACTCTTGTTTCTGGTGACCCCGGTGAGGAAAACACAAGACCAAGAGCAGCACGGAGGCCAAGTTGTCACATGCAAAACAGGAAGAAAATATAACACTGTGTATTTAAGCACCTTTTTCAAGGCTCTTAATGGATAATATTTATTCATGGGAAAAGGTGGAAAACAAAACATCAACGGATTTTTGTGAAATATTTTTCTCCATGGACCCAATACCTTTGAACCAAAACAATGCATTTTGTGAGGGTTTGTTTTTGTTTTTGTTTTTTTCCTTCTTTTATAGCAGAAGCTTTTAGGCTAAGAAGTCAGTTACTGCTGAGTTCTCTCTCCATCCCCCCAGGTGGGTGAGGTCAACTGAGCCTGGGGCCTCCCGCCGCAGCCCAGCTGACCTGCACAGAGCTGCCAACTGACCACACAGCAACACTTACCCTCTGTCCGTCCTTTGTCTCTGTCCCTCTCTGCTTCACCCCCCTGGCTGTTCTTCTCTGTGTCCAGCCATCTGTCTCTACATGGACCCCAGTGATCCTGAGACATGTTAGGAAAGCCGTCTCCACTTCCAAGCACCTGTAGACTCCTGCCTGGGAGTTAGAGCTGTGTGACTGCCACTGTGGAAGAGAGAAGAATAAAGCCAAAGCAGAAGAGTTTAGGGAGGAGGGAAGTCTTCTTTAGAGAACGAAGTGCTTCCCTTACAATTAGAACCAGTGGTGTTTGCAGTTTCCATTTCTGGGTGGGGGGGAAAGGGAATGACCGGATTTTTCACACAGGGATCTTGACACAGGAACTAGCCAGGACCTAGGACACACAGTCGAGTCTGGTGTGGGCCAGTGAAGACAGAACAGAAGAACCCAGGGCTCACAGCTGTAGTGGGCCCCTGGAGCTCCTTGGTTTGTAGCCTTCTTTCGGGACCCATCATAAAGCCCATTCAGAATTCTGCCAAAAGGCCCCATAAGCAGTTTCTTGCAGAAGGGGCAAGCTTCCGACTTACCTTATGACTGAGGTAACTCCAGAGGCTCCGGCAGACTGAAGACTGTGTGCTTCATGGAGGACGCGTCCAAGTGTGAAAGCAAGTAAGCAATTCTAGATGATTCATACCTGGCCTGAAACACATGTGAGGTCTGAAGGGTCTTTGGGCCTGATGTCCCAGAAGGTAACTGAAGTGGGGGCAAAGCCTGATCACCTCCGTGCAAGGGAGGGAGTGACTGTGACTTCCGGAGAGCCCGTTCAAGTGGCTGGCACTCTGGTGGGACTGGGAAAGCGTTTCTGGAATCCTACCATTTTCACTGCATATAGGAGGGCAGGTGGGCCTCAGGGTTCGTGACAAGCCCCTTCCCACCCTCCCTAGTTGCAGTCTCTCTACTCCGGGCTCTGAGATACAGAAGCCCCTTATCCATTTTACAGGTTGGTGAGCTGCAATTTCACAATAAGCCAAGGACCTCTCTGCCTACCACAACCATCTAGACAAGTTTCACTAGTCGGGAACCTATGAAACACCTTCCGTGGGCTTCCCTATGACCCCCAGCTCTACTCACCCTGTGGAAGGGGAAGGTCAGTGGGTTCTGAGGTGGCCTCTAAGCAGGTGGCCAGAAGGACAGAGGAGAGGGAGCCTTGGACCTTTATCTCATGCTATGCTCGCTGACCACCAACTGAGTCCTTTCCTGGGTCTGGCCTCAAGGGTTTCCCCCTAATGGGGGGCAACCACCCTATGGAAATGGGATGCTTTTGGCCTTCTGAGCCTGCAGTCTATGTAGACAGAAAAGTTTTACAACTACGGAGGAATATATATGTGTACACACCCCCACACCACCACTCCCACACACATACCACCATCAACCTAAACACACCGGAGAATAAGTGCTTAAATCCATTCACTTTGTACACATATCCCATTAGGGAAGGCAAAAGACTGGGCTGGACTCCATGTAGAAGTCAGGCAAAGGACTAGAAATGGAATTTTTCCTTTGAAAGAATGGTAATGGAACAAAGTCAGGAATATTGTAGTATCTAAGTTTACATCATAAAAACTGAGTGGGGTAAGGGACAAAGAGAGAAATAGGAACGTGGTTACATACACATACGAATTGCCCGTGTTTAAAAACAGCTCAACACTGGATTAGAATAATGACAATATCCAACCCAGAGTCTGTTTGATAGTGCACCAAGGGAGCATTTTATTGTGTCCCACAAAATTAATGAACAAGCTTTTAAAATCATGTCTCAAATAATTTCTCAATTTTTGGCCCTAATGAACTGTTTTGTGTTCCTTCAACTTCATTTCTAAGTCCTACATTATGCCAGTTCCTAAAAGACTTTAGACTATCCGCTTCATCTCTATCCCCCAGTGTAGACTTAGCTGGGGATAAGAGACCCAGCTCACCTCTGGTCCAAGGGATGTCGACCCAGGAAAATGGCGCATCTATACAACAGAATACAGCAAGACTACGCTGCTAGAAGACTTTTGTAAGTCAACCAAAAGACCTAAGTGTGCTGAACAGTTTAATCAATCTAACTCATTGGCCAGTGACTGAAGAACCAGGATATCAGGGTTTTCTGGAGGCAATGCCTTTCGGGGGAAATGACTCTTGAGCTTTCATAGTTCCTGAATCACTTCAGCATAATAGAAGATTCCCAAAACCACTTACCCCATTTGATGCCATTCAGCATTAGAAAGCATTAAAAAATAATATATTATAGGCTACATTCAAATGAATGGAAACTTAGAAAACATAGAATTAAGAATATATCAGAACTAGAAAGGATTAGGAATATCTAATTGATTTTACAGTATATAGAAGGCTGAGGCCCAGAGAAATGAAGTGACTTGCTCAAGGTCATGCAGTCATTAATGTCCTAGCTGGGACCAGAACACAAGTCCTTTGGCTTTTAGTCTTATGCTTTTTCTACTACAGTTGCTGCCTCTCAGAGGAATGACGCTTTGGAGAAGACTCATCAAAGAAAACATGCTGTAACTAGAGGTATAGTCTTATGTAGATTCAATATGAGCTGGACACAGCCCTTGGGAACCATTTCATTGTACTAATACAAACCATCCTTTTGAAACCACCATTCCCTGGGTAGAACCAACTATGGACTATCAATTCAGTTTAAAAAAAAAAAAAAAAAAAGTGAACAAGTGAAGAGTTTTCATTCAGTCGAATGCTACCTCTTCTCAGGAAGAGAGAACTAAAACATTTCAAAGCATACTTTCTAGAGTCCTTTTGATCCTTACTACAACCTCTGATGGTAGCAGGTCAAGGGACTAAGTCCTTGATTCACAGAGAAGGAAAAGAGGCAGGAAGAAGAGTGACTTATCCAAGTTCATACAGCAAGTTAGTGGCAGAACTGATTGCAATCCAGGGCTTAGACATCTTGTCCTAAGATTTTTCTTCTACATCCTGTTGCATTGCTCTGGGGTTTGCTTCTACTTTTAATACTTGGACTTCCAAGGTAGTGATTAGTGGGAGGAAGCATTCCATCAGAACCACCATGAACCAGGACCTCCAGAAGCGAACTATACTATTTCGCCTTCATCCCCTATTCTCTTAAAGTGTCAAGTTCAGGACTAACTGCGTGGAATGCTGTTTGAAAGACCAGGTGTCCTCAGTGACAGTTGAACAGATTAGCCTACAATCACATGGGAGTTTAAGGTCAACAAGTAGAAAAGTGAGACTAAGAGAAACAAAGAATTTGAACAGAAATTAAAGTGGACAGTAAATGCTGATCCATGATTAATGAGAGTCACCTTGTGCACATGCTGAGGACTTTACCTAGTTTTCAGATTTCGATTCCTGCCATTCAGGATCATGTCGCTTATTTGTCAGAATATAGGTAGGAAAAGTGTACACTGAAACATGTACCTAGATTTTTCCCCTCAGCTTCTTAACTTTGCAGAGTTGTTAAGTGGTTGGAATGGAGCTAAACCTAGACTCTGAGGTTATTCGTGAAGTCCAGTGGTCCAGGCTCCCTCACTTCAATCATCAGTTCACGACGAGGCAGAAAGATCCCAATGCTGTTGTCTAAGGCAGGATTAGTTTCCCTTCTCAACTATTTGGCATGGTAACCATGACACACGGGAACCTAGAAGATTTTTATTTTCCTTTTGTGATTTCCTTATGAAATCTCATCACGTGCAAAGCTTTACAATCACTGGACGAAGGAAAAGCATTTGTATGACCCATGACCCTTGGAGCCCAAATAGCATCATGAAGAGAAAGTGGCTATCAGCTTTAAGGGGGTTCCTTTTGAGTCTTGTTCTCTATTCAGAATGTTCTACGTTTTTCTCATCAAGTGTGGGAATGACATTTATCTTAGCAGGTTACTTGACTACACTGGATGGCATCATGCCAAACCAGTGTAGGGCACTGACCCAAGTCCTGGGGGGCTCCTTGGACCAATAGACTATTTTACAAACCTGGGAAGTGGGAGGGATGGTATATTTTTGATAATCAGACATTCCAATGTAATGTTTTCCTTAGAGGTCACCCCCCCCGTTAATGTTATCGTGAAAAACATCAAGTGTGTTCTTTTCTATTTTCGTATAATAAATGGGCTTTGCTTACCAACATCTCAATGGCAAAGAAGAAATACTGTACAAAACTGCAGGAAGATAAACATGTGAACACTTTCTATGGGGAAAAAAAAAAAACTCTTGAGTTTCCGGTCGTCTTCTTTTGAAACTGTAGTGAGTATGTTAAAATGTATTATCATTTACAGTATTACTGAGTCACGTGCCACTGCTGTACCTGATGTGTCCTATCTGGATTAAACAGACCATGTGCCACAAAGCCTCAAGTGATCACGGATGGTTATTTTCCTACCGTTTCTCCTGCTATCCACTAGAAACTAAGGGTAATTTAAACACGGAGGGGTTTTCTGTCTTGCTGGAAAGAAGCCACAGCATCTCCGCAGGGTGCGAACGGGGCGATCTTATCTTTCCTCCCCTCCTCGGTACAAGCAGCCTCTCTACCATGGGGACCATGGCTCTTGCCCACTTGTACGTTTTCAGAGATGTCCACAAGCACTGTGTTGCCTTTGTCAACAGCCCTGTTTTGAGCTCCAGCTCTGCATTACTGGAAGAAAATCTGCCTTTACAGATCGGTATTGGTTCTGCTGAGAATACTGAATCTTTTCTCCTTCCTCTAAACCAGGGTCTGGCACTAAAAAGAAACCTCCAAATGAAATGCTATGTAGGGTAGGGCAGGAAGCTCTGGAATTGGGGGATGGAGGCTCTCATTTAGGTTCTCTCTCTTCCTTGCATGACTTCCCTTCAGGCACTTTTCTCTTGGCTTCAGTGTGTTTCATCTTAGGAATGGGGGTACTGTATTAAGATATCTTGAAGACCTGCTCTAACCTTACTAATTCTGATTTAGGTAGTGAGAACAACAGGCATTTTCATATTCTACCATCATGTGAACAACACACATTCCCAACAACAATGGGAATCCTTTTAATTTTCCCACAACCACATCCCAATGAAAACCGAAATAGAAGTGGAACATCAAGGCCAATCCATGGTGCTCCAAGGCCTTAGAAGTTGGCTATGAAACGCAGGTGCTCCTATCCTTATCACCCACTAGGTGTCACTACGGATCCACAGCTCACACAATCTGGAGCCCAGGAACTGTAAACCAGATGTGCACTGAGCAATGCATGTTTGTTTTCACTGAAAAGCACTCAGTGTTAACTGGGACATATGTGCTTGTTCACAGAGGCACAAAACCATATTCGGCCAAAACAAGAGAACAACCTGGTGATGGATCCAGTTCCAATGGTCAGCAATGATTATCAAAAATATCCTCTTATTTTGAAAGATTAACAGACTTAATTATATTTAGGGGAGGGGGAAAAACCCCTAAAACTTCAAACTATTCCCTTGTCTCATACGATTTGGTCTTCACATAATATAATTCCTGTTCAATTGTTAGTATTCAGGGGTTTAGTATTTAGATCACATGTTTCTAAAAGATTAGGTATTACTATAATACTTATGCTAATTTAGAAAATGTTACCTTTTTATTACGCAAAATAATAATGTCTTCTAAGTCAGAATTATCTGCAGCTGCAGGTTTCCTAAAGATTTCTCTACATGTTAATACTGCTAGCCTAATTTAAGTTAAAGCTTAACTTGAATAGTTGTGGTCAGTACAGTTTAGCACTCTGGAACTCAGATGTTAAACCAATTCACACTGGCCTTTATCCAAATCACCTGAATTTATAAAGGTTCTCTATATTCATGAAATGATTATTCTCTTCCCTAACTATATTTTCTCTTATTAGTCATATAATTAAGTCTTAGAAACTGGGAGGGAACCTAAAAATCTAGTCCAGCTCCCTCATTTAATTGATGAGAAAACTAGACCCTGAGAGGTCGTATGACAGGTAGAAGATAAAGGAGGCAGCAGCAGAGCCTCCACCAGGACAAATACTCTTTCAACTACATCAGAAAGCATTCACAAGCGTATTTACCTAAAACCTATCTATGGTTCCTAACAGGTGACGGAAACAGGCACCTCAACTGCCAATTCTAAACAAAAAAGTCTTCCATATATTCATGCACAAATAGCGGCAGGTTCCTTCCATAGCCACCCTTCTCTGGGATGGGAATGGCTGAAATTTTCCAAGGAAATGCTTATGGAAAATGAAGCTATCATTTTCCTGTTATATGTGTCCTCACTTCCAGCTTATTTTTCTAGTAAAAAGAAAAAAAGCAAACACAATATATGACAAAGAGACCCAAAGAGAGAATCCAATTAATTTCAAGACTAATGGGTAACCTCATCTCTAATTAAGATGCAGCAGTATCCTAATTAAAATCCCCTAGCCATGACAGACTGTGAACTTGGCTGTAGTGTGGGGGAAAGGGTAGAAGAAAAGAGGTAAGTTCAATTATATAGCAACAGGATCTACTGAAATGTGTGTAATTAAAGTCTCTACCTCTTAATGATATGCTGGACCTAATTATGGATTTGCTATTTACAGAGTTAATCTAATTCATTCTAACTTGGCAATACATGTACAGTACAGAAACGTGTAAGTAAAGCCTACCATTGCCCAACCTGGATGACTGGAATCCAAGTGAAACAGGAGTTCAGGGGGGTGCTTAGGTGAGTGGTGGACAGTAAATGACAATGGCCGTGGATGTTTGTGGACAGCCCTGGGAGTAAATGTTTGTACTGCCTAGCTAAGTATGTATACAGGAAAGAAGAACTTTCCTTTTAAAAAGTAAACACGTTTCTATCTGTAACAGGTTCTCTTACCACAAATCCAGTTCACAAAAAGGTTTGGGATCCAAACGCATAATCATGAAAGGACTGCCCCAGAGAGGGAATGAAAGAATGTGTACAGCTGGCCCCTCTCATCCACACAGAATATGTTCCAAGGTCCCCAGAGGACCTTGCCTGAAACTATAGATGGTACCAAATCCTATATATACCCACATTTTTTCCTGTATATAAATATATACATACATATATATATATACACATACATATATATATATAAATAAAATAAAGTTCAGTTGATAAATGAGACCCAGTAAGAGATTAACAGTAATAATAGAATAATCACAACATACTACAAGTTACGTGAATGTGGTCTCTCAAAATCTTGCTGTACTGTACTCACCTTTCTTCTTGTGATGCTGGGATGATAGCATGTCCATGTGATGGTGAAGGATATAGGCATTGTGACGTAACATTAGGCTACTACCGGCCTGACAATATGTCAAAAGGATCTTCTGCTTCTAGACCACAATTGACTGGGGGGTAACTGAAACCGCAGAAAGCAGATTCCCAGATAAGGGGGAACTGCTGTAACTTCTAATCATATTTTTTCTAACTTGTAATTTATAGATGCATCATCTCAGAAGAATGAGATGTTCCCCACTGGGTATCATTAAAAGTAAAAACTGGAAGAAAATTTAAATTAAAAACATTAAAAGTAAAAACTGGGGAAATTTCTAAAAGACATAAGATTAGGACACACTGTGGGAAGAGTTTGAACAGAATGGATTCAAGCTTCCGAAAAATACTTAAAGAGCTAGAACTTTCCCTTAGCCTCCCAGCAGAGTAGTGCAGTTCTTGGGTTCCATACATGGGATTGAGAGGGTCTATGAACCTCTTAGAATTACACATACAGCTCCTGTTTACAGATGGAACTTTCAAATCTATAGCTTTCATCTGAATCATAAAAGGGTCCAAGAACCAACAAAGAGTAAGAGTTACTCCTTTTCTTAAGAAACAAAAATAAGGGGCACCTGGGTGGTTCAGTGGGTTAAAGCCTCTGCCTTCAGCTCATGATCCCAGGGTCCTGGGATCGAGCCCCGTGTCGGGCTCTCTGCTCTCTCTCTGCCTGCCTCTCCCCCTACTTGTGATCTCTGTCAAATAAATAAAATCTTCAAATAAAAAGAAAAGAAACAAAAATAAGACAACCGCTGATGATCCTGAGCTATTTAATACACAGTAAAAACATAGACAGCTTTCACAATCTTAAAAGACATTCAAAAGATGAACAATAAACATGTCAATAAACATTTGGCTAAGTTTGCGGTTTCACTGGTAACAAATATTTTTACTGGAAGCAAAAAGCAGGAAAGTACCTTTGGGAAAGTCTGAAGCAGTATTTAGTCCTTCCTGCCTAAACATAAAAGGCGAGGGGATTCTCTGATCTGCCATGCTACAAATTTCTACAAGAACACACTTCTATGGAAATATAGTCCAAGCCTTTTGTCAAGAACTCCACAGCATAAACTTGACATTATTTTTTAAATCTCAACTGTTTTTATTTTTTTAAAGCAAGCACTGGTATAGGTCTTTTTAAATGTTTCTTTTTCAAATGGCTTACAGAAAATGCCATCCTTTAGCTCTATGTCCCCAAAATTTTCCTTCAAGAATCTGATCTGTGAAGTTTCTTTAAAAAAAAGATAATGTACCTGGTCAGGTAGGGCAAAACAATCTGAAAAATAGAGGTGTCCCAGCAGGAAGCCTTAAGACTTCTCAAATTCCTCAAAACTGCCACTCTACTATAGGCCTAGGAGATGGGCTATCCAAATGTATCACTTGTGGGTATTTCTGGATGGTGCGAGGTGCTGCCTACAATCACTGGTTGCCTCGCATCATTTCTTGGAGATAAACGGTATTCATGTGATAAGCTGCCATCCAGCTTGGATGCCTCTGAGCATTCCAGTAATACGACTGAGAAGCAGCAGCATAGTACTCCTGCCATGCCCTGTAGTACGCCCTCCAGTACTCCTCATAATCCTGATAGGCATCAGAAGAACTCGGATGGGTTTCCCTGTGGCAGTCATAGGCATCAGAAGAACTCGGATGGGTTTCCCTGTGGCAGTCATACCAACCATCATCCTGAGGTTCTGCCGGTGCACGATAGGAAGACCATCTGGGAGGGTTTCTCCGGCTTTGCTTGGCTCTCTGGTTAGCCCCCTCTTTGTGCCTGGCCTTTGTCTGGATTCCAGGTGATTCTTGATACTCTGCTGGATTAGGGGTGTCGTTTCCATTCAGAGGTTGTTCCAAAGAGATAGGACCATCCACAGGAGTGGATTCCGAGTCTTTCAGCTGAGTATCTGAAGAGCCTTCCAAGTAGGACTTATTTCCTTTGCTCTGGGAAGAAGTCCTCGAGCTGTAAGAATCACTGTCACTCTCGGAGTCTCCAGACTGACTACTACTTGCCAGTATTGCCACTCTCTCCTCGGGAATTCTATTTCTTACAAAACCATTCTGAGGATTCACAGTCTGATCCCCAGGCCCCGTGTAATGCCTGATGATTTCCACAGGTTTCTCTAACCCCTCTTTAATATAGTGTTCATAATCCTCTACCAATTCTGTAAAAGTCAAAGAGTATGGCAGATGGATTTTAAAGGAAGACAGACAAGGAATTTTGGGCAGTGACGCAGGTAAAGCTTCTCTGACCTGGTGCTGATCGGTAGTGTTTTCAACAGAGATCTCAACAGAATGCTCTTCCAATTGTATGCCACAGCCCACTTCTTTCGGTGACATTGCTTTTTCTATGATTCTACACTCTGAGTGGCTTTTCACAGGAAGCTTCTGTTTAGTATTATTTTTTGATTTGACTACTAGTGAAGATACAGAAGTATTTCTAGATGAAGCCACGTGGTTACCATGAGCTTTCTGAGTTTGAAAGGTTCTCTCCACTTTTTGGATCTGCTTTTTTAAGGGCTGGGTGGGCACACTTGCTAAGCCATACGTATGCATAGCTGCTTTAACCTCCACGTCCCAATCCAAACATTCTTCCATTAGACCAGAAGGAATGGGATCTACATAAAAGGAACAAAAGAATACTAAAATTTTGAGCTGTTCTAGACCAGCAATTTTTGAATGACTTCATAAAGCCTTCCATGGTCAAATAAGGTTAAGAAATAAAATATACTAATAATATACTGAGAAGCTTAAGGAGTACATTATATTAGTATTTCAAAAGACCTAAATAATCCTTGCAGTAAAGAAATATGCCCCCAAATATGCAAGACCCATCCTAAACCCACAAGCAACATCTCCCCATACCTCCCACTCAAAAAGAACTTGGGCTAGGAGTAAGGTTCAAGTCTGCAACAATTCTCCCAACTCCTCCCTTTTATCTCAGTAATGCTGACAGCAAAACAAGATATTAGAAAAGGGATTATGCTCCCCAAAGCTTGTCAGCTGGGAAAACAGTAAAACTACAACTTCGCACCCAAGTAAATCCGCCACTCTATACTCCCAACAGGGAGAAATCACTGCCCCCAACAGTGAAGAAAAATCTCTAGAAGGGAAAAAGTTAGATGACTGCAAAAAAGATCAATGGTCTCAATGGCATGTCTGAGATTTTTTAAAAAATTGCCAGCTCCAGTTCTCTGAATTTCCTATTCCATCCAGGTGGGACAATTTGCTCCCACCTACATACTCTGACCTTCCCAAAGTGTGATCAGTTTTCATCTTAGGCAGACAAAACATACAGAGCCCTGAGTTACAGAGGTCTTGCCGGTTTGTTGTTGCTACTGGTGCTCACATGTATGTATCCACGACCTAATCCCTCAGATCAGGAGTCTTCAGCTGGGGCTCCTGAACCCTGGCTGAACAGATCCTCTGACTAGAGCTCTGACTCCCACTAAGGTGATATCCCTTGCTTGCCTATACCTATCAAACAGGCCAATTTCTCTCCCACTCCTGCCACAGGTACTTCATCTGAGCAGTCTACGGTCTTACAAGTTCCCACTCCAATATAAATCTAACACCACAAATATACTTTCTCATGATTTCAGGGCTCTATGAACACTAAAAAGATCCAAATATGTCCTTTTCCAGTATGCAAAGGCAAATTTTCTTTTTATCACTAGATGCTAGGATACTGAATCCTACACCAAAAGTCTTAACCCTCTTATACCAATTTTCAATTTATTTTTTCCACATTATAATCATTTGACAGGTTACCAACAGACTTACACATAGAATTACATACTATAGTGTCCTAAAACTGACAGAGAACCTAAAGACCATTTCTAAAAACAAGTACTTTCTAAACCAGAACACAAGTTTGGAGCAATTAAAGAAATTTGGAAAAAGATCACAGAATGAGTAATTACAAAGCTAGAACTCATTCCCAGACTTCTGCTTAATCTAGCTTTATAAAAACCACTAAAGGAGTTATATATAAATTAGTAAAATATTCCACGCTATATTTATTCAATAACTATATATCTGATATTCTACAAGATCATGTATATGTTATATATGTTTATATATATATTTACACACACATATGTCCATATACACATGTATATACACATAAACCCTATACATAAACCCCATAACACTGCATACATTATCATATATAGCAAATAAACCACATTTCCACATGACAGTTTTTTAAAAATTTTCAAGAGACCATTAATAGTTTCAGACATGCAGTTTCCAAGGTGGAACTTAAAAAAAAATGACCTTGACATATGATTAACTAAAATCAAAAGAGAACATTTCATGGGTGCCTGGCTGGCTCAGTCAGAAGAGCATGCAACTCGATCTCGGGGTCTTGAGTTCGAGCCCCATGTTGGTGTGGAGATTACTCAATAACAAATAAATAAATAAATAAACTTTCTTAAAAAGGAAAGAAAGAAAACACTTCAGAATTTTCAAAATAGCATTCAAAGATACTACTCCTTCTTCATAGTGATGAAGGAGAATATGGCAAAAATTACCTTTACAGTGACAAAAGTAATAAAATATATGCCCTGTTATATAAAAGGATAAAATGAAATTACAAGGTTACAAGCTAAATATGAAGCCAATACAGTAGTAAAACATTTTTCATGTGCCAGGAATTAGCTTGCAATCTTCTCCCTGTTGCTTATGAGCTATAAGAACTCAGGCAAATTACTTAACTTCTCAATGCTTTGATAGCCTCATTCACAAAAAGTCGGTAATTACAGCATACCCTTCACAGGGCTGTGGTGAGAATTAAATGAATTAACATACTGAATGGAACCCAATATCCTAAGTACTCCGTTTCAGCTATTATTTTTATGCCTATAACCAATATGATTATTCTTCTGACGGCAAAATGAACAGACAAAATATACCTGGTAAAGGCAGAAGGTTGATGTTACATTTCTGGGCGATTTTCATCATCACGTTTTCTTCTTCTCCCCGACAACAGTAGGTCACTGTCAACCCCAAAGTACCTAAAGTGCAGAGGGAATGTTATGTAGTAGATCAGTTTCACGTAAGTGATGCTCCACCTTTCACATCTACAATTCTTCCTCCTAAAGAAAGCAGCCAAACTTTTTTTTTTTTTTTTTTTTTTTTACCAAAACGGCCAGCTCTGCCAATCCGATGCATGTATGTCTCCCAATCCAATGGTACATCCAGATTTACAACCAGGTTCACCTTCTCAGCATCAATTCCACGGGAAGTCTTGAAGAAGAGAACAAGTGTCTGCATTAACTGCTACACTGGCATCAACACACATCCGACTGTTCTGATATAACCAACAGCCAAGTTAAGAACAGGAGGATGATCAGGAGCAAAGGGAATTCATTTCTAATGACCAGTTTCAAGAATAGAGATGAAAATACAAAAGACTTTGAAGAAAGCAAATTCCCTAGCACTGGAAAGACAATTCCCTTCTGATATTCTTATCAGATACACCCACATAAAATAATAAATGAAACCTGTGCGTCTGATAGAGCCCAAGTCAAGATGGCGTAGTCACCCAAACTGAAAAGGCAATTTACCAAATCTGTGGAAATGAGGACTCTGCAATGAAACTGCTTCAGTTTGGCCATAGCATCAAGACGCTGATTCTGATTCATGTTGCCTAAAAACACCCCAGAAGAATGTCATATAAGAACAAGCTAACACATATTTATCAAATCCACAAAAAGCAGAAATTGTAACTACCAGTCTTAACACTTGAAAAATACACCAACCGAAATTAATTTTCTCCTTATATGCAATTCTAGGTTAAGACCTAGTCAGAATCTTTTAAAAACTGGTTAGGCAGGCAACTTGAAATTCAAAAATTAATTTTAAATGGTGATTAGATTACGCCTGCAAATATAACATTATATCTGCAAAGTTACATATGAAGTAGAATAATTCTTAGGAAAATAAAATTGCTATAATCAGCTGTTTATAAATTTAGTTTAGAAGTATGATCTATGGTCAAAATATTGTCCATTAGAGAACATTCTTCCCAATATCTCATGACACATAATGACTAGACAAGCTTAGGCTAACAGGTTAAAAACTAAGCTATCAATGAAAACTCTAAAAAGGATCTCACTGATCAAAAATTCCTTTAAATCTTTCATTCCTATTAGGTCAGCAGTAATAATTTAGCTTTGTGTCAAAAATGAATCATCTTGGGCACCCAGCTGGCTTGGTGGGTAGAGCATAAAACTCTTGATCTCAGGGCTGTGAGTCTGAGCCCTACATTGGATATAGAAATTACTTAAGAATAAAATCTTAACGGGGCGCCTGAGTGGCTCAGTGGGTTAAAGCCTCTGCCTTCAGCTCAGGTCATGATCCCAGGGTCCTAGGATCAAGCCCTGCACTGGGCTCTCTGCTCAGCGGGAAGCCTGCTTCCCCCTCTCTCTCTGCCTGCCTCTCTGCCTACTTGTGATCTCTGTCTGTCAAATAAATAAATAAAAATCTTAAAAAAAAAAAAAAGAATAAAATCTTAAGGGGTGCCTGGGTGGCTCAGTGGGTTAATAAGCCTTTGCCTTCGGTTCTGGTCATGATCCCAGGGTCCTGGGATCGAGCCCCGCATCAGGCTCCCTGCTCAGTGGGAGCCTGCTTCCCCCCACGCCCTCTGCCTGCCTCTCCACCTTCTTGTGATCTCTGTCAAATAAATAAATAAATAAAATCTTTAAAAAAAATTCATCTTTGCCTTCCACAAGACCTTAAAGTAGTTAATTCAGTAGCAGTTCTTAGCATTTTCACAATGATTATGGAAAGAAGCAATCTATTTTTTTCTGAAGATGACAAAGACAAACTTTATAAAATTATTAAGTTCTTCACGGACAATTCATCCCAATTTTCTAATTTCATATTATATACCAAGTTATTTCTTGAAGAACAAGAATACCACTATATTAAATCCCAATATAAAATTCACCTGGAACTTCCTTTACTCTGAAGACTCAGTGTAACCTCACATTCATAAGGCAACTCAACAAGTACTATTTCTTCCTCCTGACTTTGGACAGGCTTCAAGTCAAAATACTAAACACAGATTAAAGTAAAAGCTGAACTTACCTGAAATGCACTCAGCAGGAAAGCCTTTAGAAGAAAGGATATCTGCCAAATGTTGTGCTCTATGAAAAGTAACATAGAGGGTTATAATTTTATAAATACAACCCTAACACCTTTTATTTCACAAGAACCCCGGTGACCCCTTAAGGTACATTACCTGCTGTGCAAATTAGAAAAGACTAAGGCTTGATTAAATGGAATTCTGCTGAACAGTTCCTGTAAATGCTGAGCCTTTTCCTCAAAAATCTTATGGGCCAACGGGTATGAATTGACAATTTTGTAATATTGCTTCAAACCTACAAAGAAGTCAAGAGTCTTCTATTAAAACAAATATATTTGCTATATCCTAAGAGCAAATATGAAAGCAACAGCCAACTAGGCAAGGGAAAGATCCAGAATATCACAAACCAGAAATCTAAGCATCCAATACCTTTACTCACCTATGAGACTTGGATCACTGGAATTTAGTCTTACAAAAGTGGGATCTCTCATGTACTTTGTCAAAGCATTAGCCAAAAATTCAGGGTAGGTAGCTGATACTGCCAACATCTGTTTACTGGCAGGCAAGGAAGAATAAATCCAGCTGTGAAACAGAAGAGAAATACACACCATGAAAACCAATCACAGTAACCACCACCTGGAAAAGCTAAAAAGAGACACTTTAGGACACCATTTTAATAGTCAAGCAAGTTATTTCTCTTACTTTATTTGCTCCTGGAAGCTGCCTTCTTCTAAAAGCTTATCTGCTTCATCAAGAATAAATAGACGTATACTGCCTGGATTCAAGTAGTCAAGTTCTATCAGTTGTTTAATTCTGCCTAAATTCCAGAAAAAAGCATATTGAAATATTTAAGAGGTACTAAATGTGTGCAAATCTCAGCCAATATTGTTACCCTACTTACTCACAGGTTATACTGCTGACCTTCTTGACCGGACCCTCATTATTACGTATTTAAACACTGAACCACAAATCAGAAATTGAGTTCTGATCTTGGCTAAATCCATTGTTTTTTTTCTCACATTTCACCACCAGTAAGTATGGACCCTAACACTGTTCCCATCAAAAGACCTGAATGCTAAGACCCTGAATACTAAATTCTGATATGAGTGATTCATGAATGATTAACAGAGAAGCAAAGAATCCCAATCCATGGCTTAGAAAGGCTTCATGAAAATCATTTCATTCCTCCTCTTCTCAGAAGCCAATTCTATACGTGTGCTTAAACATCCTTCGGAATGGAGATTTCATAAGTTCTGGTGGTAATCCAGTCATGTGTCTGTATCTTACTGGTCTAAGCCTCTTCATTTATAATATTCAAGATAATTACCATATTTATTAAAGAGTCCCATATTCTTACCTTAATTATATCACTTCTATGAAACAAAAAGTGTTCGGTTCCTTAAAAGCCCCAGTTATGAACAGAGTGATATCTTACCAGGAGAGCCAACAGCGATATGACACTTTTTAAGTCTGGTTTTGTCTTGTGATAATGGAGTCCCTCCAATAAAGACGTGACACTCTAAGCTTTCCATTTTTATTCCAATAGCTGTAATAACAGAATGTATCTGTACAGCAATTTCTCTTGTAGGAGCTAAGATCAAAATCTAGAAAAGCATAAAATATATATACCTTTAACAAGTCAGTGGAAGAAGTACATGTGATTGGCACATTCATACTACAGTGAGCTATCTTTCATTTAAACGATCATTTTAAATGATGGATTTTTATAGACAAGGGAAGCTATTCCATTCATTCACTCAACAAATATTAAATTTCATTTATCAACATTCATTCAACAAATATTAAACAAAAACCTATTTTACGTACTAAGCAACATGTAAGTTGCTGTAGAGTCAATGGTCAACAATAGACAGTCCAGGGGTGCTGGGTGGCTCAGTCAGTTAAGTGTCTGCCCTGGACTCAAGTTATGATCTCAGGGTCCTGGGATCAAGCCCCACATCAGGCTCCCTGCTCAGTGGGGAGTCTGTTTCTCCCTCTCCCTCTGCCTCCTCCCCATGGCTCATGTTCTCTCTCTCTACCCCCCCTCAAATAAATTAATAAAATCTTTAAAACAAGAAATAATACACAGTCCTTGTTCTCATGGCACTTTCATTCTGTGCAAGAAGATACACAATAAACAAACATACATAAATTATGACATACAATGAAAAGTGCTATAAAAAAAATCAAACAGGGAAAAGAGAGAAGTGACAAGGAAGGGAAGGAGTTGTTTTAAATGGGGCAATTTAGGAAGGCCACTAAGAGAGTAACATTTGAGCAGAGACCAAAATGTACACCACAGACTAGAGCTAGCTACGTGACACCTGGGGAACTGTTTTCAAAAAGAGAACACAGCAAATGTAAAGGCCTTATGACAGTAATGTTCTTAGTGTACTAGAAGAACAGCAGGGAGGCCATGTCACTGGACCAAATCAGGGTCAGATATCTAGGTCCATGAAAAAGGAGCCTTGAGACTCAGAGTGAGAACTCTGCAATGTAACTGTCAACCGAAGGACAAGGTAAAATTACACGTTCTCAGCTACGGGAAGAAAAAAGTTCCTTTAAAAACAAAACAAAACAAAACAAAACTAGAGTAAAATATGCCAAAACAGTTTAACAGCAGTTTCTTTCTGGGTAGGTAAGAGTATGTGCCGTTTCTTGGTACTTCTTTCTTTTCTGAATTTTCCAATTTTCAAAAATGAGTATGTATTACTTTGAGAACACAAAGATCTGACAAATTTGGTTTATGGAACTTATTCAGCGTTTTGGCATTTCACCTACTGCCAAATTGTCGGAAGCCAAAATCTCGAATACATCTCAAATTCACAAGTAGAATAGCTTAGGTCCTTGGGAAGCAGAAGGATCTCCTATGTGCATAACCCAGAATGTGGTGGTTTTAGGACTCAAAAGGCTTTGAATATGGATGTACTGGCATACTATTTATACATAACATGGGCAGAGCCAAACTTCGTTGAACAGACAAACCCCAAACCTAAATCTCTTATTAATTTGGGTAAGGCCATCTTTAGATCTACTCCAAGAGAACCTAGAAGATGGGAGATCAATAGGACACACTCACAGAGGCTCTAAGAATCACCTGCAGTTACCAGCAATAGCCAGAGCACCATGTTACCATCAGTCACGCCAAATACTAAATCCTACAATTAAGTCAGCAAGTTAAAGAATAAAGAACTATCTGTTTTTTCAGGTAATGAAAAAATTGACACCCATGGCAGACTTAATCTATTTAAGATTCAGTAACAGAACCTTCCAAACTTCTAACGCTAATGACGAATCCTTGGTCACCATCCACACCACCAAGCCGCTCACGGTTTTAATGTCTACTTTACTTCTATACTCTTCATATGGCTTAACTCGATCATTCATCAAATTCATCTCTTCTGTCTCTCAGGAGCCACTGGTACTGCATCCAACCTGTGATAAAATCCACATAACATACCCTCCTCCTCTGGGTTCTCAGAGCTACACTTACCTGCGTACTTAGGTTTTCAAGAACTAGCGAGTCCAAAGCAATGGTAGAGAACACACAGGTTTTCCCAGTGCCAGATTTGGCTTGAACAATTAAATCTGAGGAGGAAAAATAAATGAGTAAATAAATAAATAAAATGTATATGTACAGATATACATCTGTACGCACATATATACTTATACATGCACATATATCACTAGCCAGTACTGACTAAAAGAAGCTTAGATACCAACATGAAAAGAACCAGAAGGGTCTCCAAAGAGGACCCAGATGGCACCTTCGTTTTTAGTTCAAAAAAGCATGAGGTCATATCCAGAAACATGCCTCTTCCCTGAACCTCTACCGTTCATCTTCTGGAACTGAGAGCCACCGGTCACCGCGCAAAGGGCAGTAACCCTCTTCCAAATGAACACCGCGCCTCCGTTTTACAAGAGAGGAAACTGAGGCTCGAAGGCGCACAGCGCCTGGCCGCAGGCAGAGGCCTGCACCGGCGGCCGCCCTGGGGCTCCTCCCGGGCCCTCCCGGCCGGAGCACGGCCCCCGCCCTCACCGAGCCCGCAGCGCCCCAGAGGGATGGCCTTGAGCTGCACCGGCGAGGGCCGCTCGAAGCCAGCTGCGCGAAGCCCCTCCAGCACCGGCCGCGACAGCAGCAGGGACTCGAAGTCGGCCGGCTCCGCCAGCAGCACGTCCCCCGTGCGGGTCCGTGGACCGCTGATGTCGTGAGCCGTCCGCAGACCCCGCACCGGCCCGGGGAATGGCTCCGAGGCCACGAGCTGTGAGGCCACACACTCCGCCGGCATAGCGGCCTCCACCGTCGCTAAGGCCGCTGGGGCTTCAAACGCCGCCGCCATCGTCGCCGCGCCGCCGGATCTCGCGATACTTGAGGCGAGGGAGGGCGCCTAAGAGCGAGAAGAGGAAAAACTTTATTGGCAGTCCTCCCGAGGAGACACGGACACGCTTGGCCTGGGAGAAGGGTGAAGGGACGGAAGCCGGAAGCTTAGGAAGTCTCGGAAACAGCGACAACGACAAAATATGTGGCCCGAGGAAGGCGGAAAGAGGGAGGAGAGGAAGGCGGAGGCTACCGGGATGCGGCCGCGGGCGGCCTGCAGAGGGCGCCGCGCGCTCACGGTGGGGGCGCCGCCCCGCCTCCCGGGCCTCCGCGGGCGGTCCGGCCAGCCCCGCGCCCCGCCCCGCCACCCTCACAACGCCGGCTTTGTGATGCGCGTGGGGCGTCACGCTCCCCGCCTCGGGGCCGCGGGGGAGGGCCCCGCTGCCGGGCCTGTCCCCGCCCGCCCGGAGCTCCGAGCACAGCCAGACCGGACTTACCCGTTGTCCGGTCCGAGTCTGTCCCGGTATCGCTTCACTCATCTCCGTAGCCAGCCCCAGCACCTGGCGCACGGAGCTCCCATACTGTCCGCTGAATTCCAGCCAGGCCCGACTCATACCACCCAAGGCCCTAGCTCGGCCTCAGACCGCTCTCTGAACTTAGATATGTACATCCGTCTGCCTTCTCAGCCGCGCCCCTCAGAAGTCTGATGGACATCCCAAATCTATCAGGTCATCTGGGCGCTGCTGCTGTCCCTGGCGCTATGTACCACCATCTCAAGGGTGACAACTGACAGTCTTTGCCACTTTCCCTTGCTTTAGGTCTCTGCTCAAATATCGTCTTTTCCAAAGAGGTCGTTTCTGACCTATTATTTTTTAATATTTTGTTAAACTAAATTGAATTAGCCAGCATATGGTACGTCATTAGTTTCAGGTACAGAGTTCAGTAATTCATCAGTTGCACAGAACAGGCAGCGCTCATCACATCACCTGCCCTGTTTAATGCATGTCACCCAGTTACCTTAATCCAGTTACCTACCTCCCCTCCAGGAACCCTCAGTTTGTTTTCTAAGAGTCTCTCATGGTTTGTCTCCCTCTTTGATTTCTTCCCATTTAGCTTTCCATCCCTTCCCCTATGATCCTCTGAACTGTTTCTTATATTCCACATATGAGTGAAACTATATAATTGTCTTTCTCTGATTGACTTATTTCGCTCAGCATAATATCCTCCAGTTCCATCCATATAGATGTATTTTAATTCCAGTAGAGTTAACAGTGTTATATTAGTATCAGGTGTACGATACAGGGATCAACCATTCTGTACATTACTCAGTGCTCACCATGAGAAGCGTACTCTTTAATGCCCATCACCTATCTCACCCCTACCTATTATTATCATCTAACCTAGTTCCGCTATCTCCTCCACTACCCCACCTTTTCCACCACTCTCTGTTCCCTTGTTCTGCTTTATTTTTCTTCATGGTATTTACCACTACCTGAGATTGTGTTTATTGTCTTTCTCCCCCCACTCTATGAGGACAGGGACCTCTCTGGTTCTCTCCCGTATTCCTAATGGGAAACACACACACACACACACACACACACACACACACACACACACACACAGATCTGAAACATAGTAAGTGCTCAATATTGAATAAACGAGCTCCTGTGACCAAGTCTTAGTCATAATTTCAAATTTAAATATTTCTGGACCTAATCTTATTCACAATTCCAAACCAGATATCCAAAGATATTCTTTTTCTTTTGTCCTTATATCATCATTCTGATCATTATCTCTCTCCCTATTTTCACACATGTGCACATACCCAGATTCCAAATGACGGGGGGGGGGGGGCGTACTTTGGCAAGGTAATCCCATTTGAAAGAGGTCCCAATGATATATTTTGCTTAGAAATTTAGAAACATTGAGAAAATGTCAACTGTCCATGTGAGGGGGGGGCTGTTGGGAGAGGGCACTGAATTTTCCAGGCTTTCTCGTAGTACCCCTTCCTCTCATTCACCTAACCCCCACATCCCACACCTGGGAATTATTCTAGACTCCACCATCTACCATCCCTCTCCTTTTCTAACAATGACCTGAGGGCAGGTAATTGGGCCTCCACATATTTTATTCACTCCTCTGTCCAGTCTCCATGGTGTGTGTCCTATTTTAAGCCCCTTTATCATCCTAGCTGTTGAAACAACCTCCTGAATGGTCCCCTAGATGCGTTTGTGCTCTCTCCCAGCCACTCAGCCCACAGGTGCTGGAGTAATCCTTCTTAAGGGGGTATCTTAGGTTGTTTGGGTCCAGCTTCAGATCCTGTTCCTTTTTTATTTCCCACACCCCCACTTCACAGCACAATAACTCCAGTCTTGCTCTCTCCATGTTCTATTTACTTATTTGCACGTCTGTCCCTCACTAGGAGCATCTCAAGGGTGGAAATTTTGTCACTTTGTGCTCTCCAGCCCAGCACAGGCCCTTGGTTGGCCTAATAAACAGAGTCTTGCTCAAAAGTCTCCACGGAGTCTCCATGCACATAGCAGTAGTTCTGTAGAATTCTGTAGAATTCGCCCCGTCACTGATGAAGCAGCCAGCTCTCATCCCCAAAGAAACAAAAAGACTGCTCTTCCAGAGAAGAACATTTCCAGTTTTATAGGCATTCTGTGATTGTGTCTGTTTATGATGTCTCATGGACACAAATATTGCAGTAATGTTATGAGGAATAAATTGTATTGCTCCAGCTAAAAACACAAATCAATAAAATGTTTTCCTCAGTAGCGAAAAATGTTAATAATGTTGTTGGCTGTAACTTTTCGTGCCATAACGGTAAAACCCAAAGGTAAGAGACCATTTAATAACTGGGTAAGTTGTGAGGGTAACATACACAGTAGGGAGTCGGACTGTTGCTGTGTGCCTCCTGGCCTCCCCCAGGGTAAGATCGCACTGGGACCCAGCCTTTTCTTATGCTCTTCTGTCTACCTGGAAAGGCTTTCCTCACCTTCTATATCTGGGAGCTAGACAAGGGAAGGATTTCTGTGCAACGAAAAGCAAGTAAATCGTTGACTTGGGATGCATGCTGAAGATTATCTAATGGTCCCATACATCATTTCCCAGTGGGGGTTTCTGTACCAGTGGAGAGGGAAACAATGGAGATAGAAGCACACCCTGGGTGTTGAGGATCCATGGGGAAAACGTAGAAAGGAAAAGCACTACCATTTTTATAGCAACTTCTTCTCATTTGACCTTCAAAGCAACAAAGGGTAAGCAATGTTAGTTGCATTCAACCCCCAAACATCTCTTATTCTTTCTTTCGACAGACATCTTCTGAACACTGAGTATGAATCAGCCACATGAGAGTGATACAGAAATGGGACAAAATAAACAGAGCCTTGCCCTCAAGGAGAAACATACATGCAAACAGGTGGTGCCCATCAAGGAGGAAATATGCAAGTAGACCGAGGTGGTGTAAAATCACATGCAATCCTGACATTTTTCAGGGCCTAATTCAAGTGTGGCTGTCATGTGGGAGAGAGTGAGAACTTCTGAGAAATTAAGGAAAATGGCTTTTGGTATTAAGAGAGCAATAGTTTTCTTCTTTACGCCCTCCTCATCTCCACCCCAAGTGAAAGTGCCTGAAAGCATGCATCAAACTATGGGAAAAACTCCATGCACGGATCACTCCCTACCTAATCCCTAGGGTCTAGTACTTCTACCAAAACGACATCATGAGGAGGCAAAACTCAAGTCCCATGAAGCACTGCAGGCTCATTTTCTGAGCCAATCCTGAAGGATAGATAAGGAGTTCATCAGGTAGTGGGGGTGGAAGGAGAGCTCACCAAGCAGACAAGTCAGAGAGATATTCTGGGCAAAGGGAACAGTTTGTGCAAAGGCGTGGAAGCCTGAGAAACCATAAGAGTTTAGGGAAGCCACGAGCTTTAGTGTGAACGGAGGCAAGTGTGACAGGAGGTACCAGGAAATGAGCCTGCCGAGTTATATTGGTCCCACATTACGGAGGACCTTGTCTGCGACCATAAGGATGATCAAATGAGCGTGCTGTGCTCTCCCAATGCATGGGGGTAGGGAGGTCTGTTATGTAACAAGAGAAATAGGGTTGGAAATGTGGATAGGGCTCGATTCATGGCAAAGCTGAGGGGTTTGGGTTTTAACTTGCAGGCCTCAGAGCATCGTCTAAATTTGGGATCTAATTGGAGGCAGATGACTGCAGGGCCCACATCACACACTGTTTTTCGCACCCAACAGCTCCTGGGTGTTTTAGATGTTGGCACACTGCTTTCCGAGGGTCAGGGCTTACCTGCGTGCTGTTTATCCAGCAAACTGACTCAGCACACCTTTCCTTGCTGTCTTTCCCAGACAAGGGGCACCCTGCCTCCTGCGTTCCTCCGTTTGTCTGCTCAGTGCACTGGCACCGTCAATAAATTTCAGTTACTCGAAGTTTATCAAGGCACAATATCTGGCTATCTGGATGGAATTTACTGTTTCATGATCTGCTCAGTCCTGTGTGGTTACCTCCCAACAGGGAGGTTAACTATATTTACATGTGCCCCTTGGCTGAGGGGGTGACCCTATGTTCAGTACCTTTGCAGACAGGAATTAGGAGGTGGGGAAGCAGCCAAGACCTAGCCCCACCCCCCCACTGCACCCTGCGTAGCCACATCCCTCCCTGGGCATTAGCCTGGCAGGATTTTGGGGAAAGAACCCCAGGTCTTCCTCCCTCTCTCCAGACCTGACTCCCCTCTGTGCAAGGCCCACATTGATTAATTGGCCCTTTTACTACCATGGCCTCAGCCTTTAGGGCAGAGGGCGTCACGTTTGCTCTTCTCCTTGTGAGAATGGGGGCCCCATTCATTCTTGTCCAGGCAACATAATAAATAACCTGCCCCTGTTGGCAGGGAGTTTATTATAGACTGATGGGACATGTAACAATAACTGGGGGGCTGTGATTTATTAGGTAGGGAGGTTCGCGGCGTCTCCAAAGACCGGGAATGTGGAATTTAATTGATAAAGCGGCTGTCAGCAGCAATGAGATGCTCTCAACAGAATATGCGTCTGAGGGATTCTCTCTGGAGCTGTCAGGAAGGGCTTCTGCTAATCATATTCAGCTCCTGCGGATGGTGGTGTCTGTCTGCTGGCTATGTGCGTGAGAGACAAATGGCAGGGAGGGGGGCTCAGAAAGGGGCCCGGGGAGGGAGGCACCTGTCAGTTGCCCAGCCCAATGGAAGAATGTGACACAAACGAGCAAACAGAATGGATTCCCATCCCAGTCTGTGAGGACTCCCCTTCCAGGAAGGCCTTTGTCTCTCTCTTGCGAGCCGCTCTGGAAAGCAAGAGGTGCTGAGCACCTGCTTCCTGGAAAAGAGGGGAAAGGAAAGGGTGAAGTGGCAAGAAGAGAGCTTTGTTCTGGAACTCTAAACTCCCTGCGCCCTGAGGTTTCTGCCCCAGAGACCCCTCCCTTGCTTTCCAGTCACTGACCCTCAGATACACAACACACACACACCGCCATGCCCCACGGTCACCCAGCTGCCCCCACGCCAGTTATCACACAGCTTCCCTCCAACCCCTGGTTCAGGTGGCAGCACCTCCTGTCACTGTCGCTTTCACACCAAGAACAGAGCCTCAGAAACTTGGACGGAGGGAGACTCACTTTTTGTTGTGATTGTCTCCCGGTTCTGGGGACCCCAGGATCCAGGCTGAGAACCTGGAAGTAAATGCCTGTGGTGTGCCCCATTTCCTGACAATAAGGGGGGGATGACGGCACAGATGATGGCACAGCTCTATCCTTGGGCAGCCTTGAGACTTCCCAAGGCAGCTCTGCTCGAATTCTCTCAGCCCCCATCCCTCGGGCTGTTGCTCAGCCTTAAACAAGACCATGGAAGGCCCTAGAGGGGCTCTCTCAGGCCAGGCTGCTTCCCTCCTTTGATCCTAGTGCATCTATTCTTAGGTCCCAGGAGACTGGCCTGCCTCCTTGTTCCCTTCAGGGAGAGAAGGGGAGGGCGAGGCCAGAGCCAGAGAAAAAGTAATTGTCACTGTCTAATCTAAGCTTCGGTGGTGACACTGAGGGACCCCGGCGCAGAATGGAGACAGCAACTGGTTTGATTAAATCAAACCTCTCCCGCAACCTCGTTAAATTAAACTGACAGGCCGAGAGCAGAGCGGGAGGGCAGAGGGATCATTGCTTCCGGTGGGGGTGGAGGAGGCCCAGAGGCGAGGTTGGTAAGAAGATCAGATGGTGGCGGGAGCAGCAGCCTGCCCTTTCCCTTATTTGCTGACTGCAGATAGGAGATGAGATGTACGAATGTGCAATGCTTACGGACCCATCTGAGCACAGGCTGTGAGGCTGACAGGAGGGCAGACAGCTGCCTCCCCATAGCCCCTGCAAACTCCCTTGGCAGTGCAGCCTCACATTTGCAACAGTGCTCTTGACATTTCAAAGGGCCTCTACACAGCTAACCTTTACAACAGGCAGGGAGCAGAGGGATTACTGGCCCCACTTTGCAGTTAGAGAAACTGAGGCATGGAGCCTACCAGAGTCTGCAGACATGGGCAGCAGAGCCTGCCCGGGACCCCAGGTCTCCTGCCTGTGGCTTCTGGCTCACATTGCCTCTGACATTATGCCACATGGCAGAATTTCCCAGGATTTAGTCCCTGGACTGCCATTTCTTCTCCCACCCACCAGAGAAATGTAAAAGCCACACGGCTTGCTTTGTGGGCCGTCGGCAAAATGCCAGTTCCCATTTGGCTTGGTGCAGCCCACCTGCAAAGCACACAGCCAGCTTCCAAAGGTCACGAGGCCATTCTGTCACGCTCACATCACCCACCCACACGCCCAAGCCCTTCCAAGCCATTTCCACTTCGCCTAATTATAATTCAGGGCAGGGGGGTAAGCCGGAGAGAGACTGTTAGCCACACCAGCCAGAGCAATCATAGGAGGATAACACCGATATCCTGCTGGCTTCCTCACCTGTCACCCAGTTCCTCACCTGCCAAAGCTAATTTTCCACTCACCGGTGGGTGAGAGCTCATTTCAGAGTGTCTGAGACACACACACACACACACACACACACACACGCTCATGCTCACACACACACACACACAGGCTACACACTGCCATTGTGAACAGAGCACTGCCTCACCCACGATGCCCTTGTCCCCACCTCGGGCGCACGCCAACGATTTCTTCACTGACATCTCCAGCCCTCCCCATCTCTCTTTCCGTAGGGAGGACACCAGGAGCAGGATGCTAGTAGGGGCGGTGCACACTGATTGCCAGAGGGCACTGCAGGACAGCCTCCTCCAGGGTACACTCCTCACACACCAGTTCATGATCAAATCCTGCCACAGGACGACAGGAACAGGAGAAAGGGGAGAGAGGAGCAGACTTCCAGCCACCATGAAGGACGCTGGATGAGAGTGGGCATGAGGTGGTAACGTTTGCTTGATGAGAACTTTTGGTTTCACCGTGAACATCATCCACGCGGGGGAGGATGTGTTACATGTCCCACTGGATGCTCTCTGTGGATACCACAGGATTCTGATCACCACTCTTGACCTGAGAAAGATAGGAAATGGCAGGTGGACATGTAGGTCGAAGGTACTTAGATAAATGTCACCTGCCTCCGAAACTCATCTCTGGTGTCATTGACCACACCCAAAACCAACATCTCCAATCCATCTGAACTCCTCTTAGGCAAGGAGTTGGATTCCTCTAGAAACACCTACCCAGGTGAGGGGAGGGTAAGGTCACCTTGCCTGGGAGGCAGGGAGGAAAGATCACCGGGTCCGGGCTCCTATGCTGGTTCTGCCATTAGTGACCTATGGGATCCAGGGAAATCACTTAGCATTTCTGACCCATACTTTCTGACTTGTAAGCCATAAGCTTGGGCAGGAAACACAGACCTTGGGTTTTTGGTTTTTTTTTTTTAAAGATTTTATTTATTTATTTGACAGACAGAGATCACAAGTAGGCAGAGAGGCAGGCAGAGAGAGAGGAGGAAGCAGGGTCCCTGTCGAGCAGAGAGCCCGATGTGGGGCTTGATCTCAGGACCCTGGGATCATGACCTGAGCCGAAGGCAGAGGCTTAAACCCGCTGAGCTACCCAGGCGCCCCCAGACTTTGTTTTAAAGACTAAAGTTTTAAAACTTTAAAGACCACAGAGGCGAAAAGTGAGACCCAGAGAGGTTGAATTACTTGTCTGAGGCCCTGCAGAGGCAGTGGAGTGACCGAGTAGGTGTGGGTTCTGGAGTGGGCCAGAGCCTTTGTGTGACTGGAGGGGAGTTCTGGTTCATCTCCCTTCCTCGTCTGCAGAATGGAGGCAATAGGAGCCCCTGCCTCTGAGGGTTTGGGAAGAACGAACAGATGAACACCTGATACAGGGAAAGCCTTCCGTAAATGTTAGCGGGCGCTATTTTTAGAGACAGACCGGAGGTTCAGACCCACACGTCTTGACATTTGGTCTCTCCATGAGGTCACAATCCCCTGATTCTCTAGAAGGTCCTCTTCCACTCCAAAATTCTATGACTCCAAGTCCGAAAGATGAAAATACAAGTCAGTTCCAAAAACCTCCAGGCAGACACACAATAGACCTTTTAGGGACTTCATTATTCACTCTCCAGTGCTTGGGTTACTTCCTACGGGTGATGATTCATGGGGAATAATCACAGCAAAGAAAACCTGTCCAAAGTGGGGGGGCAGTGAAAACCCAAACCCCTTTGTGCGGTCAGTGCCTCTTCTTTAAAACGCATCTTCATTTGTGAAGTGATGACAAGGGTCTCTTGGCCTCATTACCATTCCACTCTGGAATTCAAAGCTTTCTCTAGATGTAGACTGCTACTGCTGGGAGCCACTGGCCCCCCGCCCCATCCCCACAAAACCCCATGGAGAGGGTCCTGCCTCTCTGGTCAGGCAGAAACCTTCCCAGCAGCAGCTGTCACCCCAGCCCCAGCTGCCCTCTGGGTCCCCCAGAGATACCACAGAGCTGACATCTGATGGGGCTAGCACAGTTCTCTGGCAGAAGACCAGAAAATGCTTAGGAACCAGCCTGCTGGAAGTAAATCACGCAGCAAGCCAACCCTGAGACGTGACCTCCTTTTCTTCTGGCCCCATAGCCTCAGGAGGAGAAGCAGGTAGCCTTCTTTCTGGCTTGCTAACAAGTCTCTCCTGGCAGGCTGCCGCCTCCTGGTTTTTGCTCATAGCTACCTGAAGCTGGCTGGCGTGGTAAGTAGCCTGGTAATGAAATGAGTGCTCACTCTAAGTGGCAGGCCACTGGAGGGAAGGTGACAGAGAAGCCGGCGCTGGGCCTCCAGTCATCGGCGGTGGCAGAATGTCCCCAGAAGAGTGCTGAGAACGAGTCCCTCTCCTTTTCCATGCAGTGTGCCTCTACCAGCATAAGCATTTCCTTTAGCCATGCCCAGACATTCTTCAAGTGTTCTTCGCAGTTGAAAAATATTTGCTCGTCCAGTAAATGTTTGCAAAATGGAACTATTTGCTTCCCAAGTAGCAATGAAGCCATTGCTTAGGCACCATTAGCACAAGACCCATAGTTGCCAATAATGCCAAAATAGGGCTCGGTAGCCGCCCACATTTGGATTGGTCTCAATTATGGTTCATTATTTGGATGAGTCTGAATTTGCACTAGTCAACTCCCTCTGAGTTGTTCAAGAGAGAAGGCCCATTCACACCTGGAGTTTTCCCAAAGTACTACACTGCTACGTCTTCCTCCAACACCTTCCTTCCCTGACCGTCGAAGAAGTTTCAGCACCTGCAAGACCGATGGCCTGGTCTTGCAGGCAGGTGACTCAATGGAGAAGCTAAGGCTGAGGTTGGTACCTAGGCTGGCACTATGTGAATCGATGGTGGGGTTTGTGGACAGGTTGGGGGGGGGCGGGAGACGGGCTCCAGGGCTCGCTCTCTGTGGCTCTAGTCATCTCCAATAACCCATCCCTAAGACACATCCCTCCTGCTTTCGCCAGAGTAGGTAGTAGAAAGAGGGAACCGGAAGACTTTGTTCCACCACCATACAGACCAATCTCTTTGGGCCTCAGTTGCTCTGTCTGTAAGTGGGGAGAATGACACCCTGTGTTTGAAGACATAAAAGCTAAGGAATTTTTTTTTTTTCACAACTAGACTCTTCAATTCCTCCAGCCAGTCAAAATATCTTTCAATTGAAATCCAAGGTGAACCTTTCCTCCAGAACCTAGAGCCCTCCTAACATATAGGCCACTTGGTCCCTCTGTTGTCCCGCCTGGAATTGGGATTGCATGAGACAGAGGAGCCCAGCACCCTGTCTAAGGAGGACAGAGGACTAAAGCTAGGAGTTAGATTCTTTCGAGAACAGCCAGGCTTCACTCCAGCCTCCTCCCCACCATCCTGATGCGTTCTGTTCACGCGCAGATGCACAATCTCTGCTCAGCACCTCCGGGCCTGCCTGCCAGGCAAGGTCCTCTGCCTGGGGAGAGCAGCGGTTCCGCAGTGCTATCTGAACACATTCCAACAGCACGCGTTTATCTCTAGGGTCAGCCTTTCCTGTTGATGCTCTGGAGGTGTGGGGGGATCAGGGAGGGGGTTCTGGATGAGGGCTGTCGGCAGGCCCAGGGTGTGGAGGCAGGAGGGCAGCGGGGATACGGAACCCACTCTGAGGAGGGGTATGTTATGATGGAGTTTCCAGACTGCGTGTGGCCCCATATGTCTTTCCTCACCTCCATATGAGTTCCTTGGTTCCTCCTCTGCCAGGGGAGATGGGCACTGCCTCACCCGGGGATGCCCCTTCCAGAGCTTGCTGAGACGTGGTGGGTGGGGACCTCCAGGTGGGGGCCACAGGATGCAGAGCCAGAACAGCAGGGTTTCCATTGTTTCGTTTAGGATGTGAGTTCTACTGGGACACAACTAGTTCTGCCTCTCCCTTTGAGCTCAGTCACTGGTGCCAGGACCTCCAGGCTTTGGCAGCGGGACAGAGGAGGCCACCCGCCCTGACTAGGCTGGGCGAACCCCGTGAGTTTGACACCCTTAAGACACCGGTTTCCAGGAGCTGCACTCTTACCCTCAGGAAAAGCACCCACCCCACCGATCCCACCAGCAGGGGGCAAATGCTGAGCTGCCTTTCTGAGGGTTCCATCCCAGCTCTGGATGGCTTTGAGAAAGTATATATTCACAGCCAATCCCAGACCTTTGACATATTCTTTAATTTTCAAATGAGATAATCTCTTCCTCCCTCCAGGCTGGGTTCTGGGGTGCAGGAGAGAGGAGGTGGAACTATTTGATTCTTCTTCAGCAAAAATGAATCATGCCCCCCATCCCCCATCCTCAGCCGAGTAATATTTACCCGTGTTTATATAACTATGGCAACAAGCTTTATCCTCTACCACTTATACCTTTAAAAAAAAGAAGGAAAAAAAAAAGAAAAATGTAAGCAGCAGTCCTTTTTCCTGCTCCTGCCTCCTACTCTGCCCCAAGGACAGAACTATCTCTTTAGAAGCAAGGTAAGAGACACACCCTCACAACCCTCATGCAACACCGGCCTTCTCAGGGCAAGTTTGCAACGGCCCAATGTCATGAAAGGACTTAAGAGTCCACCAGCCATTTTCGTCCAAAACCCTGTGGGAACCACACAGTACTAGTATCTCTGACTCGTCTGAAACCTCTCTTTGGAGCCCTGCACTGGGATCACGGTCATCAATTTTTTTTTCTCTTGCCGTCTCCTTGCCTTTAAAGGTAGATGGATTTTTGCAGCCATCAAAAGAAATGAAATCTTGCCATTTGCGACGACGTGGATGGAACTAGAGGGTATTATACTGAGCGAAATAAGTCCATCAGAGAAAGACAATTATCATATGATCTCCCTGATATGAGGAATTTGAGAGGCAATGTGGGGGATTTGGGGGGTAGGGAAGGAAAAAATGAAACAAAATGGGATCGGGAGGGAGACACACCATAAGAGACTCTTAATCTCACAAAACAAACTGAGGGCTGCCGGGGAATGGGGGGATACAGAGAGGGTGGCTGGGTTATGGACATTGGAGAGGGTATGTGCTATGGTGAGTGCTGTGAAGTGTGTAAGCCTGATGATTCACAGACCTGTATCCCCTGGGGCTAATAATACCTTATAATACATTATATGTATTATATACATATACATATATATATTATAATACATTATATGTTATATGCTAATGAAAATATTAAAAAATATAAAATATAATTATAAAAATATAAAAAATATATAAATACATAAAAATATATAAAAATATAAAAATATATATAAAATTATTTTTAAAGTAGATGGATTTCATAATGTATATAACTGTCATGTCACTATGTCATACACCTGAAACTAGCATATTATATGTCAACTATACTTCAATTAAAATGTATAGGGGCACCTGGGTGGCTCAGTAGGTTAAGCCTCTGCCATTGGCTCAGGTCATGGTCTCAGGGTCCTGGGATCGAGCCCCGCATAAAGCTCTCTGCTCAGCAGGGAGCCTGCTTCCCTCCGTCTCTCTGCCTGCTGCTCTGCCTACTTGTGATCTCTTTGTCAAATAAATAAATAAAATCCCTTAAAGTATATACATCTATATGTATATACATGTAGATGTATACACTTTAAGGGATTTTATTTTCTATACATATATATAAAGTGGATGGAATACAGTCTGGCTTTGCTAACAATATATTCTTCATCTCTGAGATGGATTCCTCTTGTCCTGACTACATCACAGATCATTGTCAAAGTAGAGTTTCATAAGGAGTAGAAAAGTGTTAGGCTCACAGAGGTTGAACTACACACAAGGGAAGCTGGGGCCTATAAAAAGGAAGCATTTGTGCAAGTCAGAGTGTGCTGTCAGCAGGCTAGGGAGGCCGACCACTCGGTCTCAGGTTCTTACAGGAGATCAGCCTGCATCTCTTGGAGTGTGAACTGCAGCCATCCTCTTAACCTCCAAGAGGATTCCAGTCCAGGAGCCCTCAGGGATGGCAAAACTGTGGCTTAAACTTGACTCTAAAGACTATTTCTACCCCGGACCACAAATGTTTGTTTACTCACTGCCTTCTATAGCTGCCACTGCTGGGCCCCGGAGCTCTAAGAATGAGCAAGGCCTGCAGGGGTGGGGGAACCTTTGGTGGTGTTTCTCCCTGTGTAAGACTGTAGATTATGATAGTGGCCAGGTGCCCCTTTCTGCCTCCATCCCAGAAGATTCAACTCCAGAAAAGGTTCAGCCAGTCTGGGGACTGCAACTCAGTCATTGGGGGTGGCTCCCACGGTGAGCACGCCTGGGGTACCACGGAAAGACCCACCTTAGGGATCTCTGGCTCCAAACGGCAACGAAGCCTGCAGGCTGGGCGGAGCACAGCGCTGTGTAGACCCACGGGACGGGACTCACCCCGGTTACCGGACCTTGAAAGAGGAAGGAAATGGAATGTCAGGCTCCGCAGCTTGGGAATTGAGTAGCTTCTCAGCTCCACCCTGCGGTCCCCCGGGTTTTGTGACCCACGTGGAATCCTGAGCAGGGACCGCAGAGAAAGCGCAGGTCCCTGGGCTTGGCAAGCCGTCATCGAGACACAGATTTCGGACCCGTTTCTGACTCACCTACTCCTCTTCTTTCTTTTCTGGAACCATCTGCTACCGCTGCTGCAGCTTCGTCCAAAAGGCGGGGTGGATGGGGGGAGCACTCAGGGGACTGAAAGACAGGGGCAAAATTCCCTGTGAGGACCCGAGGTTAAATGGAAGCATCCAAATGGACTCTGCGAAGTGTTCGTTTCTGATTATGTTCATTTTTATCCTCCCTGCCTCTCTCCCGCCTTTCAGTAGCGAGCAGGGGCGGCACTCTTTGCTGACAAAGATGGGAATGACCGCAGCACCTGCTTTCTCTGTCCCTTCTCCCGCGTCTGCACGGTTCTGTCACAGAGACCCCAAATTCTGCCTGAGGCAAACTTTCTTCCGTTAATTATCTTGAAATAACACGTCGCTAATCACCCTAATTACTCTGGGGTCCTGCAACACCAGCTCCCGGGGGGCGGAGCGAGTTGGGGCGGGTGGGGGAGGGTGGTGCGGGGCCTAGGCACTGGGAGGGACTCGCAATCCGGCTATGCGCTGCGGCTGGCGTGGCGGGTCCGGAGCTCCGAGGGGAGGGGCGCCCGGCCGGCTTGCGGCCCCTCTCGGGTTCACCTGCCCCAGCTCCGGCTCCGGCTCTCGCTCCGGCTCCGGCTCGGGCTCGGGCTAGGGCCCTGTCCACTGAATAGGATCGAGCAACTTTGCGTCCTCCTCCCTAGAGCAACAGTCGGGATAACTGACGCTGGAGGAGTACTGGGGAAGAGAGGGGCTATTCCTCCCCTCCTTGCCCACCCTATCGAAAGCAGCCCCCATCCCATGACCCTGTCCACCCCCCTTTTTTTTCACCAAGAATCACTACCTGAGATTACCGTGTTTGTTTATTTTAACCTACCCTATCACTCGCTACCCCTCCCCCATGCCTGTTCTCGAGAGCAGAGACCTCCTTCCCTGTCTTCTTCATTCAGTATCCCCAGACTTAACACACTTGGCGGGGAATACAGCAGAGCCTCTGCTTCGGTCATGTGTTCGTTAAATAAACGAATGGACCGAACAGTGGCTCTTCAGCTCCACCGGTGAGGAGTAGGGCTGGAGGGACCCTACACTAGGAAGTGAAGTACACCCAAACTTCCAGACTTCCAGCACACTTCCAGAGTTCAAAAGGGCTGCTGATTGGCTGCTTGGGTGGAGGATGTTCCTTTTCTGATCGGAGTTTGGGAAACAAGGTTGAAAGAAACTAAGGCACTCGGCCTCTTACTGAGACCGCTACCCAGCGCCCGCGCGCGTAAGACGGTGCTCTCTCTTTGTGACCAAACGGGGATCACGTGCTCTGTTGGGGGACGTCGGTACAGTCTGGCGTCACGATACCCCCCGCCGTGCGCGCGGGGACCAGGTGTCGTCCGGCCAGCCCCCAGTCGCCGCTGCCCTAGCTCCGTGCCACTGCCCGCGGCAGGCTCCCCTCGCCGAGGCCCAGCCCGCGCCCCCGGTGCGCCCATCTCATTGGCTGAAGGCATCCCCCCTGAATTCTCATAGGCTGTCCCACTTTTCCTCCGCCCCTCCGCACGGACCGCGCGCCGCGAGAGCCGGGGAAGCTGCTCTAAGTCCGGGCCTGGGCGCCAGGGCTCGGCTCTGCTCCGCGCTGCGAGAGGCGCGGGGCGCGGGGGCCCGGGCCAGCTGTTCCCACCCGGGGACGCTCTTGAGGAGCCGAGCCCGGCAAATGGGCGCACGAGGAAGAGAGCAGGGAAATGGACTGCTATTTGCGCCGCCTCAAACAGGAGCTGGTAAGCGCGGCGCAGGCGCCGGGGTCCGGAGGACTGCTCCGCCCGGACCGCACCTGGCCCCCGCCGCGGGCCGGGTAGCCGGGAGTGCGAGGGCGGAGGAAGGCGGGCGAGGAGCGGGCGGCCAGGCTGAGGGCAGGGCCTGTTCCGAGGGCAAGGACCGCGAGGAAACTTGGAGCAAAGATTTGAGAGAGCGAGGCAGACACGAGCGAGTGACGGAGACCGAGCGACCCAAACCCAGACTGAAATGCTCCCAGAGAAGGCGCGGGAGACACGGGGGGCGCACTCCCAGACGGGCAGCTACTGGGACCGCTCGGGGTCCCCCCGTGGGGCTGGCTGGGCTCTGGGAGCAGGGCCGGGCGCTCGCGGGCCAGAGGGCGGCTGGGGACCGCTGGCTCGCGGGGAGCTGGCACCGCCTGGGGCCCCCAGCCCCGCCGGGCTTGGCAGAGCTGGCGCGGCTGCGGGGGCAGGCCGGGCCGGCTGTCTGCCCGGGCTTGTCTGCCAGCAGGGAGGGGGTGCTGGCAGCTGGAAGGGCGGGGGAGGGCCCCGCGCCGGAGGAGGGGCGCCGCCTGGCAGATCGCAAGCGGAGCTGCGGGGGCCTCGCCAGATGTCAGGGCTGGGCGTGGGGAGTGCGGAAGGAGCTTGCGGAGGCCAGGGGTGCAGGGGTCAGGAGAAGGAGCTCCGGCTGGGAACCGGGCATCACCCAGGTAGGGGGATGGGTGCCCCCAAAGCTCTGTTAGGTTGATTCTCACCGACTTCATATACCACCCCACCCTGCACACACACCTGCCATCTTTCTTGTTCCTGCAACCACCCGAATTCACGCAGATATGCACGCCCCGCCCCACCTTGGCCCCCAGGCCCACCTTTCTCTCAATCCGATTCCTTCCTGTTCCTTTGCCTCTACCTCTTTTTGTTCCTTTTAGTTTCTCTTGGAGTGGACCTCTCCTCGGTCTCACTTTTCTCCCCTCTTCTTTCTTCCTTTTTTCCAGAGCCAGGGGCACCCAGGCTCTCAACAGCAGACCTGGATCCGTGGCTCTCCAGATTCCATGACATCCTGTCCAGCTCCTGCAAACTCTACACTACCCCACCCCCACCCCTCCAAACTTGGCAGCTGTATCTGGGGACAGTTTGGGGGGAGGGCAGCTCGCAGAGCAGGTGTTCTCACTGATGCTTCCTGGTCAAGGCTCGCAGGCGCTCTTCCTGTCCCACTCCAGCGTCTGCCTTCTCAGGTCAATGGTCACTTCTCTGCAACTTCCTCTTCAAGCCCTTTTTGTGGTGACACTCAGATGGGAAAGTTATCCAGAGAAATGCTGCTTAGGTGAGGGACAGAGGAGTCTCCATCCTGGCCCTTCCCATGCTGGTTCTCCCGTGCTTCCCGTGTTGGTTTGGGATGGTCAGGCCCAGCCCACGCATATATAATTCTGACTCTTCCCATTCATTTGTCCAAGATCAGAAAGGTCAAGGTCATCACAGATCATGTCTGAAGACATCACAGATCGTGTCTGAAGTCCAAGGCCCATGCTGAAAAAAGAATCTAATAGAGTCCTCTTTTTATGCTTGGAATCTGGGACCACACCACCCACCTCAGGATCTGCCTTAATAGAGGGTTTGTGGGTGTTCCTGGCATAGGCTTGAATTTTAAAATCCTACTGATTTGCATTTTTTATAGCACCCTAGGTGGGAGGGAATGAGGGGAGGAAGATAGTCTGAGGATGCCAGGAGAATAAAAAAAGGCAAATAGGAATCTGCACTGAACTGAGCTCCAGGTCTTGATTTGCACCCTCTCCTGCCAAGGACTTGAGCCCCCTAGTCCCCGCAAGGAGGAAGGGGAGAGGCTGAAGTCACCGAGCTCCCCATTAGCTTTCATTTGGCCCTTTGTCTGAGTAGCTTCAGCCTTTGACTCTCTTGGAGAGGAAGCCAAATGCCTGGCCTGGGGCCCAGAATGACACTCAGATGGGAGAGCTCGGCACCCTCCCCCTCCCCCTCCCCCACCCCTCCGGCTGCCCCTCCTTCTCCCCTCATGCCAGGCTGCCCAGAAATGAGACAGAGCAGTGACAGGCAGAGGTATTAGAGTTCCCTTTACTCCCCAACACCTCAGCCCAGTGCTTAGGTAGCTGAACCAAATCACAGTGCCTCAGTTTCCCCAATGGGAATGAAGAAGAAAGTAGAGCTGAGTTAGCCCAGGCTCAGCCCTCTGGCTCCTCTGAGGACTGTGGGGATTGACTTCAGTGCAGCTTGGCTGTGACTAGGATAGGAAGAGTTTGTTTCTTTATACCCCAGGTCAGCAAGGGGGTGGGAAAGGCATACAGGCGTTTTATGTCATGAGCTTTTGAGGGTGGTGGCAGGCGGTAGGACCTGTGTGTTTATTTCGGGCAGATTCTTCCCTGCCACTGAGGAGGACTGTGTGTTGCCTGGCTTTGCCTTAAGTTAGTATATGCCCAGGAATGGCACGCATGCTATACTGGTCAAGTTCTACATGCATTTATGCCACCAAATCCCTTCAAGAAGTATGTGTCCTACAGACACTGGGTAGGCTGCTGGAGAAGGAAGCATTAACAAGTTGTGACATTATTTTTGTCAAGGGTGTTCTGGGTCCCTCTCCTGCATCCTGGCCCTGTCCTTGGCCCAGAAAATCTAGACAAGAAGAGTGTGTTCCTGAAAACCAAAGTGGCAGAATTTCTCAATTTCTCGGAGCAGAAAATTGCACTCTAACAAGTGAGCCCTGTGGGGAGGCAAAGTGTTTGGGGATCCTGGCTCAGTTAGGTTGATGCCTAGAGGACTGGCCCTTTCCCTCCTCCTGGAAGGGGACTGGGGTCCGTTTCAGGGATGAAATGGGGCAGGCGAGTAGCAGCAGCTGACACACGTCTTCATTAGTATGAGGGGGTCGGGGCTGCCACAACTCAGCAGAGAACATAGCTTTCTCCTCTCCAGCCACCAGAGAGGGGCCCTGCATGAACACAAGGCCTTGGGACCAGCTGTTCTTACACACTGCTCCCTTGAGGGCTTCCAACAAATGGGGGTAGACACAAGAACACAGAAGAAGCAGATGTAAGATGCTCACAGGCTGTTCCTCCTGAGTCAATAGCAGTGTAGAGCAAATAGAGTGTGCAAAGGCTGAGTGATGGGGGCTCATGAAGTCCAGCTAAGCCAGGAAGTCTTCCTGGAGGAAGGGGAGGTTGATGGAGGCTGACTCCTGGAATGCCTGTCCTAGCTGAGGCATGATGAAGCAGCAGAGGGACGTCCCTGGGGCTGGAGAAGGTCCTTCTAGGACAACTCAGTATTCCTAGAAGGCATTTATCTAGCCACTAGTGGCCACAAGTTCAAGAGGTTCTGACATGCGGAAGCAGACCAGGGCCTAAAGGCAAGATAAGGACAAAAGAAGGTGACAGAAAAGATATAGCAGGAACAGCCTTCAGCTCTTGGGAACAAAGAACAAATTTCCTGAGGCAGAAAAAAGCTTTTGCCAAGAATCTCCTAATGTCACCTCCTTTGATGTTTAGATCTAGGGTGAAGAACAGGGTAGGGTCAGTGAGGGAGGAGTGTGGACCGTGGGACTTGGGGCAGATTACTTAACTCCCTGTGCCTTGGTTTTCTCATCTGTAAAACAGGTTTTTAAAATTAAAACAAATTTTTTAAGATTTTTATTTACTTATTTGAGAGAGAGAGAGAGAAAGTACAAGCTGGAAGAGGGGCAAAGAGAGAAGTAGGCTCCACTCGAGCAGGAAGCCCAATGTGGGGTTGGATCCCAGGACCTGGGGATCATGACCTGAGCCGAAGGCAGATGTCCAACCGGCTGAGCCACCCACGTGTCCCTAAAGCAGGCTTTTTAAAATACCTGCTTTATAGAGCCACTGTGAAGATTAAATAGAGGCTATCTGTCCTTAGCACATAACACAGTGCTAACTATCCTGACGGATGGATCAGGCTGGTGCGCGTGAGTCACTCATTCACAGGACACATTAACTGAGCTCATCCAGTGTTTAAAGCACCTGACCAGACCCTAGCACCATGGTCACAAATACAAACAGACAGAGATCCTGCCTTCAAGAAACCCGCCATTCAATGAGGGAGATAATAACAATAACATGTGCTGATGTTAACCCTTATCCATACGCCAGGCATGTAATGGATTATGTCATTTAATTGCCAAAGCAACTCAAAGAAGTTGTACTTCCATTATTCCCATTCCACAGATGAGACATGAGGTGGTCAAGTGACTTGGCCAAGGTCATAGAACTGGTAAGTGACAGAGCAAGTCTTCAAACCCAGCCATTCAGACGGCAGAACTTAGACTCTTAACCAGTACGTGTAGGCATATGTTCAGTACAGAAATAGAGGCTGCGTGCTACATAGAGGCACAGGGGCAGTGCCCCGAGAAGGGAGGAATTATCTCCAGCCAGGGGATCAGGGAAAAATCTGTAGAGAGGGAGCATTTGAGCTTGACCTTGAGGGATCAGCAGGGAGGTGACCAGGAGAAAAACAGCATTCCAGGCAGATAATGAAGCAACAGGAACGAAAAGCACCGAGATGGAAAGGGAGGGATGTTTGAAGATGACAGAAGCTTTAGCTAGGACATAGGGTACGTGCAGAGGAACAGTGAGCAACAGGGCTGAGAGTGTTGTTGTGAATAGCCTATGGGGGCTGTGAGTGCCGTGCTAAACAGACTGCCCTTCTCTGTGGGCTTTGGGAGAAGCAGGATGAAAGTCTGGCTCCGGCATCTAAGAGATGTGTGGTATGGGGTGGAGGGGAGGAGGGAGGAAATCGAAGCAGGAGGCTGAGTTAGGTGGTGATAGCAAAGCCCACACAGGGGAGTAGGAAGGCCTGAACTGGAAAAGGAGAAAAGGGAGGTAGCTTCTGGAGGTCGTGACTGGACTGCCTGCAGTGGAGAGGAGCTAAAGCTGGTCAGGGGAGGCAGCGTTGGGAACCCCTCTTCACGTGTCTGCCTCTTGCCCTAGCCCATGGCCCCCTGTAGATGGTTCAGCCGAGAGTGGGCTCATCCATTTCACACTTCCTTCTTTCTCTACCCTCCGCCCTCCTCCAGCTCTTGGCACAGTTTCTTCTTTACCTTCCTGTTGCTCATTGCAGCCAAGAACAGGGGACTGTGAAGGTCCCTATTCACTGGCCTGGAGAATGGGCCACTTGGCAAAAGCAGGGCTTTTCCCATTTCCGGCCCCGAACCTCCTTGTAGCTTCCAGAGGGGCTGAAAGGATCTGTGTGGGGGTCTTGTGAGTCATGGGGGTGGGGGGAGCGAGGCAGGGCGCACTGCCAGGTCCACGGGCAAAGCCGGAGCCTGTGTCAAAGGATTCCAGCTGAGCTGGGAGAGGGCGTGAGATGGACGGTTGGAGGGCACAGCTGTGGGATCCATCAGGGGCCTAGGAGAGGGCTTGGGAAGGTTGCCAAGGATGCTGGTGTCACTTTCCCATGGCCACGCCTCCCATATCAAAAAGGCCCAGCGAGTGCCAAGGGGGTCAGTGCTGTCCATGGGCAGCTGACCTAGCCCTGGAGGGCACAGTGCTGCAGGTCAAGGATGGTGGGGTCTACTTGCTAGAGATGTCTTCCCCTTCAGCTCCAGACAGACAGCCCTTCTTCCTTCAGATGATTCAGTGAAGAGGTACCGTCAGGGGAAAGCAGCTGAACTGAGTCTTGGAGCCCCTCCAAGGCTTCGTGCGCTTTCTCCCCAAGGGATGATAATTGTGCTTTGCATGTCGAGTTGACTACCCTGGTTTTTTCTCACAACAGCCCCATGGGGCTGAGAAGCCACATCGTGATGGCACGAGGAGCCCACTGGCCTGGAGTAAGAGGGCCAGGCTTGGGGTCCCAGTCCTCCCACGAAGACACCTCAGACCCCGGGCCATAGATCCGCCTTTGCACCAGAGGCCCTCTGGGTGACATTACGCGACGCTCCTATGAAAACCTTGTAGTTTTAGATAGTCACCATCTGTTTATGACAAGTATATGCACTTCATTAAGTTCCTGCCTAAAGACAGTTTATTTAGACGAACAGACGTACATGCACCATCAAGTAGGGAAGGAGGTCCTACGTGGATTTGGTGAAAACCGTGAAGGCGGTCTAGGGAAGGACGTCGGGGGAGAAAATGAAATCTCAGATCCCGTTTCTCACTCTGTAGTCCCCCAGTCTGCCAGAGTAACTTTGGGAGTCCGACGAGGCGGGAGGAAAGAGCTTATCACTTGACGGCTGGCCGGACTCCTCTGAGTTAGGCAGCTAGGATCCCATGCGGGGTGCCCAGGGGCCATCCAGCTCTCATACACAGAGAAAGATTGAACAGCATCGGGAGACACTGAAGTGTGATGTGAAGAAAACTTTGAAGGGAGGCCTGGGTGGCTTAGTTGGTTAAAGCGCCTGCCTTTGGCTTAGGTCATGATTCCAGGGTCCTGGGAATCCGAGTCAGGCTCCTTGCTCAGTGGGGAGTCTGCTTCTCCTTCTGCCGGCTGCTCTCCTTGCTTATGCGCGCGCTCTCTCTCTCTCACTGACAAATGAATAAATGAAAGAAAACTTTTAGGATGAAACATTTTGAGGCCCAGGAAGTGTCAGGAGGTAGGAGATGGCTGGTGAGGGTGTGGGGTCTTGCAAGGAGGGTGGTGAGACCTTCACGATCTTTCTCAGCAAGGAGACCCCCACGCGTCTCTGGGATGTGCTGTTAGGGGTAGTATGTCCGATGGTGGAGCAGGTCCGCTCTGGCATGTGTGCGTGTCAGCGAGCATGACTAGGGGTGGACAGAGGGCAGGCTGCTAGATCCACTCTTGCTCAGACTAACCAGAACCAGTAGACCCTCTAAGGACTTTTCCAACTGGCCCCTAAGGGCAAGCTGGGCAGGATTGCGTCCCTGTCCTGAGGAAGGACCTGAGGCTTTGGCACTGGGAGGCCAGAGAGGAACTCAGCCCCTGCAGTCTGTGGATTGGGATTTAGTGTCAATAATATCTAGTTTGGGACCTTCTCTGATTTGGCCCCTCTCCTTTGCTCCCAGCCCACACTGCTCCCTCTTGTGTTCCTGAGGCAAGAGAAACCCTGGGATCTGAGAAGGTCCCACGCCCCAGAAGAAGACAGTAGCTTGCCCTCTGGCTCTTTCTCCCTGGGTGACATCATTCCCCTTGGGGCTGGGAAAGGCAGCTTTCTCTCAGTCAAGACCCAGCTGATGCTCCGGCCTCCCCACTTCCCCTGACCCTCCCCACTTCCCACACTTCCTTCTCCTCTGGTCTTCCCTCTCACAGCTGCCTTCTGCCCTCAGTGTCAGCACTGTGGCTGGCCAACCAAGCCGTCCTGAGAATGGACAAGAGGATGTGGGGCTTCCCTTTCCTTCCCCGGTACTCCCTCTGTAGGGGGCAGGGGTGGGGCAGAAGAGACAGGACAAGAGACGTGTTTCTCCTTGATTGGACCGGGTAGATGAATGGAGTCCTATTATTACTACGTGCTAAGCTCCACTGAGGAAGAAGTGTTCTGGACGTTCTTAGGAAGTCTTACAATAACCACCAGAACTCACCTCCAGGCCACACGTAAACACCGTGACCTTGCCTCATCTGACCAGAGCTGTATGAAGCAGAAACTCTTATTCCCATGTGGAAGAACAGAGAAACTGAAAAACAATTTAAATAGCCTGCCCAGGTCACACAGGTTCTACTATGTGGCTGAGCTGGGATTTGAACCCTGTGCCATCTGTCTCTGGAACCCAAGACTTTAACCAGTGCAGAGTATGATTTTCCATAGGAGTAAAATTTCACCTCCTGTTTATATAAATGGGGCCTCTGTTTTATGGGCAGGCCCGAATTCATACATACGCACACATTTATTCTCACTGGAAAACCGTACAAAATGTCAGCATTATTTCTTCGGGATTTTTCCATACTGGAAGAGATTGAATGGGGTCATTTCATTCCTCCCACTGCCTCTGACCTGGACTGCATTCCAGCCTTCTGGAGGGAAGCCTGCAAGCTCAGAGTCCTGGCCAGTTGGTTAAATGAAGCCCTGAACCACATCCCTGACTTGCCCCCTGTGGAGTGTGTTACTGCCTGAGGGCAGCAGGGCTGGAGAGATGACTTGGGACGTTCAGGGGTACTCTGTTTTCTGGGTGTATGGCAGCAGCAAGATGCTAGCAAGATTCTGGGGAGACCTAACCATGCGTAGATCTCCACCCCTGCCCTCGATGGTAGATACTCAACGAATGTTTCGAGAACTGAGCCTTTACACATATGAGGATGCCAGGGCCGGGAGGGGAGTAGCACTCGAGGGAAGGGCATTTGAGTTGTGTCCCTGAAAAGGTTCTGACAGCAGTGTGGGGGACAGAGAGACGCTTCTGAGTGACATGATCACAGAAGCGTGCTGGGAAGACTGATCTGGTGGCCAGAAGGCCTTCCAAGAGGCTTCTGCATTCCAGGAGACAGAAAAGCAGATGTGAGACATCTGGGGACAGGAATAGGGGCACTGGGTAGAACAGCCAAAACGGACTCTGACATCCCAGTTGGGGTGAGGAGGAAAAGGGTATGAAGGAGAGGGCAGAAAAAGGGAAGTCAGAGAAGCAGTCTGCAGTTAGAGACCTGGAGGAGTTTGGTTTGAGGCTTAGGGTCTGCTCGGATTCTGCCCTGGGTCCTCCCAGATGCTCCAAAAGGAGAAGGGGCCAGGAGGCTGAAAGTCAAAGAGGTCAAAGCAAGGGGCCATTGGCAAGCACAGCCACCTCCCAGGCTGCATCTCTTGCTGCTGTAGCTGCCACTCGAACGGAGAGAGCTCGCCAGGGCAATCCGGCAAATCCCAGGGTTGCCAGCAGGGACAGTTAGTCCTCCGGGCGTCAGTGCCACTGGCTCAGGAGAGCCCGATGTGGTGCCCTGCCCCTGCCAGGGCTGAGGTGGACAGGGGAGGGCTTGACCCAGAGCCTAAGAGGGTCAGCTGCCAGTGCTGTCCTGAGCGCCTCTGCCCCTCCGCTCCCGATCCCTCCAGCTCTCTGCCCTGTGGGCTTAATTCTGACCAGGCTGGGAGGTAAGATGATCCCAGCAGGTCTCTGGGGGGCTTAAGAAACAGATGGTCCCCTCACTCGAGGTCTGCTGTTGGTAACATGAGCAGATCTGGGGAGGGAGCTGGCGGGACCAAGGCAGCTTGGACTGTGAATGTTATCAGACCAAGCATCCCCTGCCCAGCCTCCAAACTCGGCCCTCACCCAAGTCAGCCTCTCAGTCCCTTCCAGCTGGCACCTGGGACCCGGGCCTTAGACGCCCACAAAGGGACAGGGGAGCTGGCCTCCGGTGTCCCCACTCTTGGCCCGAGCCGTGGAGCCAGTTGGGCTGAGAAGGCAGGAAGAGCACGGGAGCCAAGTCTAAGAGCAGCTGAGGGAGGACAGGTGTCTGGAGGGCAGAGAAGGGGTGGGAAGAGCGGTGGAAAGCTAGCTCTCTCTCCTGACTGGCCAGATGTGCATGGCAGTGAAAGGAAGCCCCCAGCCTACCCTTTATCTTCGGGAATCTGAGCTCCTTCTCTTGCCCTCATGTCCCTTTCCACCCTTCTCCACTGCCTCTCGGAGGACAGAGTAGCCTCAAAGCCCAGCTCCCCAGCCCCACCATCTTGAAGCAGGCTTGGTCATTTAGTTAGGGTCAGAACATTTGGAGTGAGGCATCCTGTGTTTGAGTCCCAGCAGCATGAGCTGGGCGTGCATGACCTTGGGCAGGTTACTTCACACACACACACACACACACACACACCCCACACACACACACACCCCACACACACACACACCCCGCCCCGCCCAAGGGCTAACTTGTTAAAATGAGAGCAGTAATAGCAAACTCATCAGGTTTATATGAAGATCCAAAGAGTTGACAGGCCTAGAACACTTAGCTCAATTCCTGTTACATAGTAAAGTCTCGCAAACCATCGTGGCCATCATCATTGTCATCATCTCGGGGAGGCTCGGGGAGAAGAGGACACAGTACATGAAAGGACAAGGATGGCCACCACGACTGCGTGCCCCCTTAAACTGGTCTCAGGTCCACCTCTTATGTCCAGGTGACCTTGAGCAATTTCCGTGCCTCCTCTTCCTCATCTGTAACTTGGCAACAAGACCAGTCCCTACCTCACAGACTGGTTGCTGAGATTAAAGACAGATCAGCTGGGGATGCCTGGGTGGCTCAGTCAGTGAAGCATCTGCCTTCGGCTCAGGTCATGATCCCGGGGTCCTGGGATCGAGCCCCTGCATCGGGCGCCCTGCTCTGCGGGTAGTCTGCTTCTCCCTCTCCCACTCCTTCTGTGCTCTCCCTCTTTCTCAAGTCAATAAATAAACAAATAAAAATTTTTTCTTTAAGACAGCTTAACTGATCCATGTGTTATCTATATTCACATATATGTGGCTGAGGACAGCGTCTGCCTTAGCATGTTCGCTGCCGTTCATCCTTCTGTTCTCCAGCCGTGTCCGCGTTAAGATTCCTCCTCTCCTAGCTCTGAGCTGCTCTGCACTGGACCCCGTGGAGGTGGGGTCAGTGGGCGGCGGTACATGTGTGGGCAGTGGGGGGTCTAGGTTCCAGCCGGTGAAGGGCAGCCCTTCCTCCAGTCCCCGCGGCTCACGGGCCTGCGCTTTCCCTCTCGCCTGCAGATGTCCATGAAGGAGGTGGGTGATGGCCTCCAGGATCAGATGAACAGCATGATGGGGGCACTGCAAGAACTGAAGCTTCTCCAGGTGCAGGCGGCACTGGAACAGCTGGAGATCTCCGGAGGGAGTCCGGCCCGGGGCTGCGCGGAAAGTCCCCGGACGCAGCCCGAGCCCCCTCCATGGGAGGGTGGCAGAGGACCTGCCAGGCCTTCAGCCTGCTCCCCTTCCAACCAACCTCCTCTGGGCGCCAAGTGTACATCCCAGAGGAGTGTCTGCGGGCGGGATCCGGACCCCCTGGCCAGGGCACAGCTACCAGAGCACCGAAGCGGGGCCCGGCCGGGGCGAGAGCCGGTGGAACCGGAAGACTGGACCTCCACGTTGATGTCCCGGGGCCGCAACCGCCAACCTCTGGTGCTAGGCGACAACGTTTTTGCGGACCTCGTGGGCAACTGGCTGGACTTGCCAGAACTGGAGAAGGGTGGGGAGAAAGGAGAGGCAGGGGAACCCAAAGGGGAGAAGGGCCCGTCCCGGGAGCTGGGCCGCAGGTTTGCCCTCACGGCAAACATCTTTAGGAAGTTCTTGCGCAGTGTGCGGCCCGACCGAGACAGGCTGCTGAAGGAGAAGCCAGGCTGGGTGACGCCCACGGCCTCGGAGCCCAGGGCCGCCCGCTCACACAAGGTCAAGAAGCGGAGCCATTCCAAGGGCTCTGGACGTTTCCCCTTCCCGGGCCCTGCAGAGCCCAGAAGGGGGGAAAGTCCTTCCACAAGCTGCCCCAAGGCCCTGGAACCCTCACCTTCTGGCTTTGATATTAACACAGCTGTTTGGGTCTGAGTCCTAGAGACAGAAAGTTGACTGAACCCAAAAGGTCCAGGTGTCGGTGCTGGGCCCTGGGAAGATGCCATGTGGGCACTGTGGCCTTCGAAAGCCTGACTCCGAGTTCCTTTCCTCGAGAAAGGAGGGAGAAGCAGCAGGAGTGTCTGGAGTAGGGCTGACAGGTGTGTGGCTGAGAGAGGCCGTGGTGGGGGCTGGCTGGTGGGAGGGGAGGGCTCCCAGACTGAAAGAGAGACAGAGAGAGAGAGACAAGTGCTCACTTTGGGGCTGCGGGTGACAATGACCAGCAGGGAGAGGAGACCAGGCAATCCTGACATTCCTTCAGGGCCCCCAAAGACCTCAGCGGAACATTCTGTATGGATCAGGGCACTGGGGTCTCAGGTTTTCCCAAAGAGGCCCCCAATAAAGACCTATCTTTTGTGGTCTCAACCTTATAACCATTGGCTTCCTTGGCGAAGCACTGCACCAGGTACAGGCATGAAATCCAGGCCCTCCTGGGACTGGGATCAACAGAGAGGAACTTTCCACCCCCACCCCTGTTGCCTTTAAGATTTCAGCCCATTCAGCCGGGTCCTGACAAATGGGCCGAATAAGGAGTGTACCTACAGGAGGGCTTGAGATAGCCCCATGTTTTTTCAAAAGCACAGGAAAGATACTGCTAAACCACTTTAAATGTTGGAAAGCCTTTTCATATCCACTATTTCCTTCGGAGTAAGCAAGGAGGGCAGTTATTATCCCATTTTCCAGGGAAGGCAGCCAGCCTAGATATGCCGCCTGCGGGCAGGAGGCAGGCCAGTGCAGGGCTGGCGGGAAGGGCAGCCGCTGGGCGTTGGAGTCACACGCGCTCCTTCCCCAGCACCCCTCCTCCAGCACCGAACCCGCGCTTGGACACAGCCCACGGAGGCCCCCCAGCAAGGCGAAGGTGCGCCCCTTCGAATCGCGCCCCTATTTTTGGATTCCCAGCCTCACCCCCGCGGCCTCCCTCCGTCTTGGACGCGGAGGCCCCCGTCTCGCCGGACCAGACCGGCGGCGGCGGCGGCGGGGAAGGGGAAGGGCCGGGCGGGCGGCAGCTCCGCTCCGAGCCCGGGGCGCCTAGAGCTTTCCTGGAGGGGCGCACGTGGCCTTCCGCGCTCCCCGGGGAGCTGCCGGGCTCCCGGCCCGCCGGGAACGCCCGCTGGCTGGGAAGAGACAATGTGGCTCTCTGTTTGGGCCGGGCCCGCCCTGCGAGCCCTCCCTGTCTCCTCCCTCCGCCCCTCCGGGCTGAGCTCCCCTCCGCCTGATGGGGGGTGACAGCTGCAATTAGAGGCAAGACGCCTTCCCGCCCTCGGAGCATTAACAGCAAATTGGAGGAGAAAAATAACAAGAAAGGCTCTTCCTGCATCCTGGACCCTTGGAGACTGAGATGGAGGAGGGAGGAGGCTTAGGACAGCAGCTCCACAGCTGGGGTCGGGGCCAGTTAGGGCCACTCTCAGAGCCCCACTCAATCACATGGGAGATGCTTAGTTCTTGGTGGCGGAGGCTACCAGACAGAAGGTGCTAATTTTATTTATTTTCTCCAGTGCTCGCTATTTGCCAGGCAGTGTGCAGAACCATGCCTTTCAAACTGCAGAATGACCCTCTGAAGGATTGCCTTCCCAGTAAATCAGTGGAAGCCCTTAGGGGTCATCCAGGCTCCCCAGATGGGGCTTTTTAGCGAATGGAAGAACCACGATTTGAAACAGGATTGTCCGGCTGCAAAACGGCCTTTTCTACTCTCCCTGGAGTTTGCCGGGTGAGCTGGCCCTTTCTGGAAGAGCGAGACCCTGCTCATCCTTCCTGTCTCTCCAGGAAACTGGGGTAGTTCAGTGTTGGGGGAAAGCCCACCGGCTGTGGCTGCCTTGCTGGGGGGTGGGGCGGTGCCTGTGGGTTCAA